>NC_056731.1:180972540-181220105 GCF_019279795.1 Protopterus annectens | reverse complement strand
TTTCATTTGTATTATAGAGCTAAATTGTTGTTTAGATATCTGTTGTCTTAGTGTTTTGCAAATATACAGAGATCAGTATATATTTTTTGGGTTTTATAATTTGCACTCTGATTCCTCACATCTCTGTTGAAACTTTCTACCCCCCCCTCATTGTGGTTTCTATTGCGTGTGTGTTGTTAACTCAAGGTTTCCTTAATTTGAACTGTTTATAGCAGCAGTCTGCTTTTAAATTGGAATGGCCTTACAAGACTATCTGCAAATATATAGAGCTGAGTATATTTTTCTGAACTATTCTGTATTATAGAGCTAAATTGTTGCTTAGATATCTGTTGTCTTAGTGTGCTGCAAATATACAGAGATCAGTATATATTTTTTGGGTTTTATAATTTGCACTCTGATTCCTCACATCTCTGTTGAAACTTTTCCCCACTGCCCCCTCCCTGTTCTGGTAGTAGTTTAAATTTGCTGGCTTTTGCAGTGCCCGCCCCACTGTAGATTTGATCTAGGACACTCCCCCAGTCCCATCTCTTTACCACATTCTACCTAATAAACCCTTTCTGCACTTGCTTTTAGTCCTTTTTAATTTAATTACATTTTTTCAAATGGTGTGTGGACTAATATTGCTACATACTCAAGTGTGCCAACTTGCACAGCATGTGAATGGTTTTCACTAATGTTTTTGCTACTTTTCCGAAAAAAAAAATTTGTAAGCCTGTTTCCTACCTTTCCTGTTATTAGTGTTCCAGATACAGATTTGCTGTATCCAGGACTATTTCTAAGCTTCTGAGCCCCCAAGCCTTTCTGTGTTGGAGGGAAGCCTTCTAGCTTATCAGTGGGAGTGGTAAGCACTAGGTAACCTGTCTACCACATAAGGAGTGGTTCTGGCCCAGAATTTGTAGTTATTGACCATTTGGGCGGTCTTCCATCTCTCTCAACTTTCTGATTTGAAGGCCTGCATTTGCACTTTTTTCTGTCCTGCAACTTCTGGGCCCATCTCATTTGCTCACTCAAAAAAAAAAAATCTGCTTTTACTGTATTTGTGTTTCTTCTTACTTTATTTTGCTTTTGCGCCATCTTAAAAGTACTCAATTGTATTTATTACTGCTTGGTGTAACTCATTCTAAGCCTTTTAGTTTAAGCACTTGGGCTTCAGACCAGTTGTTTTACATTAGGAAGGTTTGTGGTCTGCACTGTGGTGACAGGACAGGTAGCTTACATCCTTCTAAGTTGGGAACTGCTGATTGAGGGCTCAGTGTCTGTTATTCTAAAAGTGTATTAATTCTGTTTTAAGCACTTGGGCTTCACACCAGTTGTTTTACATTAATAAGGTTCGTGGTCTGCACTCTTGTGGGAGGAGAGGCTAGGCTCTGCCCTTCTGAGCTGGTAATTTCTGGTTAAAGGCTTATAGTGCCTGCATATTTTAACTGCTTCTTACTGAAATTGGTACACATTGTTTGCTGTAGCATAGACTAGATCCAGGCCTGCTGAATCTAGCTTTGTTTGTATAACTTGAGCACTAATCCAGGCATTCTTTAAAGTATTCAATTGTATTTATTACTGCTTGGTAGTACCTTGATTAAAGTGTAGCTATCATTCTAAGTCTTTTGGATTAAGCACTTGGGCTTCAGACCAGTTGTTTTACATTAGGAAGGTTTGTGGCCTGCACTGTGGTGGCAGGACAGGTAGCTTACATCCTTCTAAGTTGTGAACTGCTGATTGAGGGCTCAGTGTCTGTTATTCTAAAAGTGTATTAGTTCTTGTTTAAGCACATGGGCTTCAGGCCAGTTATTTTACATTAAGAAGGTTCGTGGTCTGCACTCTTGTGGGAGGAGAGGCTGGACTCTGCCCTTCTGAGCTAGGAATTTCTGGTTAAAGGCTTATAGTGCCTGCATATTTGAACTGTTTCTTACTGAAATTGGTATACCTTGTTTGCTGTAGCATAGACTAGATCCAGGCCTGCTGAATCTAGCTTTATTTGTATGCTGCTTGTTTGTTTGCTTGTTATTTCCCTGAAACGCTAATTCCACCTAAAACTTGGCTTTTCAGCACTTCTGTGGATCCCTAGTGATATCTGCATTGCTTACGGTACTTATTTCCTTGTTTCACTTGAAAGAAAGTTACTGTTTGTCATTTTTTGCATTTAAGTTACCTGTAACACATTGCATTTAAGTTACCTGGCACTTGCTCACTAAAGCAATTATATAAGTCAGCACTAAAATATTAAAAGCATTACACCCTCACAAACTCCCCTTGAGTACCTCGTTCCCCAGTGGCCCTTTTTTTCAATTATAAAGGAATTCCCAATACTATTTTAGCATGTCCAAAGGTCAGTTGTCAATCTCCTCTCCGGTCCAGCTGGTGAATCTGGGAATCTTGAGGCATTGTTACAACTGCCTCATATACACAGACAACCCTCTCCTCCTCCCAACAAATTCCAACACATGTGAGAGATGCAACCATATAGCCATACTGGAGGCTAAGCTCTCTCAACTCAGTACTGGCGAAACCAGTCAGGAGGAGAAGGAAACCACACTCACTACAATTCCAGTCTCACATAGACCTACCATGACAGCAAACCAAACACATAAACACACAAAAACATACTCGAGGCTCTAAATAAAAATCTGCCTAAGCAACAGAGACCTCCAAAGCAGACACCCAAGCAACCGCTACCCCAAAACAAAACACGTGCAACACATAGCTCACAAAGCCAGTGTGCCGAACAGTCACAGCCCTAAAGGCTAAACAACACACCTGATACACTTGTAATAGGTGACTCTATCGTCAGGCACACTGACATCCCGCTCACCAGGCTGAACAAGGAGAAGGTCACGGTGAGCTGCCTGTCGGGTGCTAGGATCCGCCACATAATACAAGCACTCAGGTCACTCCAAGGCAAGTACAAATATGACTCAGTCATTGTCCATGTGGTGTGAATGACCTGAGATGTACCTCCCTGGACTACATGAAAAGAGACATAGAGGAGCTCTCTGAGCATGTAGCCCAGGCCGGTATGACCCTGACCTTGAGTAGCATCTTACTCTCACCAAGAATGATGCCAAAATATGAAGACAAGATGATCAATTTCAACAATTGGCTTAAGTATTGGTGTCATTCAAAGGGGATCCAATGCTTGTCAGCCTGGGATGACATGCTCGACAAGCCATGATGCTTCGGTAGGGACGGCTTGCACCTGTCACCCCTGGGCTTTCGGATATTGGCAAAGGCTCTTGCTACCCCCATAGTGCCTTTTTTAGGCAAGGCTCAAAAGACAAACCCACCTCCATAGGTATCACAAGGGATAGGAAACTAAGAGTAATGCTACTCAATGCCAGAAGTCTAAACCTCATGATGCACGCACTCGAAACTTTCCTTAGCATGGAGAACATTGATATCTGTGCAGTAACAGAAACCTGGTTCAAGGCTCCCGAGAGAACCCCAGCACTATCAGGTTATACCTCATACCATGCTTTTCGGCCCCGTACCACAAATGGAGGGGGAGTATCAATATTCGTCAAAGATACACACACCTCCAGGTTGGTGGCACAGCACGAAGCATCAGAGACTATCCATGTGCAACTAACAGTGGGTAAAACTGCCTTCCAGTTTATAGCCTGCTACAGACCACCCTCCCAAACCCAGGAACCCCACTCAGCCTTCCTGAGAACACTGGAAAATATGAAGGTCTCTCCAAACACCATTATATTGGGCGACTTCAACTACCCAAACATAGAATGGGAGCAATACTCTAGCTCCAACACCCTAGCCCAAAGGTTCCTAGAATTTATAAACTCAACTTGTTACCACTCCCACAAGAGGGGAAAACATACTGGACCTGATCATCACCAACATGGGGACTCTGTGCTCCAGACCAGAAGTGTATCCCTCACTGGTAAGATCAGACCATAAACTAATCTCACTGGATATTCACATCCCGACTCCACCCCCTGCCATGAAAACCACAGTGAAAAACTTCTCTAAAGCAAATTTCACACTCCTCAAAACCGAGGTGGAATCCTTCAAAGCCCCCGGGCCTGTGGAAAATATGGCCCAGACCGCAGAATCCTTTATAAATGCATTCTATGAACACCTTCAGGAATGCATGGATCATGCAATCCCAAATAAAACCAAGACCCAATCCTCCAAAGGCAGATGTCCTGTCTGGTGGACCCCAGCCATAAACAAACTATACAATAGAAGGAGGAAGCTTCTACATGATAGAGCAAAATCACAAAAAGGGAAGGCATCTCTGATCAGTATTAGCAAAAAACTACGGGCACTCATAAAATCATCTAAGGCCAGCTTCGAGAAAAAATTGCACAGGACACTAAGGATAATCACAAGACTTTCTTTAGTTATGTTAGGAACCTGGGTGGGAATTCCCAGATATGCTCAGAATTAGTCCAAAATGACAAAAAATACAGTGAACCCACAGACATTGCCAACATCCTAGCTGACAGGTTCAGCGCAACCCCCCCCCCTCCCCACCAAAAGGGCAAATATTTATCCCAGCAGAGTGCTTCCCCCTGACATCTCAGATGCTCAGGTAACAGCTGCCCTCTCCAAAGCAAAAAACACAGCATCAATGGGACCAGACGGTGTCCCGGGCTGCGTCCTACATGAACTCCAAGAAGAGCTAAACCCAAACATAAAACTACTGTTCAATCTCAGCCTTACTACAGGATATGTACCCAAAGAGTGGCATACAGCAACAGTGGTCCCTCTCCACAAAGGTGGTGCCTCAATGGATCCTGGAAACTATTGCCCCATAAGCCTGACTAGCTTGGTCTGCAAAGCTATGGAAAGGATCATCATGGACCTCATAAATAAAGATATTGGGGACCTACAGACACTGGATCCTACCCAGTTCGGCTTTGTTAAGGGTAGATCCTGCCTCTTAAACTTGGTTGATTTCTTTGAAACAGTCACCAAGGCCATTGACGAGGGGAAGGTGGTTCACACAGCCTACCTGGACCTCGCAAAAGCCTTCGATACAATACCCCACTCGGGCATTATAGATAAGTTCACCAGCTTAAATATAAACCCCTGTGTCACTAGATAGGTTGCAAACTGGCTCAAGGACAGAACCCACATGGTTAGAATTGCTGGATCCATGTCAGACTCCAAACCAGTTACAAGTGGCGTCCCACAAGGTTCAGTCCTGGGACCTCTCTTGTTTGGTATATATTTCTCAAAGGTACAGGCCAACACGGAAGGACTGTGGCTGACTAAGTTTGCAGATGACTGCAAACTGGGCGCTATAATCGTCTCTCCAGCCAACACAAGCATCCTCCAAAAGGGCCTCATAGAAACAGACAACTGGTGCCAGAGCCATGGCCTCAAGCTAAACGCCAAAAAGTGTATAGTCATCCCCTTTGGTAAAAACAAAGTGCCCACAAATTACCACATAGGTGGTAATCCATTAAGTACAGAAGAAGTAATTAGGGACCTGGGGACCCAAGTTGATAGCAATCTCTCATTTGACAACCAGGTGGCCAAAGTGGTTAGAAAAACATTTTATATAGCCCACCTAATGATGAAGGATTCACATCTAGATCAGGGAGGTCATCGTGCCTCTTTACTCATCCTCACCAGGCCCATAATTGAGTACAATGCCCTTTGGGATGTACCTTACCAGACACCTGCAGCAACTGGAAAGACCCCAAAAGTACCTCACCAAGAGGATCATAGGGCTCAAACAGATGCCATATGCTGCCCGGTTAAAGAAACTCCAGCTCTACTCAGTGGCATACCGCCTGCTCAGAGGCGATCTGTGCCTGATATAAAGCCATGTCCAACCCGGAATTAATGGACATGCTGCACTTCAGAAAATCCAAATCCCATCGAGCTACGTACTCAAGAGACTTGAACCTCAGCACTGAAATAAATAGGACATGCTGGAGGGACAGATTCATAACCCAGAGGCTCCCTTCACTCTAGAATAAAATCCCAGTCCAGGTTAGGCAGAGTCCCTCATTGACTCTCTTCAAGAGGAATCTTGATGAGTGGAATGGAGATCATAGGTTTACCCCGGGTATCACTTCTGTGTCACTGTTAGACAGAGGCACAGTATACTAACCTCGAAAAAGGGCATAGCAAAATTAATTTAAAATGGGTGGCGAAAGCCAAACACACTCTGGCTAGGCTTATAAATGCCCTAGGGCAGATAGCCTAGTATGAACCTATGAACCTATTAGTAGTCCCTAGTAGCTGTATCATAGTCCAGATACAGGTTTGCTGCATCTCGGTCTGTTTGTAGTGGCTGTTTGTTCTGAGCACATTTTCCAGGCCATCTTGGATTGGAAGGGTCTTTTCTGCACTCTGATGAGATGATTGTGTTGATTGGAATCTGTCTGGCTTCTGGTGATAGGTCTAAGGCTTGGAATAAGCATCCTCACTGGTCCTTTTCAACCTTTTTAAACTTTTTTTTTTTTATGTTTTTACCTTCTGGTATTTAATCTCTGCATTTGAGCACATTTCTGCTTGTTTGTGTGTTATGCTGCATCTTGCACTGCCTGACAGTTGTGCTCCATAGTCGGATAGATTAATTCAACAGCTGTAGCACATTAGTGTAGCCCTCATCCTTAGTACTTTCCAATCAATGAAATACTGCTAGTGAGCTGAAACCTGTTAAATTACCAACCACAAAAAAAAAAAAAGGCAGAAATATCCACCCACTGAGCTCCTCCTTGATCAATCCTGAAATGCTCCCCCTAGTGACAACAGTCTTTAACCTAGCATTACAGACAGTTGGACCACCCTTGTTTCTCCTGCCAACCTTGTTGACTTGGGTCTCTTGAGGCAGTGTAGCAATTGCCTCATGTACATTGACAACCCTGTACTAATAACTCACTCTAGTACAAAGTGTGAGAGATGTATCTATACTAATAATCTTTAATCCATGCTCTCTCACACTCAAAACAGTAACATAGAAGAGGTTGTCAACCCATCCACCAGTACACTTTCACATAGTACCACTACTCATACACACAGTATGCATCCAACACACAAATCAACTTATGCGGAGGTTCTCTCAAAAAACCTACTGAGACATCAGAGACCTGCGAAACACAAGACTGCTACAACTAACATGGTTACCACAGCACCCATGACACATAGCAACACCAGTGTCTCACTTACCAAGCCTGTAAGGTGTAACACTTAAACAAAATTTCTAGTCACTGGAGACTCAATAGTGAGAGACACTGATGTCCCACTCACCAGGCTAGACAAGGAGAAAGTCACAGTCAGCTGCCTGCCCTGTGCCAGGATTTGTCAGATCACACAAGCACTCAGGTCTCTCAGCAACAAGCACCATTATGACTCTGTCATAGTTCATGTTAGAGTGAACAACCTGACACGTACCTCACTGGACTATATGAAGAGAGACATGATTGAGCTCTCTGAGTATGTGTTCCAGGAAGGTGTCCCTAGCCTTGATTAGCATACTACCCTCATCTGGAATGATGCCACAGTAGAAATGAAAAAACTGACTGATTTCAATAATTGGCTTAGTTTTTGGTATAATTCAAAGGGGATCCAGTTCCTGTCAGCCTGGAAAGCCATAGTCGACAAACCTTGCTGCTTTGCCAGAGATAGTTTGCACCTGGCACCTCGGTGCTTTTGGCTGCTGTTGCCTCCCCCATACTGCCTTTTTTAGGCAAAGCCTCAAAAACAAACTTACCAACATGAAAGTTGCCATTTATAACAAAATAAGGGTCATGCTGCTAAACACTAGGAGCTTAAAACAAAAACTGCACTCCCTTGAAGCACTTCTATCACTAGAAGATGTAGATGTCTATACAGTCGCAGAAACCTGGTTCAAGGCCTCATAGAGTACTTCAGCCTTGCAAGGCTACAGTGCTAGCCACACCTTCAGACTACAAAATTAACATGTGAGAACCAAAGGAGGCAGTGTTTATATCTAAATTAGATATACATTCACCTCCTGTTTAGTTATACTGGACAACTCCATGGAGTTACTCCATGTTCAGGTTATGGTGGGTAAGACCCCCCCCATTCAAGTCATAGCCAGTTATAGATCCCCCTGCATGGGTCATGGCGTTTACGAAGCCTACTTGACCAAACTGGAGGCAATCCAAATATTACTGAACACTCTGGTTATAGGGGATTTCAATTATCCCACCATCAACTAGGAAACCTACTCTAGCCTGAACCCGCTAGTGCAAACGTTCTTTGACTTTGTTAACTCAAATGCCCTGGAACAAATTATTCATACCCAGAAAAGAGGAACAAACATACTAGATTTGGTCCTCACTAACATGTCAAACAGATACATTACCACAACTGTTGGACCCTCATCAGTTAAATCTGACCACAAATCCCTCACCTTTGAGCTAACAGTAACTTCAGAACTCACAAAGGGTGAAATTAAACTAAAAAACTTCACCAAGGCAAACTATACCCTTCTAGGTGAAGGTTTAAATGCATGCCAAGCCCCACCCCCCAGCTGGATATGGTAACTATACTGAAGCCTACACTAAAACCCTGAACAATCACTTGCATAAGTGTTTAGACTCGGCTGTACCAGAAAGAATCAAAGCCAGAGCCCCAAGTAAAAACAAGCTGCCATGGTGGACATCCAGCATCAACAAACTTTACAATAAATGCAAAAGGTGCTGTCCATGAAAACAAAGGCAAGACTCCAATAATGGAAAAGCATCCTCTCAGCCTCAACAGGGAAATAAGACAACTTGTCAAATCCTCTAAGGGCCTCTTTGAAAAAAAATTTAGCTAGCACAGCCAAGGATAACCATGAGACCTTTTACAGCTATGTACATAGCCTAAAAGGTAGGACCCAAGCATGTGCCGAACTAGTGATAAACAGTATCACACACACTGAACCTACAGAGATAGCAAACCAGCTAGTATATAGGTTAGGCAAAACTTTCATTCCCCCTAAACCTGTCAAATCTACCACAAACCTTGCCCCAAACTCCAACACCCACTCTACATATCTGAGGAACAGGTCATCAAAGCCTTTTCCAAGGCAAAAAAACACAGCCTCTATGGGATCAGATGGCATCTCAGGCTGTCTTCTAAGCAGGCTAAAACATGAACTAGCATCACCATTAAGTACCCTTTTCAATCATAGCCTAACCACAGGCTTTATTCCTGCAGAATGGGGAACAGCAACAGTTATTCCCTTCACAAAGGTGACCTAGCAGCAGACCTGGTGAATTACAGACCCATAAGCCTGACCAGTCTCATCTGTAAATCCATAGAACATATCATTATGGACCTCATAAATAAAGACATAAGTGATCTCCAATCCACCCATTCAATCCATATTTAGGACAATTAGAACCAAGAAAAACTTCAACTTGGATCTATTCCAAAGTGAACTTAGAGCATGTAATTGATCCCCCTTAAAACACCTTTCTCTAGATGAAGCTGTCAATTACTTTAATGCTAATTTCCTAGCCATACTCAACCACCATGCTCCTACCAGCTCTATTAGGATAAAAACTAAATCCGCTCCTTGGCTTTCTAAGGAAACTAAGCAAAACATCCATCTCAGAAATAAATACTGGAATAAATCACGCTTAACTAAAAATCCTGTTGACCTTCAAAACTACAAACAACTCAGAAATGAAACAAAAAAAGCTATACTGTCCGATAAACAAAACTATTACCTACAATCTCAACAGACCCACCATAATAAACCACAAAAGTTCTGGGCAAGTATTAATTAATTATTACATCCTGGTCAATCTATCACACCTAATCCACAAGGCACTGACAAGGACAATCCCAAACAAACTGCTAATGCCTTTAATACCTTTTTCACCAAAGCAATTCAAACTCTTGCCAGTCAGCTCTCTTCTCAAAACGTAACTATATCTAATTCTGGCACTAACCCACCACCTCCATTTCTCTTCCAACCTGTCCCAACAGTATTCATTCTCACCCTTACCTGAAAACTCAAACCATGCACTCCCTCTGCTGACCAACTACCCACAGAATACTTACAATTAGCAGCCAAATCTATTGCTTACCCCACCTCCATTCTCATCAATAGAACCATCACTGAAGGATATATCCCCAAACTTTGGAAAGTCTCTCATATTATTCCCCTTCATAAGGGGGGCGACTCCACTGAACTCTCCAACTATCGTACCATAGCCCTACTTTCTCCTTTATCTAAGATTATGGAAAGATGTATCCACAGGCAATTGCTAGACCACCTTCTCCATAATAACCTGCTTTCCAACTCCCAACATGGTTTCAGACCTTACCATAGCACTACTACTGCCCTCCTCTCCTTTACAGACACCATCAACAAAAACCGTAACCTTAACATGCTTTCCTCTGCACTTTTCATTGACCTGTCCAAGGCTTTCAACATGGTAAATCACAATATACTCATAAACATTCTCAAATCTCTGTCACTTGACATACTAGCTATAAAATGGTTCCAGTCCTACTTAAATGACAGACATCAAGCTGTGCTCTGAAACACCATTCTTTCTACCCATCTACCTGTTAATATTGGTGTCCCTCAAGGGTCCATACTGGGCCCTCTCCTATTTTCTATATTCATCAATGACTTTCACCAAGTAGTTCCCCAAACTACAAGTATACAATACGCAGATGACTCTACACTTATATGGTCAGCCACTTCTGTATCTGAACTTCACATCCATACACAAGACGTATTTAACTCTGTAGAACTATGGTTTACAAAATGCTGTCTCCTACTAAACCCTAAAAAAACTAAACTTCTCCTTTTTACACCTAGCAGTAAATCTTCCCCAATAGACTTCACTGTAACATCCAATAATGGTACTCTTATATCCCAAGATCTTACTACCAAGCTGCTAGGTATCACCATAAACAACAACCTTAACTTCGACACCCATATTAACAACACTTTGAAAACTACTAATAAAAAATAGGCTCTCTTTATAGGATCAAACCCTTCCTCACTCCTGAAACTAGAAAAACTATTGCCCACACCCATCTAATCTCTACCCTTATTTATGCCTCACCCATATTTACTAATCTGTCGAAAAATAACCTTAAGAAACTAGAAAACTCCTACAATAATATAGCGAGATTTGCCACAGGTAACCCTTACAGAACACACCACTGTATTAATCTAAAGCATCTAGGGTGGCTTGAATTACAGCAGCAGCTGAAATTTAATCAACTTGCCATCGCCCATAAAATACTTTATCAACCTGCCAAAACACCCATTATATCTAACCTTATTCACCCCTACGATAACCTGAAGTCCCTAAGATCTTCACAAAAACTTCTTGTATATATCAATAAATCAAACAATAGAGCTGGAGACTCTCTCTTCTCTAATACTGTTGGAAAAACCTAGAATCTACTTCCCTCCGAACTTTCCACACTTCCCTCTATTACTCTGTTTAAAAATAAACTTAAGCTCTTCCTCAAAACACATTGGATGTGCCCCTGTACTAAACCTGACTGACCAACATGCTCTTGCTACTTGATTCAACCTTACCTTCTCATCTCTGCAACAATTTCATCTTAACAATTACTATTCTACCTCTCCATCATAGTCTTATTTATTACTGTGGTCTCAAAAAAGTGACATTTGTACTACTAGATGTAGTACTCAACTGCTACTCCATATTACCATTTTTTATCTTCCTTTTATCTACATTTATACTGCACTTTTTAGCTATTATTCTTTCTCAACATTTAATTGTAACTTCATTAGTAATTGTACTAAGTCTAGTCAAATATTTTGCATTTTTTTATACTTTATAAATGTGTGACCACCTAAATTTTTTTTCTCTTTACGGTGAATGTATTTGCATTTTAAATATGTACTGCTGTAGTTGTGAACTTTATTTGAACTGTTTGGAGCTTATCTCCCTGGGCCGCTACTAAAAATGGACATATACCCAGCTAGACTAGCCTGGTCAACAAATGTAAAATAAAATAATAAATAAATAGAATCCTGGATCCTACCCAATTTGGCTTCATGAAGGGCAGATCCTGCCTGTTAAATCTGGTGGATTTCTTTGAAAATGTGACCAAGGCCATTAATAAGGGAAAATCTGTGCACACAGCATACCTCAACATGGCAAAGGCTTTCAACACAACCCCACATTCAGGCATTATTGATAAACTTAGCAAACTGAATGTAAACCTCTTCATTGTAAGATGGGTTGCTAATTGGCAAACAAACCAGACACATATTAGCAAAGTGGGTGACTCCAGATCAACCAGCAGACCTGTTACCAGCGGGGTGCCACAGGAGTCAGTGCTGGTCCCTCTACTGTTTGGTATATACTTCTCAGAAGTTCAGGTCAAAACTAAGGGGTTGTGGCTGACCAAGTTTGCAGATGGCTGCAAACTGGGTGCATTTATTGAATCCCGAAATTATGTCAGTATACTCCAGGAAGGTCTTACTCAGGCCATCTACTGGTTTCTTAGTCACGGTCTCAAACTGAATGCAAAAAAAAAATGCATCATCATTCCCTTTGGCACAAACAATGTTCCTTCACACTATCAAATTAACAACAATACCCTAAGGACCCATGAAGTGATAAGGGACTTGGGTTCATAAGTTGACCGTGACCTTAACTTTGACCACCATGTGTCTACTATAGTAAGGAAAGCTTTCCACTTAGCTCTCTTGATTAGAAAAGACATTGCCTCAAGAGCAAAAGAAGTTATAACCCCCTATAGTTGGCACTTATGTGGCCCATAATTAAGTATAACACGCCATTTGGCATGTACTGTACAAAGCACCTGCAGCAATTAGAGAGACCTCAGACGTTTCTAACAAAGAAGATCAAGGGACTCCAGCACTTGCCTTACACAGACTGACTAAAGTTCCTGTCACTTTACTCTGGTGAGGCCAGATGGCTTAATGGTTAAGTTCTTCACCTCCCATGCACAAAGTACAAGGTACAAGGCTCAATCCTGATCTCTGACCAATGCCTGTTTGGAGTTTGCATGTTCTCCCTGTGTCTCCATAGGGTTTCTCCCATGTCTGAAAAACATGCTGAGTGTTTCCATCTCAAACTCACCAATGAATGGTGGCGTGGGCGGCATCAGGGACTCTACATGGTGCCTTATAGTGGGAAGAGTTGTACAGACCAACTGCTTTGGGCATCTACTGTGGTGCGCAGTATCCTCAAGATAGTAGAACACGGATCATAGACTGCAGGCCGTGGCAGGGCTAGCCACTCGATGGTATAAAATATGGCTCTAGGTGATTCGATCATATTGACTAATGTCGCCAAAAATAGGCACAGGTAGTTACCGCTGATAAGTAGGTTGAGGACCCGGCCTACTCTGACCCACCACAAACACCGAACAGCACCATATATATGCTTCACAGAACTCATACAAAATATAGCGCCAAGAGATTTAATACGATAAAGCTTTCGGGCTAACCACCCTTCATCAGTACAATTAAAATAAGGCTTTCCTTCTTTTTAAATAGGAGATAATTAACATCACATGATCCAGCCAGCCTATCTAAAACTTCTTTTACAAAAAACTTTTTTAAAAAGACTCTCTTGAGAATTAAAACATATAATAGCTACATTATATAAAACATGAACTATATTAACAATATAATAATATTATAGCAAATAACATAAAAATCAATCACAGCAGATAAACAGAACTTTTAAAAGACAGATGTAGAAATCTCCTATATTATTCAGTTACATAATTTCTCTTTGTCTTTTTACCAATACTGGTTTCAGACTTACTGCATTATTTAAATCTGGATTTTGTTTGGCTTGTAATCTAATAATCCACTCATATTCCTTTAGTTCTAAAGCATTGTTCGTATCACCACCCCTATTTTCCATTACTACCAAGTCAGTTACTCTAAATTTGAATTGGTGTTCCGGGCCACAGTCAGAAATATGCTTACTTAGGGCATTCGTCAATATTTTCCTTTTAATTTCTGAGTTGTGTTCCCCTATACGTTCCTTTAATTTTCAGGTGGTTTTATCGACATAAAATCCAGGACATGCAACACATGTTGCTAAGTAAACCACTTGAGTTGTGTTGCATGTTGCAGTAACATTAAAAAATATTCTTTACCTGATGTTGGATGTTTATAAGTATCCATTCCTTCATAAATGTCATTACAAAAAATGCAATTATAACATTTCTTTGTTCCTGCTTTACCTATTCTATCCTTTCTCCATCCCCCTAATCTTTATAGCATAATTTCATTTTCAATGTTTCTGAGTTCTATAAAACTATAACCAGTATTGGTAAAAAGACAGAGAGAAATTATGTAACTGAATAATATAGGAGATTTCTACATCTGTCTTTTAAAAGTTCTGTTTACCTGCTGTGATTGATTTTTATGTTATTTGCTATAATGTTATTATATTGTTAATGTTGTGTCTTTCAGCTTTTCCCAGTTAGGGGTCACCACAGTGGAACTCCGGTCCACTAATGATTGGCAGTAGATTTTTACGTGCCGAGTTGCCGGGCCTGACTCACAACCTTCAATGAAGGTACGCCCATTCACGCATGTCTCCACACAGAAGACCCTCTAGCTGAGAATCGAACAGGACAACATCTTACTGTGAGGCAACAACGCTACCACAGCACCACCACCGCAGCTGTTATTATATTGTTAATATAGTTCATGTTTTATATAATGTAGCTATTATATGTTTTTAATTCTCAAGAGAGTCTTTTTAAAAAAGTTTTTTGTAAAAGAAGTTTTAGATAGGTTGGCTGGATCATGTGATGTTAATTATCTCCTATTTAAAAAGAATGAAAGCCTTAATTTAATTGTACTGATGAAGGATGGTTAGCCCGAAAGCTTTATTGTATTAAATCTCTTGGCACTATATTTTGTGTGAGTTCTGTGAAGAATATATATAGTGCTGTTCTGTGTTCGTGGTTATTGTAACTGGTGTTGAACAGAATTGTGAGCATCAGTTTAAGGAGGTCGGTTTTCCAGCCAGCCAGCTGAATGAATGAAAATATGGATCTGATTTCTAACTCTAAGGAAGAAAGTGGTTCGATAAAGAGACTTTTATACAAAGGAGCAAATCCATTACTGCAGATGGTAACTAATTCATCCACAATGCTAACAAATGTTGGCCAAGATATGGAAGAGTATGAGAAGGCATTGGAAGTCCTAGAAAAAAAAGGTACAAGCATATAAGCAATTTCAATGGCAGCGGTTAAGCTTCCAAGCCTATCTAGAGCTGGGGATAGTGCCACGAGGACTTAGAATACAGAAAATGCCTTCATATGCCAACACATATCCAGATTTACTTGGACAGTGGCAACAATTAAATTTAAAGTTAAGTGCGGACTACATGCAACTAATGAATAATTTTTTTCAAACCTATTGAGAGTCAACTGGAAGAGGAAATAGTAAGGTTAGAAAGTGAACTTTTAACTATGGCTTCTCACTCCACAGCACTAAATTTGTATCAGAATATGCTAAACCATTTGCACTTGTTGGATGTAAAACTTGAATAAAAAAAGAAACACAAAATACAATGTGATGTTGCCGATTTTAAAAACGGCCACATCTTTTCATGGCCTAGGAATGAAATAAGAAATAACAATGTAAATAGAAATAGCAAAACTGTTAAAGAAAAAACACAATAAAGGAAAAATGTTCTGATGTTGCCCCTTTAACTTAAGAACATCATTCGTCTATTCAAGAAGTGACCATAGAGCCTCATCCATTGGTGCTCTCCAATCAGCAAGTACCAAAAAATTCGGATGATGTTGCAGTAGAAACTACTTTGACTATAGGCAATAAAGAGCGAGTCAATGAAAGTAACTCAATACGTCCAAAATTGTCTAAGGAGCAACAGTTGAATCATAAAACTCCAGTGAATAGTGGAGGCACTTCGAATTTAGTTTTAACCCCTTTGTCCCCCTTTTAATTAAAGCTGCCAGAAAAGGTACCCATGCAGCAATTAGCTCAACTGAGAGGCCGCTTGATGCAAAGGGAAGAGCAACAAGCAACAGGTGGCGTGAAAAGGAAAAGCAACAGTCCAGCGTACTTCAACAAACTAGTACGATGATGATACAAATTGGAAAAGGTACTGTTAATTTGTCCTCAGTAACACTAACTGCAATGCAATTAGAAGTCCTTAGTAAAGGACTTAAATTCATCCCTACAGCAGGAGATAATATTGTACAGGCGATAACTGACTTGAAACTGTTTATTCGAACAGTAAGTCTGAAACTCATTTTTAAAGATCTTAATGCGCAAACTCCTGTTGTATGTCCTGTACTGACAGCATTTATGAATGTAATTGAAAATGAGTTAAGAATATATTATTCTAAGGTTGAAAGGAATAAGAAATATAATATGACATTTGATGACTATAAAGCACTGCAGTTATTGGAAAGAGATGATAGAATTGTTATAAAACAGGCCGATAAAGGGGATGCAACTGTGATAATGGATCAAGCAAAATATTTTGAGTCATTCAAATTGATGTTAAGTGATGAAAGCACATAGTTTATAGTTCATAGTTTTAGTACTAAGCTATCTGCCCTTGCGAGCCATTTTAAGCCTAGCCAATTATCTCTTGTGAGACTCAAACCCTGCACCTTGTGTTTGTAAGGCAAACACCTTAGCCATTAAGCCAACCTCCCAACCTATTTCTTTTAGTGAGGTGAAGAAGCATATATCAAACATAAATATGACCATCTATGACTTGCAACTAACAAATGATATAAGACTAGAGTTATTCAGCTACTTTACTGTCTCATGTCCCAGGATCCCTCAGATATATGGGATCCCTAAATTACATAAGTCTGTTGACAACCCCCCCTTGAGGCCTATAGTCTCGGGGGGGGGGTTGGTCTACACAACCAATTTCAAAATATTTGCAAATAGTATTGGCAAAGCATCTAGCTAGGTGTTCTAGCATCATTACAGATACTGATAGTTTTTTAGTTGATTTGTTTGAATGGCATAAAAGATATATAGAAGACAGTCATTTCTTATTTGTCACTCTGGATATTACTTCACTTTTTACGGTGATACCAAATGAGTATGGGATAGAAACCATTTGGAATTTTCTCAATATGGAAATAACACTGCAAGCGAAGGAGATAGCGAATATTTGCACACTATTAGAAGTAGTGTTGACACAAAATGTATTTGTTTTGATAATGTACCCTACTTGCAATTAACTGGAGTGGCAATGGGAACACCGGTGGCAAATACATATGCAAACTTAGTACTATATGAATGGGAAACGAAGTATATCCTTAGTGAATTTAATAGTCTTAATAGTAAAGTCGCTCTTTTTAAAAGATTTGTAGATGATTGTTTCCTTGTGTGGCAGGGGGATAAAAGAGAATTGGATACATATTTAAACTATATGAACTCTACAACAGAGTTCTTGAGGTTCAAAATGACAGCGTCAGAAGAGAAAATAACGTTTCTAGATGTTCAGTTATATAAAAAAGGAAATAGAGTAGAAACGACTATACATAAAAAGGAAGTGGCTGTCTGTAGATATATAAATAGACATAGTATGCATGCACCGCATACCTTTAAAGGAACTTTGAAAGCTCAATTAATTAGAGTAAGTAAACTTAACACTGAGGAATCAAATTTTGAAATGCAAGCAAATAGCATGATGCAATAATTTATTAGTAATGGTTATTCAGCATCATTAGTAGATGAAATCTATAGAAATATAGTAAAAGGTCGACGGGATGAGTATAAGCCAAATTTTGGTCCTATACAGCAGGCTAGTTTCCATAAGGAGAAGAAGAAACAAATGATTAGATATGTTACTATATTTAATAAAAATACTGAAAAAGTGAAAAATATTACTGGAAAAAAAATGGATTATCCTAATGGCCATGCCAGAGATAAAGAGTATAGTTGGAGAAACACTTTTTTCTTATAGAAACTCAAAAACATTGAAAATGAAATTATGTTATAAAGATTTTAAAGGGGGATGGAGAAAGGATAGAATAGGTAAAGCAGGAACAAAGAAATGTTATAATTGCATTTTTTTGTAATGACATTTATGAAGGAATGGATACTTATAAACATCCAACATCAGGTAAAGAATATTTTTTTAATGTTACTGCAACATGCAACACAACTCAAGTGGTTTACTTAGCAACATGTGTTGCATGTCCTGGATTTTATGTTGGTAAAACCACCCGAAAATTAAAGGAACGTATAGGGGAACACAAGTCAGAAATTAAAAGGAAAATATTGACGAATGCTCTAAGTAAGCATATTTCTGACTGTGGCCTGGAACACCAATTCAAATTTAGAGTAATTGACTTGGTAGTAATGGGAAATAGGGGTGGTTATATGAACAATGCTTTAGAACTAAAGGAATATAAATGGACTATTAGATTACAAGCCGACAAAAATACAGGTTTAAATAATGCAGTAAGTCTGAAACCAGTATTGGTAAAAAGACAGAGAGAAATTATGTAACTGAATAATATAGGAGATTTCTACATCTGTCTTTTAAAAGTTCTGTTTATCTGCTGTGATTGATTTTTATGTTATTTGCTATAATGTTATTATATTGTTAATATAGTTCATGTTTTATATAATGTAGCTATTATATGTTTTTAATTCTCAAGAGAGTCTTTTTAAAAAAGTTTTTTGTAAAAGAAGTTTTAGATAGGCTGGCTGGATCATGTGATGTTAATTATCTCCTATTTAAAAAGAATGAAAGCCTTATTTTAATTGTACTGATGAAGGGTGGTCTACTCTGACCCACGCCAGGGACCCGTGCTAACGGTGGGAGGGCTATATGTGCCCCTATTGGCCAGTGTATGCCCGCCATAAAGCCCAGCAGCCCTGGGTCAATAAGCTACTGGCTGGCCGGTGTGTAGTTGCCCAGCCTGGGATAGCTCTGTTGAGTGAAAGCTGGACATAAAACCAACCAATCTGGCAAACATGAACTGAGAATTGCTACGCCTAATGTAGGTTCACTGACAGGATGCAGCTTGGAAGTGGATGACATGATGATACGGAGGAGGCTGGATATCCTATGTATCCAGGAGATGAGATGGAAGGGCATTGCAGCAAAGCCAATTGGCTTGGGACCCAGAGTCTACTACTCAGGTGGAGGGCAGGCTAGAAATGCTGTAGCAACTGTGGTGAGAGAGAGGATTCAGAAGGCAGTAAGGGATATCATCAGAATTAATGACAGACTCATGGCAGTCAGACTCCAGCGTAATTATAGGGCAGTATTCATAATCTCAGTCTGTGCCCCACAGCAGGGTTGTGATAGTGAAGAAAAGAGTGCATTCAGACAGCAGTTGCAGGACCTACTAGATAAAGCAGGACAACATGAATTGGTGTTGATAATGGGTGACTTGAATGCACATATTGGGACGGACACAACAGGATATGAGGACTGCCTGGTCCACATGGGTGGGACAACAGGAATAAAGAAGAGAAGCCATTCTAGACTTCTGTCTGGCAAGAGAGACAGTCACAAGATCACATAGAAGTGTAGTCAACATGCAACTCAGGTAGACTTACTCCTAGTAAGGAAAAGGCACTGGGGCAGAATCCATGATTGCAAAGTCATCCCCAGTGAAACAGTTGACCCACAGCATAAACCACTAGTTGCCACAATCAGCTGCAAGCAATGGTCAGAGAAGGCTCTAAGGTCAACAGAGAAGGCTGACGACCTGGTAGATGAAGTCAGGGAAAGCAGCAGGCTCAGATGAGGTCACAGCAGATATGGTAAAGATGCTGTGTGAGATCTTCCTGAGAGTACTAAGAGCAGTGTGGAGAGAAAGGTGTATTCCAGATGACAGGTGAATAAGCATATTCATGCCAGTGTACAAGAGCAAAGGGGACATCCACAACTGTGGGCAGTACAGAGGCATCAAATGCCTATCACATTGCATGAATGTTCTGGGCAGGGTGATTGATAAACAGATACGCAGAGTAGTAGAATGTAAGATGGGAGATGAGCAGTTTGGATTCAGATCAGGATGCAGCACAATTGAACTAATGTTTGCACTGAGACAGATATTTGAGAAGAAGCAAGAGATGAGGAGAGAGTCCAACTGGGCATTCCTAGACTTGGAGAAAGCATATGATAAGGTTCCAAGAAAGTTGATCTGGTCAGCACTGCAGTGATTTGAAGTCCCAGAAACATTGGTAGAATTAGTGCAGGCTATGTACAAGAACCCAGTGACTCAAGTACGGTGGTGTTTGGCCTCACAGAGGGGTTCACAATGGGTGTGGGTGTACATCAGGATTCAGCTTTGAGCCCACTGCTGTTCATACTGGTGATGGACTACATCAGCAAACAGGTTGGAGAGGATGGATCAACAAAGCTGCTGTATGCAGTCGATGTGGCAGTACAGGCAGCCTCTGAGCTAGAACTTCAGCAAAGGATAGGAGAATGGAATGCAAATCTGAAAGCACATGGGATGAAACAAAGCACAGCTGAGAATAGAGATCGAAGGGAAGATAGTGGAACAGGTAAACAGCTTCAAGTATCTGGGAGGAGTAGTTGAGGAGAAGGATAGTCTAAATGAAGAGGTCAGAGCTGGAATCAGAGGGGCTGCAGCCAGCTGGCATAGAGTATCAGGTGTAGTCTATGACAGAAGAATGCCAAAGAAGCTGAAACGTAAGGTGTATAAGACAGTGGTGCGACCAGTACTGCTGTATAGTACAGAAACCTGGGCAGTAAAAGCAGAACAGTTGAAGAAGCTAGAGGTGATGGAAATGAAGTGCCTGAGAAAGGTGACAGGTTGCACAGTGTGGGACAGATGAAGAAATAAGGACATAAGAGCAGAAGCCAAAGTTGCTTCAATTGCAGAAAAGATCAAAGAGAACAGATTACAGTAGTTTGGGCACATGTGTAGAAAAGCAGAAGACAATCTGTTGAGGGAGATTTGGGACAGACAGAAAGAAGGTAAGAGGAAGTGAGGGCGTCCAGCAAAGAGGTGGTTGGATTGTATGAAAGAAGATCTGCGACAGTCAGGCATGAGTGTTGAAGAAGGCAGGAGTGTGGCACTGAATCGAGAGAGTTGGTGACTGTTAACACGATACCCTGACTCCATGTAGACAAATGGGAAAAAAGGGGGATGATGGTGATAATGACGATATAGACTTCTTTGGGGAGACTTATGCCTGGCTTACAGAGCAATCTCAGACCCAAACCTAATGAACTTGCTGCATATCAGTAAATTAAATTGGACTAGGGTCACCCGTTCCAGGGTCCTAAATATGGCCTGCAACTTAAATAGGACATGCTGGAGGGACAGCTTTATCTTCCAGCAGCTGCCATGACTTTGGAATAGGCTATCTATTAATGTGAAGCAGAGTACCTCTCTATGACACTGTTCATAAGGAACCTGGATGAGTGGATGGGGCACAGTAAATTCTTACCAAGAATAGTGCTTGCAACCCTCCTGGATATGGGCAGTCACTGCTAAATGCAACCTTGGGTATTAGCTAACATTTCTATGGCATTACATTGGCATGAAAAGGCTAGGTTTGAAATTACCTCTGGTTCGATAGCCTAGTAATCTCCTATGATCCTATGATTCTGTGAATTAATTGCTCAGGTTTATGTAACCCAAAATGTTCTCCATGCCCAAAAGAATTGGAATAATCATCCAAAGTGTTTAGGCAACTTGGCAAGATTATTTTAACTGAATCAGAGTAGCAGTACAACATTTGAGATAGGTTGCACACTTGTCATTGAAAAGGACAGAATGGTTTTTCATATATTTTCTTATTAAAACCCATTGTCATTGTCTGCATATATGAGGTTTGGTTTATTTCATTGGGAATAATGGAATCCTAACACTAAATCTACTTACAGAAAATGTTGCCTGTCTTAAGAAGTCATTTGCAGATATTTTAATGGTTTGAGTGTTTATAACCAAAAGGCTCATTCAGTGACAGATTCCTGATTGTTTATGATATAAAGTTTGTTTAGAAGGGAAAAAGCTAATAATTTGGAGCAAGTCACTCTAGGCTCTCTGGAATACTTGGAACTGTAATACATTTATCCTAGTTCTGATTTCTGAATCATCAATGTTTTTTTTTCTTAATCTACATAGTGCAGTGTTTGTTCTTCCATATTTTACTGAAACTAGTGTCTGTGCTTTCTACACATATTATAGAATCTGATAGTTTAGAAAATTTAGCTTCATTCTCTCTCCTCATGTGATAAGTTTACTCCATGAAGACAGAGTTTTTAAAAAATATGAACATCTTTTATGATATTTTTTACTGACAAAATTAGAACATTTGTTTTTGTGTTGTTTTTGTGTATGGGGGGGGGGCTAAGATATTTAATAATACACTGCCCAAAAACTACTAATAAGAGGCCACTTTACTATGAATTTATGTCATTTTTTCTAAGAGACACTTAACTGAGGTGGAATTAGGCATTCTTTCATTTTCATTTGTCTAATTAGGTTGAAAATAGTCCTATCTTGATGTGGAAAGGTTGAAAAATTGGCTAATAATTTTGTAAGTAAGAAGGAGGGAAGTAGATGTAAAGTGCTGTCTGATTTTTAGCTGCTTCATTAAAAGCTAGTTCCAGTCTTCCTCGGGGGGTATAGATAACATTTTCAAAGGGAATGATATAAAAATATGCCACTTTGCAGATGACAAAAAGTCCTGTGGCAGTTTAAATGAAGAATGTCAGGACATATAACATGAGAATGGACTTACCCTGGTTAGATAAACGGTCAGCATATTAACCTCACTTTAAAGTAATGCAAGTTATGGAGCTGAGTAACAATACTTAAAGAGCTGATCACATATTGTGTGACTGAGGTTGATGGTTTAGCAAATCTCAGAAAATAAAATGTAAATGGATCTAGTTGCAGTTATGCTAAATGATGTAAAACTAGTAGTCAGTGTCAAACACAGTAAGGATAGTTTGGAATATTCTGGAATGCCTAATGAAAAAGCATTATTAGAAGTAAATATGAACTTATACTTCCTTTGTACTGACATTTGGTAATGATATCAAATATAGTTCTGAAAACCCCACCACTGGAATGATGTTGATAAAACAGCAATTATGCAGAGAAGCACAACAGCTGTTGTATAATGCCAGCAAAAGAAATTGCATAATGAGATGTGTAAATAAAAGGTACAACCAAGAAGAAAGGAGGTAGAGAAAAATGGAGGGTAGCCGCTTTCAGATGAGGTGATATTCAAGAAGGGAGGACACAACTAAAAGGCAGCGATAGAACAAACCTATCGTAATGCTAGGGATTTTTTTCAAGACTAAGGGTGTTGTGGATGCATGGAACTGCACCTCGAGGAGGCTGTGAGGTCAAAACCACTAGGGAACTTAAGAACAAATGGGACAGTCATAGCAGTATCTGGAACATGGCAGTTCAAAAGGGGGCCTGTGGGCCACAATACAGCTGGCCAATGCCTTTTATATGGCCTGCAAAAGCCTCAGTAGAGGGAAAAAAAGCTTTTTTTTTCTGTGGTTAACTGGTTCTATCACTTTAAAAAATAAGCTCGGGATCAGTTAACCATGTATTGCATTTACATCTCCATGTAAGCTGTGCTGGCATACAGTATAGATTATGGACAGTTCCAGCTTATTTCATTGGTAATTTCTAGTGACATTAGATGCTTTGGTGATTTTCTTGGTTTGGTATGGTTTTCTTCTTTGGTGGACTCTGCAGTGGTTAAGCCCTAAGGTACTTTTTCTGTGTGTGCGTGTCTGTGTGTGTGTGTGTGTGTGTGTGTGTGTGTGTGTGTGTGTGTGTGTGTGTGTGTGTGTGTGTGTGCGTGTGTGCATGTGCGTGTGCGTGTGTGTGTGTGTGTGTGTGTGTGTGTGTGTGTGTGTGTGTGTGTGTGTGCGCACATGCGCTTGTTATGTGTGTAATGACTGCAGGAGTGATGAGTGCTTGTGAGAATAAGGTGAGAAAGGAAAGCAATTGAATGTGCTGGTGTTTGTATGGCTGCAATGCTGGTATGTGAGTTTGGTCTACAAGACTGATGTATGCCTGTGTTAAAAATGGAGTGACAGTGTGCGAGCTTTTGATAAGTGAACTTGGTTATAGTTGAGAGTGTGAATGTTGATTGAAAGAGCTCTGTGTGGTGTTGGGTCATTGAGGGAAATGTTTCATTTTGATATCATTTAAGTGCTTATGCATATGTGGACAAACTACTGAAGGGATTGTAGGGGGAACTGTTTCAGTTTGGTGCTTTTGCATACAATGACAAACTACTGAAGGAATCATTGGGGGCAATGTTTAATTTTTATGTCTTTTAAGTGCTTCTGCATACACGGACGGACAAACTATTAAAGGGCTCATGGGGAAATGTTTCATTTTTATGTCAGTGCAGAGCTTGTGCATACATGGGCAAACTATTAAAGTGGTCATTGGGGAAAAATGTTTTATTCTGATGTCAGTGAAGTACTTGTGCATACATGGACAAACTATTGAAGGGATCTATGGGAAAATGGTGTCATTTACTGCTTGCGCATACGTGGTTAAACTATTGAAGAGGTCGATGTGGAGATAATTGATGGTCATATCTGTCTGTGGGAGATTAAACTAATTACTTTGTCCAATTGTTACTGTTTTATTTTATTACATTATGATATGTGAGGAATATCAGTCAATAAAGTTGTTTTTAGTTGTTGGATGCAGGGGCTGTCTTTGAATAAAAGTGACTGATACTGTTGTCATTTGTTTGAAACAAGCATTTATTATTCTGGCTTTGCAGAAGTATTGTATGAATTTTTTTCACTTTCTGTTCAAGAATGAACACTGCACTTAATAAGTAGCTGTTTGTGGTGGTCTGGGCAGGATGTGTGCAACACCAACTTATCATTGGCAGAGTGTTGCACCGAGTAGTGTTGCCATATAGCAGCACTTGCTTCTCCTGTGGAGATTTTGCCTGTTCATTCCTTGTTTGTGAAGTCCTTTTCTCTTTGTGGATTTTATCCTAATGCTTAGGTTCATAGGTTCATAGGTAGGTACTAGGCTATCGACCCAAGGGCCTACGTAAGCCTAGCCAACAAGGTTCCCTGGCTTACGCCACCCAAGAAAGTTATTTTCCTGTGACACTGTCGAGCAGAGACACAGAAGTGATCCCCGGGGTGTATTTCCTATTTCCCATCCACTCATCAATATTTTTCTTGAAGAGTGCTAATGAAGAACTTTGCTTGACATAGATGGGTAGCCTGTTCCAGAGTATGAGAAGTCTCTGGGACAGGAATCTATCCCTCCAGCATGTCCTGTTTATTGTGGTGACAAGGTTTAGGTCCCTAGAGCGTGTAGCTTGGAGGGATTGGGACTTCTTTAGGTATAGCATGTCCAACAGCTCTGGGTTTGACATAGCTTTATATGTTAGGCAGAGATCACCTCGGAGTAGGCAATATGCTACAGAGTAAAGCTGGAGTTTTTTGAGACAGTCAGTGTAGGACATTTGTTTGAGGCCAGTAATCCTCTTTGTGAGGTACTTCTGTGGCCTTATCAGCTGCTGCAGATGTCTTGTGAGGTACATTCCAAAAGGGGCATTGTACTCTATAATGGGTCTAATGAGTGTCGAGTAGAGAGAAACAATGACCTCTTTTTTCCTGGATGAGAACCCTTTTATGATGAGGTGTGCCACGTAGAAGGACTTCCTGACTACTGTGGCGATGTGACTATCAAAGGAGAGACTACTGTCCACCTGGGTCCCAAGGTCTTTTATCACACATTCGGTGTTAAGTAGATTGCTGCCTATGTGGTACTTCATGGGTACAGGGTTTTTACCAAAGGGGATGACACTGCACTTTTTGGCATTGAACTTGAGGCCATGGCTCTGACACCAGGAATCTGTCTCAGCGAGGCCCTTCTGTAGGATGTCCACATTATTTGACGACTTGACTATGGTTCCTAGTTTGCAGTCATCTGCAAACTTCGTTAGCCAGAGGCCTTCTGTGTTAGCCTGTACTTCAGAGAAATAGATACCAAACAGGAGAGGTCCCAGGATGGAACCCAGTGGTACTCCACCTGTCACTGCTTTGAGGTCATATGTGGAGTCTGCAACTTTTACAGTGTGGGTTCTGTCAGTGAGCCAGTTGGCAACCCATCTTGTGACGTAGGAATTTATACCTAGTTTAGTTATAATTCCAGAACGGGGGATGGTGTTGAAAGCCTTGGCGAGGTCAAGATAGATTGTGTGAACCACCTTACCCTCATCTACGGCTTTGGTGACTGCCTCAAAGAAGTCGATCAGGTTCAGGAGGCATGATCTGCCTTTCACAAACCTGAACTGGGTGGGATCCAGAGTTTGGAGGTTACCAGTGTCTTTGTTAATGAGTTCCATGATGATATGTTCCATGTCCTTGCAGACCAGGCTCATCAGGCTAATAGGGCGATAGTTCACGGGATCAGTGTTGGCTCCCCCTTTGTGGAGTGGGATAACTGTTGCTGTGCACCATTCAGTGGGCACAAAGCCTGATGCGAGGCTATTATTGAACATGGTGCTTAAGTGGATAGCTGGTTCATTCTGAAGTTCATGTAAAACACAGCCTGGGATGTTGTCCGGTCCCATGGATGCTGTGTTTTTGGTTTTAGAGAGTGCAGCTTTTACCTGCGTAGTTGTGATTACAGGGACTCTGCATTCTTCCTGTATAGATATGGGCCCTTTAGGGGGTGAGGGGTGGGTAAAGTTAGCACTGAACCTATCTGCCAGGATGTTGTCAATATCAGTTGGTTCTGTAATTTTCGTGCCTTTGTGCTGTAACTCAGAGCAGATCTGGGTGTTGCCATCGAGATTCTTGACATAGCTATAGAATGCCTTGTGGTTGTCCTTAGAATTAGTGGCAATTTTGTTTTCGTGGCTGGCTTTGGAGGATCTTATAAGGGATCTCAGCTTCTTACTGAGGCTGACCAGGGAGCTCCTCCACTCATGGGATTTTACTCTCTTTTGCAATAGTTTCTTCCTTCTGTTGTACCATTTGTTTATGGCAGGGGACCGCCAGATTGGCTTCCTTTTTTTGGAGGATAGCATCTTGGTTCTGTTTGGGATAGCACGATCCATGCACTCGTGTAAGTGCTTATAGAGTGCATTTGTGTAGGATTCAGCAGTCGTGACTGTATTGTCCATCTGCATGGGTGTCATGAAGTTCTACACTTCTGTCTTAAGAAGCATGAAGTTGGCTTTGGAAAAATTTATTGCCATGGTTTCCTTAATGGGGGGTGGGGGCAGGATGTGGATATCAAGGGTGATTAGCTTATGGTCAGATCGGACCAACGAAGAGTTGACTTCAGGTGTGGAACACCGGTCACTCATGTTGGTAATGACTAGGTCTAGGATAATGTTCCACCTGGTGGGGGTGTGGATAAGTTGATATATGGCATTGGAGTTCATGAATTCCAGAAAGTGTTGAGCTAAGGAGTTGGTACATGAGTAGTTTTCCCAGTTAATGGTGGGGTAGTTGAAGTCGCCCATACTCCCATACACTCAGCAGGGCTATATATGCCTCTGACCATTTGTTCTTTCACTTTTCATCCTAATCTAACACCAGTGTGGTATGTAGAAAGTAAGTGTATTTTTTGAGGAGTGGAAAGGCAGGCAATATTCTCAGAATGACTGATTTTCATACTCATGATTTTTTGTTTAGACAATCAAGTCACAAGTTAGTAAAAAAAATCTAAGCTGCACCTCAGTGCCTCTACAACTCTGACTTTTGGGGTCCTAGCAGACCCCCATATTAATTCAGTTATTTCTCCCAGACTTAAATTACATTGGAGTCTTGGTCAGTTTCTGCAGAAATATAGCCAAGCATCAATAGCAAATGCTATGCAATAACATAGTCTTCTACAAAGATTATCTTTGACGTTTACTGGACTTTTTGGCAACATGAACTGTTGTGAGCAGCACTTGTCCAGAATGAAGAATGTGAAAAGCAAATCAATATCTCTTATCACAGATTCATATTTGGCAGATGCACTTTGCATCGCCACTTCAACAGTTGGTGGAGACAAACTATTGTTCAAAAACAAGCAGTGCCAGACATCCCATTAACTGAGGTCTGGCATGTCACATATTTAAGCAGCTTCTTTATTCATGTTTTTGTCATTTGTTGTATGTTTTTTGTTAAAATTTCAACTGGATTTATACAGTCATAACATTTTTAAAATGAAGGTGTGCATTTTCACCAATACTTTTGCACTGTTGTAGCAAGGATATTATTTGTACATCTCTCAAATTTTAAGCTTGTTTTCATTTTTGGCAAGAGTACAGAAGTGATTCAAAAACCAGCAGTGTTTGTTTTTGTTCTGGGACTGAGGGGCACCACTGTCTGTGGAATATATAAAAAAGCAGATACAGCTTCAATATGGATATATGCCCCCCTGAGCCTCTGCAGGCATGGTAAGTGGCCCCCAAACTAAAATGGTTAGGCACCCCTGATCTAGATGATTTATATTTGATAGATATGGCATTTCAGATTATCTATAAAGTAGGAAAATGGAAATAATAGATGTGCTAAATAATACTTATGTGTTGACAGTGCTCAGGCTTCTGTGCTTCTATAATCTATTTTTAGCATCACTGAGATAAAAAAGTGTGGACAATAAACAAATCAATGGATTTCTTTGGGATACTTGGTACTCTGTTCTTAATTTTGTGGTAGAACGAAATAAAATGAAACAAGAGGTCTCTTTCCTTTATTTTGTTTTATTTTATTTAAAAACACTTTTATCAAATTATTACTTGTGAAACAGGCAAACCTATATTTATATAAAAGTAATCAATCTGTTTTAAGCTCAGATTCACAAACATTATACATCACATATATTGTTCTATACAATAAAATCAAACTTAACATTACATAAATTGTTCAGTTCCTACTTTCTCTTAAACCTCATTTCTCCTCCAAAACATTTTTCTGGAAGTAGTGTTCCCATGGTTTCCATTTTTTCTATATAATTTACCCCTACCCTTTTCTAAAGATTCTGCTTCCTGTTCTATTATTTCTTTCAATATTCACTTCTTCAAATATGATTGGTTTAGACTTTAATTACCATTTTTTAGTAATTGCTTTTTTGGCAGCCGCCACAATTAAAGTTGACAAGGTCTTACTTTGTCTATGAAGTTCAGATCCTGTATCCCAGCTCAAAAAAATTTCCTTAGTTACACTCATTTGCTTGACCAACATTCCTGACAGATTACTCTGTAGGGAATTTTTAAAGTCTGCCAACTCATTACACTTTGAGAACACATGTATCTCTTTCTTCCAGTGGCAGCTGGTGACTTCAAATCAAAGGGGGGCTACAGGAGACAGGTGAATGGATGGGGTCAATGGGAAGAGGTGTGGCCAACTAGAAAGGGGAGGAGCTTTGCTCAAAACCACAAAAACTGTAACTTTAATTAAATACGTTACCCTGGGTGCTAAACCATCATTATGAGAGTCCAATAAAGACAAAGTGAAGTGTAGAAGAAAAAAGAATATTTCAATGCATTGGCTGCATGACAGCTTACTTAATAGCTAGAAGAAAACAAAAAGGCTGAGGCATGAAATAAATTACTTTTTAAATACATTACTGGAATGCCAGTCAAAATCAAGTATAAGAAAAACAAGCAGCACTCAACTCAAACCACTTCTCCTTGCACTGCAGTTCTAATTATAATTTATATTAAGCTTTATTAAAGTACCAAGTAACATGCTGAAAGTAACAATCTCTGTGATACCCCCACTTGTAAAAATGTTTCTTATCCAAAAAAGACCTGCTACCTGACAACTATCTACATGTTTCATGGGGAAAACATAATCAAAGTAAAAAATGAAAAGCAAACAAGAAACAAGCTCAAGATACATTGCTTAAAGGATTACTGTACAGGTAATGGACCACACATGATAGATTGGCATTCTGTTTGGTTTACAGGTAAAGTCTGCAAAGATGACTACAAGTCTCCAACAAATGTAATGAGCTTCTTAAAATAATGTAATCCTGTCCTTTATTACAAATGCTGTCATATGCATTTCAACACCCAAGGCTTATACATTATCTAGTTATATAAGTATTCTCTGCATGGCAACAACAGAAAGGCTTTCAATGTTGGAAATTCTTTAACAGTATGCTTATTAAAGCTTACTTGCATCTTACAATCTCAGGCAAGCTTACCTGATGGTCATTAAAGCATTGCTACTTAAACACAGAGCAACAGGCACTTTCTGAGTAATAATAAGCATAAATCAACAGTATAAAAATATGACATAAACCAGAACATTCTGCAAAATCAAGGACAGAATAAAAGTAGCACTTGTGTTTACCTTGGATGGGGGAATACTCTGCACATTTACACTGCATAACTGCTCCTTGCCTTGCTTGGACACATCCAGAGTCACTGCATGGGGGAGTGGGGTGCAACAAGTATGTCACAATTTGAAAAGTCCCTGGCTGACTGTGATGGCCCTGACACATTTGTCATACCTCTCAACCTCAGAACAAGAAATATGGACAGAGCCATACATAGAAGTGGGACAAAGGCCCAAAAATGAGGACAATTTTTAAATATTGCTCTTATAAACTTAGAAAGATAATAGAATAGTAGGTCTTGCATTAGTATGAACTTTCTTAAAGGTACGAAATCTGAAACTCATGTCTGTCATTATTTTCTAACTTCAGTCTTTAATGATTTGTCACTAATTTGCCAAAGAAACACAATTTTATGAAAAATGGACCCAAAATGCGATTCAAAAATATAAAATAGCCACACAATACAGCTGAGAACCTGTTAAAGAAAGGACACTTTTTTAATATTAGTGCTGTTAACTTGAGCAGCTGAAAAAATAAAATAATCTATATGCATTTCTGAAATAAAAGTAATCTATAACTCTGATTATTACAGTTATTTCTTAATTGTAAGACCTCCACGTTTTCTTCCAAAATTGCCATTTTGCGGTGGGATTATTAGGGGAAGAGCAACATTTTGAGCCAAAATCAGGGACAGTTGAGAGGTTTGGATACGCCTAATTCTATAAAGCAATTTATTTGCACGTAGCTCTCAACCTGTTAATGCAGGAAATCTGGACAAGGCCAAATATACTGGGGGAACATATAAACAGTACTATAAATTGTTGTATAAACTGAGACAATTGATAGAATAACAGGTCTTGCTTTAGCATGTATTTTTCTGAAGGTTATGAAGTCTGAAACTCAGTGTCTGTCATTATTTAGTGACTTAATTCCTAAATTATTTGCCAGAAAACCACACATTTTATGAGGAACAAACCAAAAATAAGAAGCAAAAATCTATTCATTCTGTGAAAATTTGGACAGTTGAGAGGTATAGTTCAACCGGGGATGTCTTTGAGTTTGCCACCCTTCCCCCTCACAAAATCATGGTCGAATGGAGCCTCCCCCCTGCAGCCATTCCAATGAACCATTACTTGGCTATTTCACCCCATTTACCATAAACACTAATGTGCATACTGCTTTACTTCTACGATGATGTGGACTTCATTTGAATGTTTTATTTTGCATTTTGCAGCACAAACACTAAGACATCTGCTAAATTAAGCAATGCAATCTCACAATGAAAACAGACATAGCATTAAAACTTCTCTGCCCTTGAAACTCACATTCATTGAAACAGCATTGAAACCCACATTCAAAGAAAATACATTTTGCCAGTGGCAGATAAAGATTAACTTTGGGCTGTTTTCAAATCATAGGCCCCTTGGACACAAAACATACATGTGGTCTTTGATACACCTTCCAAACTGTATTAAATTATATTCCTTGTACAATATAGTACAGTTGTTAGAGGGTATTTGAAATTTGTTTTGAACATTTTTCCAGTAAACAATGAAACAAAATGCATGCACCAATAATGACAAAATTACCCAGTTCAGAACATGTTTCCAGTAAACAATGAAACAAAAAGCATGCACCAATAACAACAAAACTGCCCAATTCAGAACATTTCTATCATAAAAGTCTACTCAAACTTCTATAGTCCACCAGTATCAGTAAGTATGCACAATCTCTGAAGAAGTAAAAGTCATCTAAATAATTCCACATTAAAGAAATCTGTAAGTAATGAAGAGGTTGCTGCTAGCAAACACCTTTATATTTCATTGTTTCATCTACAAATCAAGTGCCTGTTGCCCTTGAGGAATAAATTGCCTAAGTTGCATTAAAAAAATGATAAGCTAGTAATATTGCAATAGGGAATGGATGGCAAACTGATAACAGGTTCATAGATACTAGGTATCTTCCCCAAAAAGGACTAGTAATATTGCAATAGGGAATGGATGGCAAACTGATAACAGGTTCATAGTTACTAGGTATCTTCAGCAAGGACTGCAGCACCCACCCCTTTACAATACAGTACAGTATCAGCAATGTGTCTACTTAATGTGGGAGTAGAACTCACAGCCTTCTGCATCAAAAGCAAGTACACTAGCTATTGTGCTATTAACAACACAAGCAGACAGCATGAGCAGCACTAAACATTTGTTACCCTGTAGCTCTCAGCTTCTTGTAAAATCTACTTGACACTCAGCTACATCTCTGAACTTTGCAGCACAAGAAATCTGGAAAAATCCAAAATTTAGGGGGGGGGGCAAAAGACCAAAAAACAGGGACACATTTTAAACATTGCTTGTATAATGCTGGAAAGTTGTTAGAATAAAATGCTGTGTTACCACCATACATTTCACTGCCAAGTATTGAACCCAGGACCCTGTGCAAAACAGTCAGCTGAATATACCACTATGCCAAATTATCTGTTTTATGAAAGAAAGGAAGACTGAAACTTAAATGGCTACCATTTAGTGAATTCAGTTCTCACCATAGCTGTCAACATCTTAGCACAAAACACCTGAACAAAGCCAATAATGGGGGAATACAGCCCCAAACATATTCAGTGAATTCAGTTATCACCATAGCTCTCAACCTTGGCACAAAAAACTTGGACAAAGCCAATAATGGGGGAATACAGTCCAAAAATAGGGACACATATCCATTGAGGACACCAGAGCAAACCCACACAAAAACAAGGAGGACATGTAGAAGGCACCCCAGCCAAGAATCAAACCAAACAACCTGTAGCTGTCAGGCAATGATGCTACCACTGCACCACTGCATTACTAGCTGTGTTAAGTAACAAACATACAGAAACCACAGATTTTATGAGGAACAGAACAGAACAAATATGAGGCAAAAATCTGCAAATGTTTTACAAATGGTGGTGGGTAGGGAATTCAGGCTCTTGCCAGTTGAGCTCAAGGTACAGGGTTCACACCTTATTCTCTACCCACCACCATGTAGCAACTGGGGTATTACACATACAACCTTCCGATTCTCTGTAGCAGTCTGCCTGATTCTGTCCTCTACAAGCTAAGTCCTCTGTAGCAGCCTGATCACCTCCATAACAGCCTGCGCAGACTCTTCTGGGTTTCCCTGTGAGATGTGCGTAGGCTGGAGCCTGCGGGTGATGCAGTCCAGTGTGCTTCCAGTTTGTGTGATTGTCACCACACAGACCTCTAGGCTGGCATGGCAGAGTTCCATTCCTTCCCTATCTGGGCTGCCTAACTGAGCAGTCTGCAGTTCAGCAAGTAAGCACACATGCATGCATGTAGTTCTGGACTGCCTAACAAAGCAGTCAGGAACTCAGCATGCATGCGTGAGTTCTGAGACTCTCTTGAATTTTTATTTATTTTATTTTCACTTTCTGCAGTGGGGGAATGCAATTATTTTTCTTTGTACAGGTGGGGGGCTGCAGTCCTATAGCACAAGCCACCCCTGCTTTCTTCCCCTTTACATCTTGAGCATTTGCCATCTATCTCAGGAAAAATTCTTTGGAGTCTGCCTGAGGTATAAAAATACCTATGCAAACACTTCCAAGCAAAAAGCATAAATCTTCTAGATTCTGTTGCATATTTGGGAGCCATACATATGTCCTCTCATTGTTTCTTTGTGAAATGTTTATTTAATCTCTGTTCCCAATCTTTTCTGACCTTCTCTGATTGATTCCTATAGTTATCGTGCAATATTTTATATGTCCTACTAATTATGTTTTCTTAACAGCAGCTTTTTTTCCTAGATCCAACTAAAAACTCAACCAGTGCAGGTTTTTCATTAAGGCTTCCCCTATTCCTTTCTTTTTGCCTATACTCTGATACCAATGCCTGATAGGGAAGGCAATCTCTAGCCTGCAGTCCAAATGTCTTCTTGGTCTCCACCTATTCTATTATCTTTCCCTCTCTAATTATCTGTTCCCAATACCTTAGTTCCTTTGCCAGCTTCCATATATTGGCAGACTGTCCTTTCTCCAGTCCCATGTTGGCTTTATTCTTAGTATACTTTCTTCTACTTTATGAATGTAATATTTTAATATTATATTTATTTCACTTTTTTTAAATTTCTCCAAGTCTTTTGACTTTCGAATACCTTGACAGGAATGGACCCCGCTCTTAAGTCAATGTACGATTAAAGTCCATGAAATTAGTATCGATTCAGTCTTTGATGTTAGCCTGAAGTGCTCTTCGCAGCACCCACAATGTGTCCAGTAATTACTCCTTCTGCAATATGTATGGTGTTAAATGCATTGATAACATATCTAAGTATGATTGTAAATTATTTTTTATAAGACCCATTGCTCCTTTTACTATTGGAACTGTCTAGGTATCCTTCCTCCACATTGCCCTAGTTTCTGTCTGCAAATCCTGGTATTTTATGACTTTGTTCCTCTCTCTGTACGTAAGACACTGTAGTCACTGGTTGTAGCAATTTCAATGATTAATGCTACTTTTGTCTTCTTTTCATGGACCACTATATCTGGTTTTCTAGCATATATCTTTTGGACTGTAGGTAATGGGTGATCCCATGTGATATAAACTTCATCATTTTCTATAATGCTTTGCGGCTTGTGTTTCCAGTGTTTTCAGCTACTTCAGTTTTATAATGTTTGCACAATCCCCAATGCAACACTCTTGATACATTAATATGCCTTTCAGTATACAGTCTTTATGCCATTCATATATCACAACCAGCAACAAGATGTGCAAATGTTTCCAATTCTATTTTACAAAACCTATGTTTCTCTGTTTCTCTCATATGTTCAGTGGACTTTGTAAACCAATGTGTATGTAGTTCACTATTTTCGAACACCAATATTAACCTTTCTTCTTTTGGTTTTAATTCACCTCTCCTTAACCATTTCTGCAGTCGATTCTGATCAACTTGAGGTTGTTCCAAGAGTTTTTTTATACTTGCAACTATATTTATGCATTTTCCACTTTTCTTGCCTTCTCATCTGATCCTTCACTTTATATTCTTTCTTTTGCTTTTTGGCACATTTAGTTGCTGCCTGATTTTTATCTACTTCTGGTCTGATTTCCATTCAAGCTTGATGCCGATATGCTTCTGCTAAACTAAGCATGGAAGTCATCTTAGATTATTCTCCTCATGTTTCAAAACTTTCACTATGTTTAGGTCTTGTGAGGTCAGCTGATATGTTTGCTGTCCCACAACTGCAGATCTATACATGTAATCAATTTCAAGGAGGCCCATGCCCCTTTTAGAATGGGAAATATATAGTCTAGAGATGCACTGATTTTTATAAATCATTTGAGGAGCATGAAGCATCCTTCTTGTTTTCCTGTCCAACTTATCCAACACCTTTTGGGGCCAGTTAATCACACTAAAACTGTAATTTAGGACAGGAAGAGCAAATTGGTTTAAAGTTTGAACTTTGTCCCTAGATGTCAACATTGTTTTCAGTATTAATTTAAATCTTCTAAAATATTCTTTACTTTTATTCGCATTTGTTCATGTTTTATTGTTGATCATTCATCACTTCTCAAATATTTATACACTCCCTCTTGCTCAAGTTCTTTTATCTCACATTCTTGTTCCAAAGTGATGTTTTCTTGGTGCTGCAGCTTTCCTGCTTTAAAGGTTGCTTTTGCACATGTATCATGAATAATGACATTCTTATATCATCTGAAAATGTTTTGACCACTTGCAGTTCTCCTTTCAGTTCCTCATCTGATAAACTATACAATTTTAAATCATCTACTAAAAGAAGATAAGAGGTCTTTACACTTTGTTGTTTTCTGGCAGCCAAATTGTAGCCATGACCTAATCTGTTAAGTAGACACCTTAATGGGTTAAGGGCAAGACAAAAGAGTAGCAGTGACAGAGAGTCACCCTGGAATATTCCCCTTTGAATTTTTATCACTGGAATAATACTTTGCCCTTTGTCATGGTCACTGTAAAGTAATTGACCAGTGTAGTGTGTGTCTTATACATTTTAAGTGCTCTTTTATCCATGAATGTGGAATAGTGTCAAATGCTTTTTTGCAGTCTATCCATGCCATACTTAGATTGTTCTGCTTTGTACAGTTCTCCATTATGACTATACCTTTGTTCCTTATGACTTTTGTATTACCCTTTTGTTCTAGTACCATGATTGAGTGTTCTTCTAAAGGGCTATAAAATCTTTTGGCATCACTTCCAATGAATACTTTATATATCATCAGAAGGAAAGTTATTGGTCTGTAGTTTTTAGGATAGCTTGCAGGTTCTCTCTTAAGTAGGAGTATTGTTTTACCTGTTGTCAGCCAGGCTGGTTTCTGTTCAGGGAGCGCAAATAAATAGTTCTTACTCATGGCTAAATCTTCATGTAAAGATGTTAGTATTTTTAGCCAAAAGTCAGGTACTGCATCTGGGCCTGGGGGTTTTCCAGTTAGGAGCTTTTCTTAACTTTGTTTCAATCTTCATAACTATTTCTCCAAAATGTATCTGTTTTTTTTTGGTGGTAATTCAATTCCTTTTGCCTTGTTTCCCAATTCTCTGCAAAACTTTTTTGGGCCATCAATAAATTGCGTATTTTGTACTTTTTCTTTATATTTATCTGCACATCTTCAAAGTTTTTATGCCTGTGCTGACATTTTGGTGCAGCAGCAGCATTGTTGCCTCACAGCAAGAGGTTCTCCCATTCGATTCTCGGCTGGAGTGTGGGGAGTGCCTTCTGTGTGGAGTCTGCATGTCCTCCCCGTGGTTGGATGGGCGTTCGAAAGACATGCGTAAATGGGCGTGCCTTCGCTGAAGGTTGAACATCGAGCTGGCACCTTGGCGTTCGTGAACATCTACTGCCAATCATTAGTGGACCGGAGTTCCGCTGTGGCAACCCCTAACTGGGAAAAGCCGAAAGACAACAACAAGACCACAACATTTGCAATAGTTTACAATAGATCCTGATCTGTTCTAATACTGGGCATTGCTTTTATCACTTCTATCTTTCTGAGTATTTTTGTTGACCTGTTCCCCCTTCTATACTCTTCTAACAGTGACACTTCTATTCTTAATTGTTTTATAGTTTTCCCTATTCGATACTTACATGATAGCATTCGATTTCTCCCCTTTGTTTTCCTTACTACCCTGCTTTTTTGTGGTAAGGCTTTATTTGTTATTAATTTAGCTGCATAGTAATATAGCCTATTTACTTCTATTGTATCGCATGAATCTCTATGAACAGTCCTAATTACTGTGCTCATTTGTTTTGTCAAGCTTCTAACTTTTTGGGTTTTATTGACTTTCTATAGTCTATTTCTTTCATTGATATCAATATGTCTGTCCATCTTTATTAAATCAAGCAACTCTTCTTTTAGATCATTTTCTTCTAAACTGAGGGCACATTCTTTGTTCTCCATTTCCTGTGGGCATTCTATAGAAAGTTCCAGAGCATTGTCCTGTGCCGCATTCTCTTCAGTTTCATCCTATGTCATCCATTGCTCTTTCATATGGAACTCACTTGGCTATGACTCCAGTACATTGACTGCATCAGACTTGCCACAGTTTCCTTTTCCTTTTCTTGCTGTACAACTCCACCTGAACACTTGTGCTGGTTTCCTATGAAAGGCTCCGAAGTATTTTCATATGGGAACTGATCAAATGTTTTCTGCTCCACTAGTTTCTCCTTAATTTGGGGATTCATTGCTCCATCCTGCTGTGATGTTATCTGAGTTAGATTTTTCTACACTAAGGCCTTCACTTTGCAGGTAGTCCATAAACTCAGTTTCTATTTCTTTAACTTCTCCATTATACTTTTCCTCTTTGTTTTCTTATATTTTATATTGTAAAATGTTCCATGTCTGGATGCCTTTGCCTGTATTTCTCTTCAAATATCTTTGGTACTGCTCTTTTTGTATTAATTAGTTTTGCTTTCTCCTTTGCATAGATATTGCACCATATTAAATTTCTTTTTCTTTTCCATCTCCATGTTTCTTCTTCAGATGTATTCTGCTCCTCTTGTTTCTCCTTACTTTGGGGACTCATTGTTCATTGTTCCAGCATGCTGTGATATAACCTGTGTTAGACTTTCTACGCTAAATCCTTCACTTTGCAAGTATTCCATAATTTCAACTTGTATTTTTATTTAATTTTTGTTTCAATAATCTTCTGTTCTATGTTCCCTCTTTGTGATCTTTTTTTTAATTGTGAAATTTTCCATATCTGGATGCCTGTACTTCTCTTTTAATATCTTTGAGACTACCTTTTTTGTTGATTAATTTGGCTTTCTTCTTTACATAAATATTGCACCATAGCAGATTTTTCTTTCTTTCCCCTGTCCATTGTGATGTCCCTCCTCTGCAGCAGTAATCAAGGATCCTCAGTCCTCATCACTGACATCAGTGAGGGATGTTCATTTGGAACAAAGATAGATATACACAGTATTTCCAGATGCAGCTCTCTGCACCAAGCACAATTTTCCTTAAGAGCACACAGAGAGTACACTCAGTCCTGGGGATGGGTTTCTCTCTCTCTTTCCACACCCCAAATAAGACTCCCCACTGACACAGCTATAGAGTCGAGTCCTCAGCCGAGTATTCCAAGCCAAGTCCTCCACCACCCAGTTGTAAGAACAGTGCTCTCTGTCCCTGCTCTAAATAGCTGACACACACACTCTTTGAGATTTGATTTTCACACACACATACACACACACACACACACACACACACACACACACACACACACACACACACACACACACACACACACACACACACACACACACACACACACACACACACACACACACACACACACACACACACACACACACACACCTGTGAAAGGCTGGCACAGATTTACAAGCTATGTCCTCTCTGCTCAGACTATAAGGTAGATACTGCCACCAGACTACTCCAAAGTCAGCTACTCTAAGACTCTTACCAGGGTAGCCAATTATACTTAATAAAATGAACACTTATACAAATAGTAGTATCTTAACCAAATGCAAGGCTTTCAGGAGTGCTCATAGTGTCACCAAATAAATATAAGTACTCTCAAAGGTTAAAATATTCTTTAAAAGACTGGCTACAGTGAAAAGTTTAAATATATTTAATAATAAATAATAAAACATGAAAATATTAAATATCTATTTACAATAAACACCAGAGATTCAGTCACAAGAAATACTATTTTATTTATTTCACATTTGTTAACCGGGAAAGTCCGACTTGGAATGAAGCCAATTTTCAGTGGAGACCTGAGGAGAAATGCTCCAAATGCATGTCTTTGTAACATGGGAGGAAACTAGAGCACCCAGAGGAAACCCACACAAACACAGGGAGGACATGTGGACTCTGCACAGAAAGCACCCCAGCCGAAAATTGAACCGGAGAACCTCTTGCTGTGAGGCGACAACGCTACCGCTGCACTACTGCACCATAGAAAGATTCACACAGATGCAGAAAAACAATACTTAACTAATCTCACTTTATTTTCTTGACTGATGTAAAGAATTACTGTCCTCTAGTTTACTTACTAGAGAAAGGCAAGATTATGTAGGTGAGTGGTTCTTCTTTGCCAGGTTTCAAAAACAGACTGCTGAGAGCTAAGTGACATCTCTCACTAATATCTAAATATCATTTCAGTACTGGCTATAGAATGACATCACATCGGTCATCTGACTCTTGTTTCCCATACTACCCCTTTACTAGAAACTGAGGCAGTATTTTGCACATATGTGTCACCATACACACACACATAGAGCTATGCTAAGATGTTTTATAGCATCTCGAAGTTATAAAACCATTTCAAAAAGTTCCACCTTTCCATGATAGCAATTAGTTCACCCTGAAGGACAATACAGTAGGATTCCTAGTCCTGGTTTTCACAGATGTTTTGTCTCTGGCTGCAAGCAGAACTGTAAGATATAATCTTTATGGCCTAAACCAGGCAATTTAATTTCAGACTATTTTTCAAAGTTAGTTGGACTGAGATTAAGCTCTTCTCTTCCAGTATCCTTTGTTACAATATATTAATTTCAGCAGTTACAATACTGTCTGACATACAGATATATTTCTTTTATGTCCAGCAGGACCCACTGTTGGTACATTTTTAATACAAGCAGCTTTACAAATACATTTTTAATATAAGTACCTGTAAAAATCAGTTTGATATACAAATGACATATAATTCTTTGCAAAACTCTAGCTAGCGGTGCTGGTTTATGTTGCGCATCCACTGCCTTACTTCTCCTGGCATAGCTGGCAATACCTCATATCATCATATCCATATTTCTTTTTTATACCTTTCAAAAGCCTCTAGATTTTGTTCCTTATATTTTCGCATTTCCTCAGTCACTTCTTTTTCCAAATGGCCCAAGGTTTTTTGTCTATATAATGTTTTTCACAGACCTGTTGTATTAATGAACACAAATTTTTATTTGAAGCTTCTGACAGTTTTTTTCTTGTGAAAGTATTTTTCTATCCCCTACATTTTTTCTTAATCTTTTTCTCTATCTTCTGTCTGTAAATTCTGGGCTTCTTGCATAATAGTAACAATACATAATTTCTTTCTTATCCTCAGAAGTCCACTCTATCATCTTTATGGCACTTTTTTGGCCTATCAAGTTTTGTGATTTTTGTGAACCACTACTTCCTTTTACAATGGGGGGGGGGTCATCCTCCCCCTGGGCCTGCCCTAGCCCCATTGTAGGAATGTTTCCATGTCTTCAGGATTCTATGCTGTCATTTTTTCCAGTCCTGGCACCAGTGTGCCTACCAGGATTGGACACTTTGTATCCCTCATCAATTCCTGAATTCTATGCTTGAACATGCTAGTGACCACATATATTTTCCCCATTACTCTTGAAGATATGGCCAGAAATATGCAAGAGTTCTACCCTGTATCACACTACCCAGAAGTACTGGGTGCCTTAGATTGCACACACGTAGAAATGAAGGCACCAGCTGGAGAACAGGGAAGCTTCTACATTAATAGAAAGGGCTTCCACTCTATTAACTTCCAAGTCATGTGTAATGCCAAGGAATCATCTTGAACGTGTGTCCTGGCAACCCAGGTAGTTACCACAACTCACATATCTGGCACCCCACCTAACTGTAGCAGATGTTCACTGGGGAAATATCCCACAGGGTCATTTACTGGGGGGGTGCAGGTTATGCACTGGATCTGTGGCTGTTGACACCCATCAGGAAATGAACATACAACTGCTGAAGAATGCCATAATGAGGCACACGCTCAAACCAGAAATATCATAGAGCATATGTTTGGGCTGCTGAAGTCATGGTTCTGGTGCCTAGACACATCTGGGGGAGCCCTTCAGTACAATACATGTACATGTACTAAAATATTCAGTGGTGGCTCTTTAGCAGCCCCCCCCCAATACCCATCCAATCACAGGCCACAACAGCTGGTCTCCTTTGTGCAGATGAGATCATGTCAGTGGCCCTATGGTGCACCTGATCATATGTCCTGTTGCGTCTGCCGACTGAGTTCACATTTGCAACTATCTGCTGCCAAATTTGCATCCTGCCTGACATATCTCCATGTCCCCGCTCAAGCAGAAAGGCACCATGTCGCCTAAAAGCTTCCACAATGACCTGATTTTCAGGGTCACTGAAGGGTGGTTTTGGAGATTGAGATGCCTGGGTGCCATAGTCCTAGGTATCATAAAAGACAACAGAAGGATAATACACATAAGCATCACATAACTACAAAATAACCATTTCCAGATAAAACAGAAAAAGTAGCATTTCACTATTACCCACTGGATAAACATAAAACAGTCTAGAATTTTGGAATATGAACAATAGGCTGGATGCCAAAAAAGGGAGAGTAACAATAGCAATATATCCTTGTTTGTGCCATAACAGAAATGCAGCTTTGCTCCCACACTCCCAGAAGAGCATTCAGATGACACATTTTGCTAACAAACCATCATTGAAATGCTAAAGTGCTAGCAAATGAAATGTTTCTGAAACATGTCTACAGATTTTACACAGAACATTCTATTTTAAGATATTACCAGTCATGTATACCTGTGACATGCCCTGACAAACATGCCTATGCCATTAGTACACTTCTAACTAATGCATACAGATAAAAGTGTAGCATTTGCTAATCAATATATATATATATATATATATATATATATATATATATATATATATGTGTGTGTGTGTGTGTGTGTATGTGTGTGTGTGTGTGTGTGTGTGTGTGTGTGTGTGTGTGTGTGTGTGTGTGTGTGTGTATTAGACAGAGAAGGAAAGCACAACAGCAATACAGACTATCAGACTAAGCAGACTGGCTATCACCAGTGGGTGTGTCAGGTTAGACTTATAAAGTATTTAGAAGTAATTTTATCTAGGTTGGAAATATACATAAGTAGCACACAACTCACTGGTTCTGTTCATTAACATCCAACCTCCCCTTTATTTGTTGACAGCTGCATATTACTGCCATGTAATATTCTCACACATTTTAAGGACAAGGATATAGAATGCCTTACAGACTGCATGTCTAAGATTACTGCTCAGATAAGACAGGAATGTGCAACAAACACAGAGAGGTAAGTCAGGGCTGCATTTTTGCAAGCAATAGTCATAAATGGTTGTGTGATCACTTACTGTACTACATTTGAAATGAATACATGTGCAAATAACTGTTATATGGTTTGTTAGTACTGTGGATGATGTTGCAGTTGGTTGTATGCAGAATGATTTCAGTTCCCTGATGCAAAGCTGTTTGTGTGGCAAAGAGAGATTAGGCACCCTTACTGTGTTCTGAATGTTCATTAGAGTGAGAGCTCAAATCCAGACTTATGTAGAAATATTTCATGTGTACTAACAGACATCTTGCAGTGTTCACTTCATAGATTGCTTTTCTTCATTTGAACTACTTTTTCCTTTTTATTTAAGTTTCAGTTCCCTGCTGCAAAGCTGTTTGTGTGGCAAAGAGGGATAAGGCACCTTTACTGTGTTCTGAAGGTTGATTGGAGTGAGAGTTCAAATCCAGACCTATGTAGAAACATGTCATGTGTACTATCAACCATTTTGCAGTGTTAATTTCATAGATTGCTTTTTTCATTTTAACTACTTTTCCCTTTTATTTAATTTGTTTAATGCCAGTGTTTATGTGGTGCATGGCTTAGTACAAACAAGAGAAATGGAGAAAAAAATAATGTCAGGTTTGGCTGTGCTTATCTCATTTGCATGATGCTTAGCAGTGCAAAAACTGCACTAGTACAACACTCAGGAAGCAGACAGAACACTTGTGAACACCTGCAGACTGTAAAAGGACAAAGGTAAAAAATATATATTGTTGCAGTGTTTGCTTTCCTTAGTGCAACTTCACTAAGCGGAGCTGTGCAGTGTTGCACTGCAGCTAGCAAAGTTCCCAACATCTGCAGACAGGACTCAGACAGCCAATAATTGAAAACAGAAACATTCAATTAATTCTGTTGGCATCACATAAACACACTAAGTGGTGTTGGAATTTGGTTAACACAGAGAACTTCAGAATGAAAATGAAATTATGGAAATATGTAGATAGTTATGTGGCAGGAGGTGAAAGTCTAGGGCTGGAGTACAGATGGTCCACAGTTCTAGTACAGGGTGTGCAACCTATTTTTACTGATACGACAGTGCAGTTTATAGCAGTGAACTGAAAAATAGACAAGTGTTATTTCAACATTCTTGTGGCAACCGACCTAAGTATGAGACTGCCATGCACATGCTTCTGAGTTCTAATATAGGATATTCCTTATACTTTTACTGTTGTTCCACTTCCCAGTATATTCACCCTCACTTATGACACTTTTGATAGTGGGGATGAAATTAATTATATGTGTGAGGGATAAGACACCCTTATTGTGTTTTCAGATGTATGACTGACGGTATACTGTCTACTATATTTCTATAAGTATAATTCTGCTATCTTGACTTGCATGGCATTCACAATTACATAACATACATACACAACTGGATCTATATAAAAGAACCTTGTCCGGTCACATACATAACATGTGTAAGACCTCAAACTGTCCCCTGTATTTATGAATGATTCCTGAGTATGTCTGAGCAGCACTTCTTCTGTGGCAAAGATGGAAAATCACTGCTGTGGAAGAAAATGTTTTCCCCTTATGCCTAAGTTTGAATCCCACACTGTAAAAATCCAATTTATCAGTGTATAAAGGCAAAAACAGTGTGTCAGGTTATGACATTTATGCCCCCCAGAGAGTGTATGCAAACTTAACTCACCTAACAGTTACCTCCCTTTTTCTAATATATATTTCCAAGCTACATCACCAGACACCCCTGAAACTAAGGCCAAGTGTAAGATTAACCTTCCAATTTCAAGTAATTATGTCCTCCCTGCTTGTCACTGCTGCACTCCACCTAACATCGTGCAAAGGTGTTTGGCATTGCTGCTGAAATTTGTACACTACTAGTAAACGTAATAACTGGAATTGACGGAAAAGCATCATTTTCCATTATCTAGCCCAGGTGTTAGACATGGCTGGAGTTAGTGGGGAAGCTGGCAAGTTTAGGATGCAGAAGTGGAGTGTCCAGGAGTCCAGAATATTTATTGGACTCCTGGTAAGGCTCCACAAAGGCTTCTGCAAGGGGACTATTCTGGCTCCCAGTACAAGTCTGAGGCATGGAGTAGTTTAGCTCTGGCTATATCCAATGCTACTGGCATACTGTGCACTGAATAACAGTGTAGGCATAATTTTAATGACTACATAGACACAAAAGAGGTACCCTTAACAGTTGGTTGAATGAATTTTATACTGCAGACGTCCCACAGCTGTGTAAGTATGATAATAAGACAGCATTTATAATACTTAGAAAGCTGTATGCAGGCAAGACTGGAACCCATAATTCTCGTCTGTTCTTTTGTGTTCTGTCCCCAGCTAATGCCGACATAGAGTTCATTAGATGGCTCATGTTGCTCAATTGGAGAGACTCAAGGAAGCAAGTGGTATGTGTGCAGCACAAGAAAAGTATTATTGTAGCTTTAAAAGTTAAAGATGGATTTTTGTTTTTTTTATACAGTTTTAGCAAATTGAGCATGCATATCCTAACTGTAACAGCAAGCATGCATGCATCAGTCTATAGCACAGACCAACTTTAGGAGTCAGATATAAGATTGTAGTCACAGGTTCAGGGTTCAGATACCAAGAGTAACAAATATACAGTACTGCATTCTTTAATAAATATTTACATTAACTTAAACTGTATACAAGTAGCATAAATGTCCTGCTGTTACCTGTAATCTGTATAATTGGAACACACATATGTGCAATATATGCCCATTTCAAAGATTACTTTCAACAATCTGTAGTTATAGTGTGTATTTGTTAGGATGTGTACTTAAATGCAATACTTCAGATAAAATAGTTGTATACTACTGTTAATGCATTGTAAGTTACATATGATGGAACTAATTTTATCTGTTTTTTTCTCTCATCCCAACCCCTATTTCACTTTTTCATTTTATACATGTCGTAAAAATGTCTTCATGTCATCCATCTGTACCAAATCACTAAATGCTACACAGCACAGTGAGGTAGGCCAGTTTCTGTGGATCAGCCTGCCCTCACTCCACCACCAATGCCCAGCACATATGGGAGCCAACCTGGCAGTACTGTCTCTTCTGTCCCTGCACTACATAGTACTGCCCTGGCAGCTGGTGCTGTGGTACGCTCCAGGAGCAGTTGTAGGGGTGGTAATTTCAACAGCTGCAAGGAGATGCCAGGGTTGGTGTGTAGGGTCATGTACTGCACCATTGGTGTACACCTATTCCAGATGGACAGGCTGCTCTCCCTCATGCTCCATAGGAAGAGAAGACATCAAGCACTCCAGCCACCAGCAAAGTAAGGGGACAGTGATGACAGCCCAGTGAATGAGGATTTGATTCTCACTGTTTCCATTCCATGTTTGATGGCCATAAGCCTGTGGTGTGCCCTCCCTCACCCCAATCATGGTGTCCCCCAACCTTTTGTGTCCCTAACCATCTCTGCTTCTTTTCTTGTTTGTTTGCATTTCCTTCCTCACCTACCCAACTTACCTGACCCAGAGATACCTAGCCAGCATTCCTCTCTTACTGAATTAAAAAAAAGAAAGAAAAATGGCCACTTGACCCACAAAAAATATTGTCCCATGTGTAGCACTCCATTCTGCACACATGTCTTCTTGACACACTTGATTCGGTCTAACTGGCTTTACAACATGATTACATTGTTGTCACACCTCTCGCTGGAGGTGACAGTCCAAATTCAACTAATATTCTGCACATATCAGTTTTTATTGTTGAAGAAATGGATAGCTGTGGTTCTTACCTATCTGCCTCCTGCACATTCTTGTATTGTTTTCCCCCTGCTTGCTCCCCATTTCAACACTTTCCTATATACTGCTTTTTAACATCTAAAATCTGATCAAAAATAGAATCACATACATGCATAAGTTGCAGAAAAAGCAATGGATCCCTTCACTTTTTGGCCTCTATGTTTGAGCAGAGTTTGGCATTGTGGACTAATGCCAAGTGACAGTGAGTGGCTCTGTAATGCTGCTTAACTCTGATACTCTATGCCAACACACAATAATGCATGCTGATTGAATGTACAATAAAGAATAATGTCATTGCATTATGACTATTTAAACATATTAGATACACTTGGATTCAAACCCAGTATCATCTGGGCTCAAAATGAAACTAATCAGTGCATTTACACCTGCTGCCACAGTGTCAGCTAAGTAGCACTTATTTTTCATACACTAAATGCTAACTCTCAGAATTTTAGCAATGTGGCTCGCATTTGCGCACTGGTTAACTGTGTTCAAACAGGGAAATATGAATGGAAATGTGTATCTCACACATGCAAACACTTTGCCAACCTTGGTGGAAAACCCAGTGCTTGCTGCTGCACTGTGCAAAGCCAAATTTAGCATGTATTAGTGCTGTTTAGTGTCCATTTTATTCTTTATGCCATGAAACTACATGTGGAAACTTAGCAAACTGAACAATATGTCACATATTTACAATGCAGCCATGTGTTGCCGCCCCCCATGCACTGCAATCCTGATGTTTCCAGTACTTTTTCACAAATATATCAACTGCATTACATACGTTAATATCAAATGTGTGATATGTAATACACATCAATCTGGTAACATACAGAACTAGAACTATCTTCACAGTTGAACATGCATACACATCCATCAACTGAATGGGGACTATTGACCCATAAACCTAACCAGCCTTATCTGCAAGGATGTGGAAAGATTCATTATGGACCTTATCAGCAGGGACATAGGTGACCTTTGGAACTCTTGACCCGACTCATATTGGTTTTGTCAATGGTAGATCTTGCTTATTAAACCAAATGTACTTCTTTGATAATGTCCCCAAAGCCCTGGATGAGTGAAAAGAAGACATACCATGCTATTCTGCCAGGCTCCTATGCCCCTAGTACAGCTAAACAGTTCCTGCTACCCTTTATACTCTCTCTTCTGTATATCATAGGACCCCCCACCTAAAAGCCTGTCACTGTTATGCTTGCACTACATGGTAATAACCATGTTATTCAATTGTCTCTTAATTGTAAGTTCACATTGCTACTGTCTAAAAACCTAACATTTGCTTCTTGTACTGTATGTGAACTACTTCATAATTATTACACAAACAAAATAAGCTTATGCCCTGACAGACTTGTGAAGTTTTGAACAATGTTGTAAGGTGTTTTTTTCCTTCTGTACTATGATGAATTTCTTTTTGAAATGTTTTTTGCATGAATTTTTCAAAATATGTTGAAATGTGATCTTATACATTATGCATTTTGTGATGTACATGGAGCTTTTCTCCCCAGGTCTCCACTGAAAATGGGTTTCTTGCCCAGTCGGACATTCCTGGTAAACAAATGGTAAATAAATAAATAAATACTGCCTATCTTGATTTAGCCAAGCCCTTTGACACAATCTCCCATTGAGGTATCATAGAGAAACTCTCCTATCTGTGGATTATCCCATATATTACTAGATAGGTAGCCAACTGGCTCACAGACAGAACACACACACTGTCAAAGTTTGGTAGACCACCTCCATCAGTAGACCAGTTACCAGTGGAGTACCACAAGGATCTGTGCTGGGCCCTCTTCTGTTTGGAAACTATTTTTCTGAAGTCCAGGCAAAGGTAGACAGCCTGTAGAATTCCAAGTTTGCAGATGACTGTAAACTGGGCACAATCATTTAGAGTCCCTCAATGATAGTAACATATTACAGAAAGGCCTGACAGACAAATGATTGGTGCCAAACACACAGACTGAAACTTAATGCAATAAAATGTCTCATTGTCCCCTTTGTCAAAAAGTAGTTCTGCTAATTATGTTATACATAGCACCCCTCTAAGCTCTAAGTCACTGGTGCAAGACTTGAAAACACAGGCTGATAGCAATCTAAACTTCAATAGCTATGTGTCCATAGTGGTAAGACACACGTTCTACATTGCTCACTTCATAACTGAGGGCATCGCATCCAAGAACAGGGAAGTCATAGCTCTGCTGTACTCGACCCTTATCAGACCACTCATTGAGTACAATTCTCACTTCACTATGTACCTCACCAGACACCTGCAGCAACTGGAGAGACCACAGAACAAGAGAACCCAGGGCCTCCATAATATGACATATATGGAAAGATTGAAAGCCCTGTCACTGTAGGCTGCTGAGAGGCAACCTGTGCCTAGCCTACAGAGCACTCTGGGACCCTGCCTAATGTAAATGCTGGACATCCACAAATAAAATGGGATGAGAATAACTTGCTCCAGGGATCTCAACCTAATCTGTGACATAAACAGAACATGCTGGAGAGACAGATAGATCTCCCAGTGATTAACACTTCTCTGTAATAGGCTCAAATTTGCATGTGAACCAGTGCTCCTCAATGACCCTATTCAAGCACAAATTTGACAGCTGGATGGGTTATTATAAATTCACCCTGGAGGTGACACCTACGTCCCTTATGAACAGGGCCAATTGGTGCTGATCATAAAATCACTCTGCTGACAATAAACATCTAACTATGCTTCAGTAGGGTAGTTGGGTTTTTACACAGCTAGGCTAGGAAAGGCCCTAGGGCCATTAGCCTAGTAACCTCATAGGAACCTATGAAGATATGAAGCTATGCAGGCTTTCCATCATCTTCTCTCCTACAACCAGTGTTGATATCATGTACTATAGGTTGTCCTGCAGCCTTGTAAAAATCAGACTTGTGCCATGGTGATTGTGTAAAGTATTGAGTTCTGTAGTCTGTGTACTTATGTAGAGGTTCTGTTTTCACTTCATTCAATTGTAAGAGTGTGTGTCTAGCCAGAGTATGTATCATACAGTTACTGCTCCAATCCCATGGACTGACAGTATTTTGATACTTGCACATGCCTACACATACATTTCATGTAGGCCTCCCAACATATTCTCTCTAACATGCCCTGCTGATGTCATACACTATAAGGTGACCTGCAATCTTATAAAAGTCAGACTTGTGCCATTACACTTACATAAAGTACTGACTTCTGTAGTCTGCGTACTGAGATAGGTAGGACAATCCCAAGCCATTTGACACAATCCACACTGAGGTATTCACTCAATGCTGTCAGATGTGGCCATATACACCAATATCACCAAGTAGGTAGGCCACTGTATCACATACGTGACATCTAAATATGTTGAAATGTGTGAGGTGACCTATATCTCAGGTCCAGTGATTAGGTTTGCACAGCGGGACTGTTTGCAAGGCCCTTTCCTGTCTATTATTTAACTTACAGACATCACCGATGACATACACATCCTGTGTCCAAACAGCTGTCTGAAGAACTACAAATTGTGGGCAATCATTGACTCCAGCTGTGATATTAGTATAATAAAGACAGTATCAATGCACACCAAAGATTGCTGTCACAGCCATGAGAACAAATGCAATGACAGGAAAACATGGGGGGATTTATTACGTCAGGAAAACAAACACACAACCCAAGTATAATGTAGACATCATATGCTATAATCAGACCAACAGGTATGTGACCTGTGTCCTGGGGTAGATTGTAAGTGAAACGTCCACCAGTATGTGGTCACAGTGCTGACTACTCCCTTGTATGGAACACAAATACTGAGTATGTGAAGGACATCCACATCAGAGGCCATAATACCTCCATACTTCACAGCCTTCATCACACCAATAACTTCTTCATGTACCTCCCTACACATCTTCCAGTGATGTGTAACTGAAGTGTGCCACCTTTGTCACAGTGAGCTGTCGCATATCTTACTGGTCATACCTAGGTATTCTTCTGTGGCATAAACATACTGTCTGATGGTGCAGAACCCCTATCAAGTTGTTACACCAGATGCTTGTGTGCTACCTGTTCTGGTGATCCACACAGTACATACATAGCTGTTTGATAACATTAATGGCATGGGTAACATTCGTGACAGGGTGGATTGTGACATATATATATATATATATATATATATATATATATATATATATATATATATATATATATATATATATATATATATATATATATATATATATATATATAAATGTGTGTATATATGCCATGCACACCAGACAACAAGCATGTATTGATCATAATTACCTGGGTCTATATTATAAGAATGAAAGTGCATATGTGCGACTACATAAAAGTCGACACATAATGCACAAAACCTAAAAATAGTGAATGGCCACGTAAGCAAATTTTTCCCTAGGGAAAAAACTTACTCAGCCATTCGCTAAAATAATAATTTAATATCATAAACAGGTGGGGGGCTTTGCTCCCCCACCCCCCTAACTAAATATACCAACTCCGAGATCGCACTATAGGGAAGGAAAGGGCAACTCCGTGAAGTTGGCCAACCATCTCCTTGCCCTATGATATATTCATCAAATTGCTTAAATGTGATTCGACGAATATGTGTCACTGTTTCCATATTCGCTTAGAAGCATTTTTGTGCTTCTAATATAGACCCATGTTACCTACAGGTATAACAGTGTCCCTCCTATGTTACAGTGCCAGGACAGTATGAGTGATTACCCTCAGAGTGTGGACATGTCATAATAGTTGTACAAGTGTGTGAGTGCAGAATCATCTCTGAGCACTCTAAATCACATATGTTATGTCAGAGACATGGGATTACTGGTGGTTTTATTCTGATATTGCCCATGATTGTGCTTCTTTTAATGTTGTCCATGAGCCTTTAACTGTGTCCCACTTGCTGGAGACCACTGCTAAGATTACACTCATATTCAGACACATCAGTTTGTACAGGTTCACAATATGCACCCTACCCTGATTGTATATAACATCCCTGATAGATGTCCTCTGCATTGTTCATGTAGAGATGCTTATCTCACACAGACATCTTCCCCATTATTATGTAACCTTATATGACAGTCACACAATACACATTTTCATTGTGCAGTCCCAGCTGTACCACATTCATATGTGATTGGTGTTGCTGCTACAACTATCTTCCATTGACATGCCCACATCTGCTGTACATTAGGTTGTTTCATCTGTCCTCTTTCCCTGTGTTCAGTCCTACAATTCATCTGTGTGTCTCTATGCAATATATATACACACTTCCCCTGAATGCTTATTTTACATGGCAGTCCATGTACCCTTACAGATCATTTACACAACTTCAGTACAGAATGCCAGGAATGGAATTTCACAATACTCTGTACTGTACACACTGTCCTGTACTGTATTCGGACCATATACATAACTATCATACCTCTCAACTGTCCAGATTTTCATAGAATGTCCAGATTTTTGCCTTATATATCTTTTGGTGTGCTTCTTATCAAATTTGTGGGTTTCTGCCATATCACTGGGATGATCTCAGGACTGATATGGCTCAATAATTACATAATTTGAGTTTCAGACTTCAAATCCTTCACAAAATGTATCTTAACACAAACTCTTTGTTATTCTAGCATATTTTGAAAGAGCAATTAGGTTAAATCTGTCTCTATTTCTGAGTCATTGTTCCCCCATTATGTTGGGCTTTGTCCTGATTGAGAGCTATGAAAACTATTATCTGTAAAGCCCTGGTGATCATTGTGGTATCCTGTGCAAAACCGTGGTCCTGCTGTGTTCTGACTTACACAGTATTGCTATGCACGTTGGCTTACATGGTTTCCTGGTCGATAACACTGTTGCCAGCCACGGAACCAAGTTTATTTACATTTTAATGTGGTGAGTGACATGAATATGTAATGAGCACTGCTGCTCACCGTGCATCACTGTGCACACATGTAAACTCCGTGTACGTTTTGCGCAAAGCCTACATGGAATTTACTAAATCCCACGGTATATTTATAACACTTTATAATTACATGTGCCAAAAAAGAGAACGTATTTTATCAAGGCTGAATAAAAAAGCAAATAATGCGTAATATGTTCAGAGAATTCCCCTGAATTATTTTTTCACCTGAAACTTAAGGTAGTAAATATATAAAACTGGAAGCATAAATATCTGTATTTTCTTTGAGTAAAATTTGAATTATATTGACTAATATGGTTTGTTCCATATGTGTTAAACTAGATCAAACACATGATTGGGGGTGTTTGTTATTGCAGGATTCCTGCTTAATAAGACCCATATCTGGTTTCATTCTCAGTAATTGAAAATATTACAGACAGCAAAATGTCAAACTAGATATAAATGAGAACAAAAGTAATCTATAAAAAGATATTACTGCAGACTAAACAGACCTGAACTCAGCTGAAAATCACATTGTTACATATTTAACTGCTGAAATTTTTGTGGCAAATAGACTTCTAAGGAATTGCCTTATCTGCGCAATGACACATTACACAATGCCTTCTGGGGAATAACCCATAAGCAGCATTCTGAATCTTACTGATGGCAGCTAGGAACAGCATTTATATATATATATATATATATATATATATATATATATATATATATATATATATATGTATATAGTATTGTATAGTAAATTAATAGAGTTAAATCACAACTCAGCTTTTGCACACTAGAGAGAGAACAGTGCTTGCAATATTTCATAAAGAAACTTGAATTACTCGTTCCTGCTGTCTAACAATTAAACCTTTGTATTAATGATAAGGCCTCTTCTGTGTACCTAAAATGATATCATACTTGTTCTTTTGATAGGGTGAAATGATTAAATCCTTGAACTTTCATAATTCGGTATCCATGATAATGGTTGCATTGTTTATTTTAGTATTTCTAGCTGACAGAAGTCCATGAGCATGTACATTAAATTGGGTTCGTTTGCAGACCACTTCAGTTGCCCTGTCTGTATCGGGATTGTACTTTCTTGCTTTCCCTGGTGTGACTTTATACCACACTGTATTTGGTAGAGCTAAGCATATTTTTGTCTTACTTTGAGTTCCTGTGTATACATTTAAATGCTGCATTTTTTGAAAAATTCTCATGTATAATTTCAAAATGCTGATATATTTCTGTCTTGGGTTGTCTCACTGAAATGTAGGATTATCATTTAACTGCAAAACAGAAATCTGACTACTGAGACTTTGCAAAAATAAATGTTCAGATTATCTTATCATGTTAGCATTCAATGTATGCCCCTCTCACAGAACTTCACAGTTTGAATAAATTAAAATGAGAAGTGTGACAGAAAACTAAGACAGCAGTTTCAATACTTTGAAAGTCAAAGAAGGGTGACTATTGTGTAATGATATGGCCTTATAACTTACATGTAACTTTTTTTACCTGATCTTTACAGTCTATATATTAAATGAAAAATAAAGCAAAATGATGCTAGACACTGCTCTATGTGCATTAGGTTATACTGTCTCCATAAGAGTGCTGCTAGTTAAGAATATAATTTTTGCATGCATTAAATATGTGCTGTAGGATATCAGAATATGCACTGTGACTTAATCATATTTTAGGGAAACCTCTGCTTTTTCACATTATGTGTTGAAATATCATAACAGGAAGATCATCTGTTTCCTGTTGTCAACATGAAGCATCAGTCTTCCTTGGTTGCAGATTGTATGCTTATTTGCAATGTGCCAGTGCTAGAGAAAAGGGAGAAGTTGTTTATTTCTTCCTTCTCACCTTCTCTGAATTTGTGCAGCCTCAGAGTTAGTATACATAACGTTCAGGGATGTGGGGATTGTCATCACATCAGAGGTGCAGTTCCCTAAAAAAAATGTGTTTTTTACAGCTTTGGGAATGTTGCTGTTTTGACCTTATGACCTCCCAAAAGTGTAGCTCTTTTTTTGTTTAATGTAATACGTCAATTAAATGGCACATGATTATCCATAGTGAACCATATATTTTTACTGCTTATTTCACCACTCTTATCATGTGTAAACATGAACAATAGTTTTGTGTGTGTGTGTGTGTGTGTGTGTGTGTGTGTGTGTGTGTGAGAGAGAGAGAGAGAGATTAAGCTCTGACAGCATTTTTTTACTTCACTTTGCCTACTTAGTCAATTATTAATATGGTCCTACAGTAAGGCACTTTTAAAACCTACTGACTTAACAAGGGGAACACGTTGTACAATATGTGGGAGAATCTTTCATTATAGTTTACTAACCAAAATTTGCAAGAATCTTTCATTATAGTTTACTAACAGAGGCAGTTAAAAAAATTCACTGTTGAAACAGAAATCTGACAAAGGTGTTTATCAGCACATAAATAGTGCAATGCTGTTTGCAAACTCTATTCTTGCAGATGAAATTGTTCCGAATCATTACTTTGAAAAGCCTAGAAATACTACAGAATACTGCACTCACTGTAATAAAACATATACCAATAAAGTGGCATTATGTCTTTGTGCTTCAGCATCTCTTGCGACTGTTAATAGCATTCACTCCCCTTTCCAATTACCACACCAATTATTTATATAAAATCTTTATTGAACAAAATAGATTTATGTAACATTGAAACATCCCTTCTTAGTCATTGTTTTATTCTCAAGAACAGGCACTGGGCTTATTTCAGTTAAGCTTTGAGTCAGTCATTCCTTTAATAAAATAAAAATCATCTAGCCCTATAATATATCTCTTACACTTTTACAAGTAGTCTTTGTACTTCTTAGACTGATGGAACATTTTTCATTGATGTGCAAAGAAGGAAAGTAAGCATTAGCTAATACCATGTATCTACAGTAATAACTTCCCAGCAGCATTCTACTAACTTTAAGTTGAGCACAGGGTTTCATTTCTTTCTTTTTTTTTAAAAAAAGAGATGTTACTTACTCTGCTGCTATCAAAGTGTACTCATTCTTTTGGGTTTATTTGCATTTATTTATTTGTTTATGTGTTCAATTTTATTCTGAGACCCCCTAAAATGCAGCCTGTCACTTTCCCCTTATTTTCTAGCACATTTCACTGCTAACTGATATTATTCATTCCTTCCCTTCCAGTTGTTTTCTTTTCTCTTTTATTCTGGAACCTGTGAAATACAGTCTGTCATTTTTTTTCTTCCTAAATGAATTGTGTTAGTATTATCAGGTAAGGGAGTTCATTACTCCATGTCTCCTTTAATTATAACAATACTCCCATTTTTATGTGTCTGTCAGAGCCTTTGTGTGCAGTACATGAGCAAACATCCTCTGTCACTCTAAATGAAAAAGGCTTTCCCTTTATTAATTAGATACTTATTACATTGCAGACCAATATTAGCGCACTTTTCCAGAAATGTTCAGTATCTCTGACTAGTCAATTAACTGTTGACATATACTACCACAAATCTGCCATAGTTTTATTCCAGTTCCAATTTAAATTTGTTGTACCTTACTGTCATCAGACCTTGAGACACCCTCCTAACTTTCATGTCTTTCACCCTTATGGTTCATCATTAATCTTTCTTCTTGGTCCAAATCCTGGCCTACAGTCTGACATTTTAAACCCTTCTCTGAGCTTCCTTGGTAGCTATGTGCCTTGACCAACATGCTTATCAATGCCATCCCATCCCATGTCCAGCATATTTAATTTTGGCAACTGTGTGTTCGGCATCTTACTTTTTTTATCACTTACTACTTCTGTTTGCTAAAAAGACTAGTACTGATGAATCAACCATGTAGCTTCATATCACAAACTTTCCATACGATGAGACAAATTGGTTCTGCCTCTGGCATGCCTCTGGTACCAACCAGTGGAAAATAAAGAAAAACGAAGTAAAATAAAACAAAAACATGATCTTGAAACATGAAGATGCATCAGCAATTTAATGTACAATGTACATGTCCCACTTCTACTGATTCTTTATGAAGAGACATTCAAATAATGAATAATAACCTGCCCAGTTTTATCTCTGCCCCTAAGCAAAATAGTCACTACTGCTCTATCATCTGCCATGGAAATGACAGGTGTACTGCTAAACATTACTTTTAAAGAGGTAATAACCAAATGTTAAAGCAATCTCTGACCTTACACTGCTTAATTCATGTCTCTTTTAAAGCACTATTAAGCATACCACTGCTCTGACCACAGCCATAGACAACCTGAAGCCCTTATACTTAAGGGCTATAGGGACTCATATGAAGCCCACCGTTTTAACTGGATGCATGTAAAGTTTATTTACTTGTTTGTTTGTTTGTGTGTTTATTAGCTAAAAAACATGCCTTTTGAAGTTTGACCTGTTAGATTACCCTTGCTGCCTGAAAACCAAATCAGGAACCATCTACATAATGTATCAACAAATGTGCCATGTGCCTGTCACCCAGCTCTTTACAAACACAGTTGTATGCTTCTGACAATGACTTAATTAAAGACACAATCACTTCCTGGCCATTATTTATTCCACAGAGTTTCTTTGACTGTTAAAAATGACCTAAAAGACAATTTCTCTTTTGTCTGGTTTATGTATGAATGCAGGCTCAATGTCCATTTTATCAAGTTGCAGCCCTTTCTTATGAATAAATGCTTTTGTTTTTCCTTGCAGAAATGCATTGTTTGTCTGCGTTCCATATCTTATCACCCATTATCCTTATACAGATATGAAACCAGAGTGATAGCCTTCCCACTGAATATGGTTATGTTAGTCCCTACTTCCTACCCACTTCATTTTGCAGAACAATTGTTCATTATGGTAAACCCACTGGACACAATTGTCCCTGTTCAGGGGTAAGCCAGAATCATTCTCTGGCCAAGTGACTTACACAGAGTCATGCAGAATGCAGAAAGAGGTAGAAAGAAATCATGTACCCTTGTCTACATTAATCAGCTCATTAACAGCTCAGACAGCCTTAATCCTCTGTGCTGCCAGATAAGGGATACTACTGTGAACTCAACAAGGTTTACTCCAAATCCACAGGGCAACTGCATTGCCTTCATGAATTCCTATAACCACAACCCAAGACTTCATCATGATTGTTAACTATTTAGCATTAACAAGATGCTTCCAATGAAAAGTAAGACACGTGTGGTGTCCTTCGCAGAACAGGCCAGAAATAACTACTAAACATAAACTATCACTATGGAGAGAAATGTATACACACACATACACACACACACACACACACACACACACACACACACACACACACACACACACACACACACACACACACACAATAATGCATGGTCCTCCCCACCTAGCACATAGCAATTGACATAAACGAGAAGAGAATCTTAACCTGGGTATCACCTCTTTTACATAAATGTAACAGCTGGTTTAGAATGTTGCTGAATATACAGGGTTTAGGTTATGGCTTGGAGGTGGAAAATAGTGCTGAGGGATCTTATTTGACCATACATCCGGCAATAAAATTTTAAAATCTGCAGGATTCAGTAACTTACATTGAAGGTTAAGAAATTAACACATTTACAATTCTGCTAAGGTAGTAGATCAATATAGTAAAACAGAATGATGAGTACAAGAGGGCAGATAAAATAGATGATAAGACCTAAGTGAGATAGATCCTGTTCTTGTTTTCAGATAAACATGTAACCACTAGCAGTAGATTCAGTGAATCAAACCATAATGATGAAAACTAGAAGGAAGAAGATAGTAACAGAACCAGACCCGAAAATGGCCCCTGCAAGAGTAGACATAGTCAGCATAAGCAAAAGGTCAGTATGGCACCTAACTGTTACAACTATTTATGTGTAGGGAACAGTAAATTAAAGCTGGTAAATGCCTGTACATAGTGTGTGCATGTATGTATTGATATTGCCCTTTTAGAACTAATGTATAAGGTTGACCTTTTAAAAATCAGCCTGTGCCATAATGCATTGAAAATTTTGAACTATAGTGACTTGAGTGTAAGATGCTGAAGTGTAAACACTGTTTATGATGAGTGCCAATGCTGTTTGCAATAAGTTTACTTGTGTTGTTTGTAATAGCATTACTTGTTTGCAGAAACTAAAGCTGAATCCTAACATTTCTGAGAGGAAGTTGAAAAGAAGCAGTCATTCTTTATTGAATTTCAACAAAAAAAATAACATTTAATAATCAAAAGGAAATATTTCACAGACTTAAAACCAAATAAAAAATCATTTGTAACACATAGCAAACAACTATTTACAAGAGTGTCTACTAAATAAAAAAAATTCTAACACACAACAAATAACAATTTACAAGAGTGTCTACTTAAAAAAGCAGTCATTCTGATATGGAATTTTCTCATTGAACAAAAAACATAAATCACCTTCATGGCTTACAAAACCATGCCACACAACACACAACGGGGAGTGATCCACAACAGTCAGAGTTAACATTTTTTTTTTTTTTTTTTTTACCAAAAATGTTTTATCAAGGACTTATAAGATGGCTGCACACTGATAAACAGTTTAATTTCAGCTCTCTCCGTTTGAAAAAGAAACCAAGAGATAAGGGCCAGTAACTCTACCAGTTTTAGTAAATTAATTTACTGGCTAGTAATTACACTGCCTGGATGCCAGCAAAGAAGAAACTTAGAGCGCCTGAAAGAAAATTAACTAGAAAATATAAAGAGAAAACACTGACTGAGAAGAGTCCTGCAGCTGTTTGGCAAAAAGCAGTTCAAGCTCTAACTTTAGTTCAAGACATGGCTTCCAGTAACCTAGAGGAAAAAATAAGTCAAATGTGCTCAGAGCTGATTAAAATAAATGAAACATTGAAGGATTATATCAGCTCAAAAGCTGGAAAAATGGAAGAAGTTTTAAACAGCCATTCCAATGAACTGATAAAACAGCAAAAACCAGAGATCAAAGTGAAGGAAAAGCCTGGTTGAGTATGAGACTGCTCAAGAAGAGATGTTTAAAAAATAATAGAATTAGAGGACAGACCATGTAGGCAAAACCTGTGATTTTTTGCTGTACCAGGGACACTGGGAGAAACAGACTGTATTAGTTTTATGAAAGCACAAATAAGCAATTGGACTGGTACTCCATGGCAGGAATTTTTAATTGAAAGGACACGTGCATATGCTCCAAACATGGCCATGAGAAAGCAGGCAATATCTGTATTAGTAAAGATGCAATCATAACAGTAAAACTGAGTCTGACAAAACTGTGGCAAAAGGGCAAAAGGGCAAAGTATTAATAATTGGAGACACTGGAGTATTTGTAGGAAATGATTATTCACTGTACACCAGGCAGAAGAAAAGCAAATATATCCTAGAATTTAGGGAATGTCAAGAGGCAGTTGTGAGATTCAAGCTGCTCTATACGTCTGTCTTCAGAATATTTTTTTTCCTGGAGGATTAAAGTAATTTTCTGAGGCAGATTAGGCCAAGGAGGAAATACAAAAGTTTGTCCATCAAAAAGTGAGCCATACAACAAAAGGGGACTCTGCCTCTCATTTTTCTGATTATAAATATCATAGAGAAACTTTGCCAGTGAAATCTTTTCCAGTGTTCCAAGGGAAAATGCTTGAGAGACAGAAAAAAGCACAATAGTTGACTAAGAAGAATTGGGAGTATCTTGGATTTGAACCAGTATTTGGGCTAGGGAGATGGAGATGAGCAAGAAGAAAACAAGCATCAGTGAAATTAGTGAATAAATGTGAGTTTATAAAACATGAATCACAATTCTGAAATATGGCTTTACAAGAAAAATTGGAACGATTGGACTTCTATTAGACTTTGTTTAAACTTGTGGGGGACTAAAAAGCATATAGCATGCTTCATGACATTAGGACACTGAGGAGAAAGGTAAAAAAGTTACTATAAGTAAAACAAATTTGTCCTTAGCAGTATTTATATAAAACATTGGATGAGAGCATTTGCGTGTTATATAGTAAAACATTTTCAGTTATTGTTGTATCTGATAAATATTATAAAGTAAACAAGTAACTTTTTCCATCTTCTATTTTAGTTTTAAGAAATGTAGGCATTACAATGTAAAAAGGGAAGAAAGGCTGGACAAAAGAATGTTTAAGTTAATAGGTTATAATCTTGGATTGTTTAGTTGAGGAATAGGGTGCAAAATGGCACAGTTTATAGTATATGTAGAGTCGATATGTTTTCTCTTACTTTTGCATAGGTGAATATCTGTATTAAGGCCCTTGGCTTAATCTAATATGTTTTTAGTGCAAGCAAATAAATGAGAGAACACTGAATGTAATGAGCAGTTTTCCTTTAGCAAATAAACATACAGTATAAGTTAATCTGTCGCAGAGAGCAGCTGTATATTTGGTTCTTAACTTTTCATGGATAGAAGCTGACTACAGTGGTAGATAATAAAAGCTACAGCACTTTCTTTAAGGCTAAATGTCAATGTTTTCAGAAAGCATACACGCTGTTTTTGATATCTGGGAGTGGAATAAAGATCAGACAAGAACAGGCAGCAATTAGCATAAGTAGGAGCACAGGCTTTTACAAGCATCTTAGCATGGATAGCCTTAATTTTAGATTTTGTAATGCCTGTGTTTACAGCTGTTAATTTGATGCAATTGATCCTTAGGAGAGTTAAACTTCATTATTTGAAGATGTATATAGTTTTGTATGCTTGTTTTATGTTAATAGATTATGGGGCTGCTCTGAGGGTGTGTGTGTTTTAAAGGGTTTTCTTTAAAACAAGAAGTCTTGTAAAATGTGACTTAGGTTCAAATGGAGAAAAAACTATATAAAAGATCAACCTGCTAGATATTAGTGGGTACTTGTACCACAAAAGCTGATAATAGACATTTAAAATGCAGTCATATATAATAGGTGGGAATAATAACTTCTTATTATAATGGCTACATTATCAATATTATTTTGGATCATGAACAGAAAGAATATTGAATTACATTAAGATATGCAGAGTACAAATAGCAATACTAGAAGAGCCACATTTGGAAATATGTGACAGTGTGAATTTGATAAAGAAAGGATTTCAGTATAGATATTCAGCAGAGTATCAGAGACAAATGAAAAGGGGAGCATTTACACTAATTGCTAACAGAGCTCCAACAGTGATAGAAGAAGAAAAAAATAGATAATAATTATAGATTTGTGATAGTAAGGATATATTGGCAAGGGAGGAAGATTACACTAGCATGTATTTATATTCAGCCTAAAACTGTTATTATGGAGCTTAAGAAGATTTGGGGAGAAATAATTAGCTTTCAGCAGAGAATATTACACATAGGTGGGAATGGAATTTGATTTGTAACAGTGAGAACCTGGTGGACCTAAAAGGGAAAATATAAGAAAACAGGGTAGATTTCTGAAAACAATTAAGAAAATATTGGTATGGAAGATATGAATTCAGCAGTAAAGGCATGGAGAGAATTTACAAATTATTCCCCAAGGTACAATAACTGGGATAAACTAGAGACAAATATATTTTGCAGGAACATGTGCATTAAAATGAAAGCTTTGACACACATCCAATAACTATTTCAGATCATGTGCCAAAAACAACTGAGGTAAAATGCAGGGTAATGAAGTAAAAATGAGAAACTGGTTCTTCCCCACCTACCTGTTAAAAAGAGAATTAAAAAAATGGCTAGTGGAAATTATTTGAAAGTTTTTAGGGAAGACAGGCATTTCTTCAGAGGTTATATATTAATGAGTGAGGTAACATAAAAGTGGAGTTTAAAAATAGGGTAGAAATAAAAAAAATAAATATGGTTAAAAAGTAACAGGACTTATTAGAGGGGTTGACAAATGTTAAATTATTGCAGAATAAAGGAAATCTTACGGAAAAAGAAGAGGTGCAACTGCAGAGTGCTAAAGAGAAAATAAAGGAGCATCTGGATAATATGCTGTTAAGTGACTGCTTTTGATAACAACTCCAGAGCACAGAAAGTTTTAGTACAATGACTTGGGCAACAGAAAGAAGAAGAAGAAAGGGTTATTGTCAAACTTAGGAAGCCTATAACATGAAAAACAACCATTGATCTTGTAGAGGTATTATAGATATTTTGGAAATTTTATAGTTTGTTTGTATAAAAAGGAACATGGAAATCAAGAAATAACTCAAATGGAAATATTTATGGGAGACTTAAGTATACCAAAGTTAGAGGCAGACAAGGCTCAACAATTAACAGTTAAGGTAGATGAGATAAAAATGGTAACACACATTCAATGTGAAGGAAAGTCTCCAGGAATAAATGGCATTCCTGTGGAAGTTTGGAAGCTAGAAGGAAAGAAATTGATAAAGATCTGGAAGGCTTTGTTTAACAGTATTTTAAAAGAAGGGGAAGCACCAACATCTGGCAAAAAAAAACTGAGCCTAGGTTGCTACCTCAATACAAACAAAAATGATTGACTTCAACAATTGGCTTAGTTTCTGGTGTCATTCAAAGGGAATCCAGTATCAGTTAGCCTGGGATGACATGGTTGACAGACCTCAATGCTTTGCGAGAGATGGTCTTCATCTGTCACCCCTGGGATTTTGGTTATTGTTTAAGGTTCGTGCCACTACCATAGTGACTTTTTTAGGCAATGTCACAAGAACAAAATTCCCAACATAAAAATTCCCTTTAAAAACAACCTCAAGGTTATGCTGCTAAATGCTACAAGTCTAAACCAGAAATTACACTCACTGGAAACAGTCCTTGACTTGAAAGTTGCTGACATTTGTGTAGTTACTGAGACCTGGTTTAAGGCTGTGGAGAGTTCCCCAGCTATACCAGGTTACATTTCCTTCTGTACATTCAGACCACAAACTGAAGGCGTGAGAACTAATGGAAGTGGTATGTCAATATTCATTAAAGATAAATACACCTCTAGAGTGGTTAAACAGCATGATTCCCTTTAATTACTTTAGGTGCAATTGACTGTAGGTAAGACCCCTCTTCAGGTCATTGGCAGCTATAGGGACCCCTCCATGAATCAGCACATCCACTCAGCCTACTTGGATCTACTTGAGTTAATCAAGATACAACCAAATATCCTGATTTTGGGTGACTTTAATTACCTGTCCATAGACTGGATAAATTATTGGCATTGTAACTCACTTGTCCAAGAGTTCCTAGACTTTGTTAACTGCAATGCCCTGGATCAGCTGGTTGACACACTCACAAGGGGCTCAAACATCCTGGATCTGGTGCTCAGCAAAATGGAGGACCACTTCACCACCCCCAGTGTGTGGCCATCCCTGATGAGACCAGACCACAAATCAGTCTTGCTAGAAGTAATTATAACACAAGACCCCCCCCCGACCAAAATATCTCCGAGGTTAGTTACAACTTCTTATGTGGCAGCATAAATAACTTCATAACCCCTCCACCCACTTATGGCACAGACACCTATGCTGAGTTATACACCAATGTTTTTTATGACCACCCATACAGTTGTATTGACTCTGCCGTACTTGATAGAACCAAAGCAAGATCTTCAAGGAAAAACAAACCTGCCTGGTGGACAATTGGCATTAACAGGCTATACAATAGGAGAAAGAAATTGTTGTCTAAGAGTAGGAAATAATGGTCTCAAAACTTGAAATACTCCCACCTCAACTTAAACAAGCAAATAAGACTCAGTCTTACATGAGCCATCATTTTGCCCCTCGCTCTCTACTGTCATTCAGCTGTACCCTCCCAACCATGCTGTTCGTAGCGCTCAACAAAATGTACTGCAAGTTTATGCCTAACAAAAATATTGGAAAACTACTTTACAGCTACTCCATTGCAAATGCCTGGAACAAACTATCACCTCATGTCAGATCTATCACTAACTGCAACTCCTTTAAAGCTGCACTAAATCTACCTACCAAAAGTCATGGTTATGCCTCTTCAATGACTCGACATAATCTTATCTTCCTATCTTCTAGACCCAACATAACTTCTCTTACTATCTGTTATTATTTCTGCCTGTTACTCCTCCTCTCAAACTGCAGCTTCTACAATTAGATTAAACTCTGCTGCTATCCCCTTAGCTTCTGTTACTATAGTCTTTTACTTATTCCTGCCTACAGTGCTTTTGTACATTCTTCCTACCTTGGATTATTTGTCTTGCTTTTCCTCTATACTTCTGTCTCTCACTATAACTATCTTCCTGTGTTGTCTTATACTGTCTGCACACTAATTTTCTTCCTCCATCTCTTCATATTCCTCATTATGCAACTTTCTGCCTCATTTACTTTCAGTAAACTTGTACTTTCACTTTTTGTTTTTTTTTCATACTATTCCTGTCCCACCTATTTAAAAAAATGCTGATCTTGTTACATGCTTTGTAAATTGTACTGATTGTCATTTTATCTTAGTCATTTTTAAAAAAAATTGTTTCTCCTGTAAGCATTGGCAATGTATGTAACTGTGTTCCTTGTTGGAGCCTTTCTCCTCTGGTGTCCACTGAAAAAGAGTCTCTATCCAGTCGGACTAACCCAGTAACAAATGTCAAATAAATAAATAAATAAATAAATAAATAAATAAACAAACAAATAAATAAATAATTAAAACTCCTAGTGAAGTCCTCCAAAGCTAACTATGAATCCAAATTAGCTTCCCTAACTAAAGATAACCACAAGAAGTTCTTTAGTTACATCCGTAACCTCAAAGGTAAAGCCCAGATTTACATTGAACTCATAGTTAATGGTACTCCATATACAGAACATGTGGATATAGCAAAACTGCTGGCTGACAGGTTCAGTGAAAACTTCACACCTCAGTCCCTGCCCCATATACCCCAAAGCATCCCTAACACCTGTCCCCCACCTAGTATCTCTGAGAAGCAGGTCTTAAACACCTTCTCCAACCCAAAAATACAGCCCCTATGGGACCAGACAACATCCTGGGCTGTCTTCTACATGGGTAAAACAGGAATTTGCATCACCACTGGGCACACTTTTCAGTCACAGCCTAAGCTCTGGCTTCCTCCCAGTGGAATGGAAAACAGCTACTGTCGACCCTTTGCACAAGGGGGGTGCATCCACAGACCCCAAAAACTATAGACCCATTAGCCTGGCTAGCTTTGTCTGCAAGGCCATGGAATGAATCATCATGGACTTTATTAACAAAGATATAGGAAATCTCCAAACACTCGACCCCACCCAGTTTGGCTTTGTCAAGGGAGATCATGCCTGTTAAATTTGGTGAACTTCTTCAAGACAGTCACCAAAGCACTAGACGAGGCCAAATCTGTGCATGCAGCCTAGACTTAGCCAAGGCCTTTGCCACAATCTCAAACTCAGGCATCATTAACAAACACACCCAGCTGGGTATCAACCCATATCTTGTCTGGTGGGTTGCAGACTGGATTACTGATGGAACTCAAATGCTCAAAACAGGGGACTTCACCACCTCCAGCAGACCTGCAATCATTAATGTTCCACGGGGATCGGTTCTGGGATCCCTACTGTTCATAATCTACTTCTCCAAAATACAGGCTAAAACTAATGGACTATGGCTGACAAAGTTTTTTTGATGACTGCAAACTGGGAGCGATCACTGAAACCCCTAGCGATGTCAGCATCAGCATCCTTCAAGAAGGTCTTACGCAGACTAATGACTGGTGCCAAAGTCAAGGTCAGACTTAATGCATTATCATCCCCTACAGCAAGGGTGATGTTCCTGCAAACTGCCACATCAGTAGGAATACCCTAAGCCCACAGTCGGTGGTGAGTGATCTGGGCACACAGGTCAACAGCAACCTTAACTTCAATCACCATGTCTCCACAGTGGTAAGTAGGCCATTTTATATTGCTCATCTCATAAGAAAGGACATTGCCTCCAGAATAAAAAGAGGTTATAACCCCCCTGTACTCTTCCCTCATCAGGCCAGTAATAGAGTACAATGCTCACTTTGGTATGTTCCTTTCCAAACACCTGCAGCGATTGGAGAGACCACAAAGGTTCCTTCCAAAAAAAATCCAGGGTCTTCAAGATTTATCTTATGCAGACAAACTGAAATCATTACCACTTTACTTTGTGTTGTACAGACTGCTCAGAGGAGACCTGCGCCTTGCATATAGAGCAATCTCTGACACAGCTTTACTGTAAATGCTACACATTCGCAAGTGAAATGGTGCACGGGTCCCTCACTCACAGGACCTTAACCTAGTATGTGACATTACCAGAACTTGCTGGAGAGACATATTTGTCTCACAGAGGTTGCCCCACCTTTGGCACATGCTTCCTATTCATGTTAAACAGAGCCCCTCGCTGGCCCTATTTAAGCATAATTTGGACAACTGGATGGGTAACTGGAAATTCACCCTGGGGATTCCACCTGTTTCCCTCTTGTTCAAGGGCAATAGGTGCTGATTTTAGTGTCTGCTTGAAACAGACACCCTTGGGAAAACAGGTTGAACATGGCTAGGCATGTAAAGGCCATTAGCCTAGTAACCTCCTATGATCCTATGATTCTATGATCCTATAAATATGGTAAAGACCCATGAGACCTAGCTTCATATAGGTGCATTTCAATTTTAAACCATTATTTTAAAGTGTTTATGTCTTTAATAGCTAAAGGAATAGCCAAAGTGTTGTCAAAACTGATAGATATGGGTCATTGTGGATGGGAAGCAAACATTTGACAACATTAGTAGAACAACGATAATCCAGAGGGGAGACAGAGTATCAGAAAATACCATTGTTGTTGGTGAGTCTTGAAGCAGAGGAAGCATTCAATAGAGAAAGATGGGATTTTATAAATAAGGCAATGGAAGCATTTGCATTCTCTGATATAATAATAAGGCTAATTAGGAGGCTATATGAGGGATCAGAGGAAACAATTAAAGTGGGAGGGTTTTTCTCTGGCAAGTTGTGTCTGAACAGAGGAACAAGGCAGGGATGCCTTCTTTCTCATTTGTTATTTGCTTTATATTTAGAGCTATTGGGAAAGAAAATAAGGAACTCAGAAATTCAGGGATATAACTGGTATGGTAAACAGGAAAAGTTGGCTTTATTTGCAGACTTTATTATTTTGTACGTGATAAAAACAGAAAAGATCATCTCAGTGATGTGGAACATTTTGCGACAGTTTCAATTCTTTTCAGGATATAAAATTAATGAAGATAAAGCAAAGGCTATAGCTATGAATGTACTCACATATGCCATGGTTCAGCAATACCCATATTTATGGGGACACAATAAAATAAAGTATTCAGGAGTATAGATTAAAAAGGATTCTGTTGTGGAAGCTAATGATATGTGGGAAGAGACTAAACAAAATATAATACAAAAACTGAGAAAATAGAAGCTCTTGTTTATGAATACAGATATCAAGCTACAAGCAGTGAAAATGTGTTTAGTTCCTTTAGTTTTTTATACAAGATAGGCATATTTTTTATCAACTAGAGTAGAAGTTGTGGACATTAAATAATAAAGAGCTGAAGGAATTTATCTGGGAAGGGAAGAGCGATATGCTGATCCTTCCAGCAGAATAAGGTGGCCTAGGATTACCTGATTTGAAGAGATATTTTAGAGGTACACAGTTAAGGCTCATATACTTAACACAAGCAGAAAGCTAGAAAGCTAGAAATCAAACTGGATGGTGAAACAGGAGGGAAATTCAGGAAATAATAAGAGAGTAGAATTTTAGATTTAGATCCTTAAGGAAAATAACAATAGTCTACAGAATATTATATTCATAAAGTAGCAAAAATTCTAAGAACTCAGCCAGCACAAAAATGGATAAGGATGACTGCAACTGGAGTACAGAAAATAGGCAAGAGGTCTGGAATTTTTTGAAGAATACTGGCAAAGGGAAAAGGTTATCGAGAGCATACAACTAAAAAGGGAAAGGAAGTGGAATGGGAGATCTAAAGAATACATTTATAAAGAATACATTTGGACTGCAGGCTATAGACTGTATTGCCTATCAGGGATTAATATAAGAGTATATGGAAAAAGAAAATGATAGGGGAATCCTAAGTGAAAGCCCTGCTCTGGTGTAGTTTTTAGTTGAATCGAGAACAGAAGCTGCTGTTAAAAAAGGAATAATTGGTAGGGCATATAAAATATTGTACAATAACTATAGGAATCAATCAGAGGAGCTTAGAAAAGATTGGGAATGGAGAATCGATAAGCAATTCACAAGGAAATAATGGCTCCAAAGTATGCAACAAAGGCTAGAATATTTAGGATTTTTGCTTGTAAATGTTTGCATAGTAATTTTTATAACTCAAGCAGACTTGAAAGAGTTTTTCTTCAGGTAGATGGCAAATGTTGGAGGTGTAATTGGGAAGAAAGACGTAACTGGAAATATATGTTTTGGGAGTGTTGTGAGTTTGCAGACTATAAAAAATCCCCGCAGAGTACGCTGTCACAAATACTGGGTGATCAAATGGGTGTAAGTAAGGAACTTATGATTTTTGTTTTCTTTTTGAGGTGGGGTAGAAGATCTGAATTGTTTAGACATAATAAGGCCTTGCTGAGTTTAATTCTGGTGGCTGCCAAAAATAACTGGTAGAAAATGGAAATCAAAGCCTAAACCAACTGTATTTAAAGTACTGAATGTTGTAACAGAGATAAAAGATCTGGAAGTGGAATATTTTGGATTGGGTAGGAGCAAATTACATAGACAAAAATGGAAATTGTGGGAACAATACATGAAGAATAATGTTTTGGAGGAGGATTGAGATTTAAGGGAAGGCACGAATTGAGAAATTTATGTAATGATGGCTTGATGATAGTTATACAAAAATGTGCGAAGTTTAATGTTTATAACTAGGAATATGTTAATATGGTTTGATTTCTTTTATATAAATGTATGTTTGCCTATGTCTTAAGTGATACTTCAATAAAGGTGTTAAAAAGAAAGGCACAAGATATACAGATTGTCTAAATCTTCTCTCTACATCACTGACACTCTTCTTCTAGACTAGCCTTGAATTGCTGATGTAGAGTTAGTTTTAATGCACATGGTGAGCTGCTTTTGGCTGGAGAAGCAGTCACTCAGCTCAAATATTGAAGCAACCACTGTTGTAGAAATACAAACGACAACACCAGATAATCCAACATAATTTATTGTAGCAAAAAAATTCTGTTTGTGTAAAAAAGATACAAAATTCTCACTCATTCATATATGCCCACTTGACCACCAGGATGTTAAAAACAAACTTAAAAGTGATAGGTCTTCATCTTTAAAAGCCTGGAGGTGAAACACAAAGAAATATTGAAATAAAGTTTTTCCAACTATAATATCAATCTCGATTTGGCCTCTGAGATATATAGTTTCCAGACAGGCATGGTAAGGTATTACATCTCGTTGGGTAAAGGTATGAGACTACGTGGAATTGCATCCTCACTTTGAGAAAGTTTCTTTCTGGTTACATTTGAAAAGAATAATTACATTTGTAATAGCTCAACAAAGCAATTTAATTTGGGGATAATATTTGAAACTCATATCCACACCTGAGAAAAGATAAGGCTGAAAGACAGACACTCAAACTGGTGATCTTCTGACTATTTTTTTTAAGCCTGACATCTTGGAAAATCAGCATAGTGGGAACTTTTCTTATGATAAAACTTTGTATGGCATCGTAACGTGTTGTCCAGTCCTTGAAATGCCAGTATAACATACCTGCTATCCCAATATTCAGTGATGTAGAATAGCTTTAATTCTGAAGTTTACAGAACACTATCAAGGGAAAGAAAATGAGAGCCCATGTTGTAGATCTTGTGACTTGAGATGCCAAGTCCCAAAAAAGCTAAAAAAACCCCCAAAAACACAGAAGAAAACTGAATATCAAATATTGGTTTTCTCCTTTAAACTTGGTTTTGCTGAGAGGCAAACCTCTCACACTCCCTGAGCTTATTTATACCAACTCCAAGATCACTATTACTAAGAGAAAATGGAATTTTCTGAGAAATGGCAATTGCAGGCTTTATATACAAAGCTCCACATTTTCAGTCACTTAGTCTCCACATTCCAGGATTTTGGCATTTTGAGTATCGGTGTTTCAAAAGGTTACTTGTCTCTCACCTGCTTAATATATTTATTCATTGGTAGTGGACTGTTCCTATCTTGGTCCACAGTACTACAGTCATTTCACATTTGGCCTCTCTTGTAAAATCTGTTGCCTCTCCTGCATATGTAGTGTTTGGTTGTTTTTACAGCAGTTGTATATGAGCACTATTTAAATAGCATTGAGCATCAGACAAACCAGTCTGCTAAATGATGTACGGGGCATACTTCTCCTTCTATTTCTAATTATCACTTTCTTTGTTTCATCAATGATGTTGGAATTTTATGGCCATTGTTTTTTTTTCTCATCACTTTAAATCTTGCATATGTTTGAGTAGGCCTTCTCATGGAGAATCCTGGAGAATAAAGAATAAAACTGAAGTATGGCACATATTTACATTTTTCCCTTGCAGTAAACATTTTTATCCCTACCTGTGTGTCATCATAGCACCACCAAATCTTGTCATCTGTTTTTGCATGAGTTGCACAAGGTAGATATGAATTTGGGTGTCTTAGACATGTAATATAATATCAGGACAATACATTCCTTCTTCTTTACTAGAGGACATAGGAAAAATAACTCAGTAATGGGAGACAGGGAGATATGCCTTACAATACCTGCCACACTGGATTCTGTTTGTAATAATATATATATATATATATATATATATATATATATATATATATATATATGGAGTCTTTTACATTTATTGTCTTCAGAATGAATCTTCCTTGAATAATGGATCTGTATTGCATAATTGCTAAATTATCACCACCATTGCCACGGCTCTGTGTAGCAGGACGTAAAAATTAATGTTACATTAAGTATTCAAACTGAAGTAGACCTGTGCACCAAAGGAAATGGAAGAACCGTTTACATGCATAAAGCTGCCTGAGTTCCACAGTGGGCATATAACACATAGACATTATCCACTTTTCATTTAATTTAAAGCATATCAGAGAAAAACTAGGCAGAAGTATTTGTGTTTACTAATGTTAGGGCATTGTTCATGTGTGTGTGTGTGTGTGTGTGTGTGTGTGTGTGTGTGTGTGTGTGTGTGTGTGTGTGTGTGTGTGTGTGTGTGTGTGTATACATATGTATATATATATATATATATATATATATATATATATATATATATATATATATATATATATATATGGATCCTTATCAGATGATAGAAATTTAATTTGACTGAATCCCATTTGACTGAGACCATAAGACTGAAATTTCAAAATACTGAAAAATCACTTGACTGAAAAACATAATACTGAAATCTTACAATGCTAAATTTTAACATACTGAATTGTAATATGGATGATATAAAACCAGAAATTTCAGTCTTATGGTCTCAGTCAAATGAGTTTCAGTTATATAAAATTTCTATCATCTGATAAGGCTCTCTATATATATATATTATTTTATAGAACTCCTCACCACTGTGGCTAAAACTGCTGATTTTGGCTTTCTGAACAACTCACTTGATGAAAATGGTAAACCAAATAACTCAGAAGATAGGGAATTGACAGCTGCATCTGGATTTATGCACATTCCTCTAATATTTTAGCACTATGGATTAGCTCTGTTAGTTGTGAACTGTATCTTGCTGATAATTTTACATTGGAAATCATCATATCTGAAAAATTCCCAACAACAAGAATGATCTAAATAATTATGAGTAGTGGCAAAAGGTGTTAGAATGCCTACTTTTTCATGAAAGAAAGAATGTTCTTATACTGCTTGGTGCATGCTTCTCTTTATAATTATGTCAGATCCTTTGTTATCACATACAGTTAATGTCATATGGACTTCAGGGTCCTATCAAGTCATACATTCAGTATGCATATTCAGATTTGCTCTTGTACAATATAATGCAGTCAGGGTGGGACACAGACACACACACACACACACACACACACACACACACACACACACACACACACACACACACACACACACACACACACACACACACACACACATACACACATGCCCTCACACACACACACACACACATGCACGCACACACCAGACACACACACACACACACACATGCACGCACACACCAGACACATACACACAAACACACACCAGACACACACACATACACTCATATTCATGACAGCAGTTACCTTATTCATGGAGGAATCATTCGATCTCACTACCCTGCCAGCATTTCCAGTGCCTGAGCTTCTATTTGAGCTTCAGTTTTGTTGGTTCTACTCAGGCCTTTATCCCTCTATGCACAGAGATGGGTTGTACAAACATAACTTTTTTTACAAATTCCTGCACCCAAGCCTCCAGTTGGACAATAAAGTAGCAATGCTTAAATCCCTTTACAGCTTTGCTATCACCTTCCCTACGATTGCTTCAGGAAATGCAACATAAAACATGAGGTCTGATTTGACATCCTCTCTGCTCATGGTTTACACAGGTTAGCATGCTTTCTCGTAGACACAACTCTGTGTTAGAAACCTTTGATGACCTAGCAACTTTAAACATAAAGGTTGCTGCATATTTCTGACATCATGGAACTTCTGTAATTCTTAAATGTCATGCAGAAAACAGAAGTGATTTGGTTAATACTGTTTTGTTTTAACCCCTGTTTTCCTCATCTCTGGAGGACTTTGCCTAATAGCTCCATTAGCCATTCTCAGTTAGCTGATTTATTCCACAGGATGAGAGTTTGGTACCTCCAGGTTGGGGCCCATTTATTCCACAGGATGAGAGCTTGATATCTCCAGGTTGGGTAAGAGATGTACATCCCATTCCTTCCTTCCTGAGAAACCTAATTAGCCCATTTGTTGCCCAGATGAGAATTGTGTGATAGGGAACAGGCCAGTTAGTGGGCACTGCAGAGTGACCTTCCCTTGGATCTGTTTCCTCATGGTAGTGTCCTTGAGCTCCACAATGCTGCCTAATGCAAGGGTGGGGAGTGCGTGCCCCACCCCACACATGCTCATACATACACAAAATAATGCCCAGGTTGCACTGTGCATAGCTCTGTTTGGTAGAATGTGCACTGCAGAATCACATTCCACAACATAGCACTCAGTGCCCCTACTAGATGTCATCCAAGTTGTGAGCCAGAATTGTCTTCATCCCCTCAAGAAGGATAAGCAGACTACACTCACTCACTCACTCACTCACTCACTCACTCACTCACTCACTCACTCACTCACTCACTCACTCACTCACTCACTCACTCACTCACTCACTCACTCACTCACTCAGTCATCTTCCTTGGCCTGTCCATTTCAGCACTAATGGTACTAATCAAACATGGGTTATCTGGGTCAGAGTCAAAGCTTCATCTCTCAGTGCTATGGGGGTACGATGTGGTTAATACTATTAAAGGACCATTGACAATTACATTAGCTACTGTTATCTGTCTCTACAACTCCCCCACAGCCAGACAGTTGGGATGCTTTAGCACCTCTTCCAGAATCTGTTAAGCATGTCCCATGGTGCTGACTCATTATTCACTTTTTGTTTTAGTAGCAGTCCCAGATTATACTTATTTTCCATTAGTTTATAATGACCTCCCTACCTCCTGGAATATACTCTGATGCCTGGGAATCACTTCCATTCAAATCTTGTCGCCAACCACTGTACCTGCCTTATTCATTCCTGCATTCAAATGGGAAAAAAAAATACTTATCTCCTAACTGTGACAGTTGCAGTGCTGTGTTTTATTCCATACCATTTCAGTTTCAATCCTCTGTTGACATTTGCAATAATAACTTTCTACCAAACTGATTACCCAGTGTTTGGGCCTTTTGCTGAAAGTTATAGCAGCATCTCTGCTAGGCCAATATCACATAAATAACCTCATTTAATTTGCTGGTAATATCTGAAATATTCTGCTCCGCTATTTCCTACCATTGACTGTAATATGTTCAGTAATCTAATGACAGCTGTGCTAACCTTTATGGACACAAACCACTGACAGTGAATGTTTGAACCAGCATGCTAGAATGTTACTTTATTTCAATAGGAACTGACGCCTCATGGATAGTACTCTGCCTTTACAAGATGATGTAGTATGTTCTTGAGTGCAGTTATAGTCATGACTTGTTAAGATGTCTCATCAGGAGTGTCTCTGTTTCGCTTAATCTCAACATTTGAGAAACCTGCACTATGTTACAATTTGGCAACACTGAGAAAATAAATAAATACATGCATTCATACATAAATATCCACCAAGACCAAAAATATCTCCTTTATCAGACATGACAATATACTTGGTTGCTTAATTAATAGTGTTAAACATGCCCTTGCAGACACACTTCTCAAACTGTTTATCCTATGTTTAGCTATTGGTTTTGTCCCTGATGAATGTCACACTGCTGTGGTGATGCCACACCATAAAGGTGGCCTTACCACTGACCTGGGTAACGACAGACCTATCTGTCTTGCAAGCTTCATGACCTGCAAAGGTATGGAATATATTTTAAGTGACCTAATAAGCTGTGATACAAAGAATCTTGTTAGACTTAACCTCCAACAGTTTGACTTTTTGAAAAGCAATTTCTGTCTATTTACTCTGGTAAACTTCTTTGAAAATGTTACGAGGGAGTAGATGGGTCTATGCAGTGTACTCAGTATATTTTGACCTAGCCAAGGCCTTCAGCAGCATTCCCAATACTGGCAACATACCAAAGGTAAATGCTTTAAAAATCAACCAATATGTGTTAAGATGGATATCAAAACTGGCTGAAAAACAGAACCTGCATAGTGCCAGCTGCAGGTATCTCATCAGAAAGTATGAAAGCGACCAGTGTTTCCATCAGGGTTCGTGGCTAGGACCTCTCCTTTTTGGTATTTACTTCTCATATCTCCAAACAAAAAGCCAAGCCCTCTGGCTAGCAAAGTTTTCAGACAACTGCAAACTGGGAGTTATTGTTAAGTCAGCTATGTCACCCATACCCTCCAGAATGAACTCTCCTTTCTAAAATCTTAGTGTATGAAAAATGGGTTCAAACTAAATGCTAAAAAGCATAGTTTTTTTTTAATTTTTTATTTTATTTAAAAAAAAATAAAATAAAAAGCATAGTATTGTCACTTTTGGTGCACAGACCTTCCCCTCATCAAACTGTATACTCAACACACCACAACAAAATGAAAATGCAGTCAGGTACCTTCGTACATGTGTTGATAGCTCCCACTCTTTTGATCATCGCGTGGCAATGATTGTCAGGAAATCCTTTTATTTAGCCCAGCTGATTGCCAAAGGGATATTGTCAAGGTCAAATGAGGTAATCACTCTCTTATACTCAGCATTAATCAGGCCAGTTATAGAGCAGGAGGACCCCTTTGTGATGATCTCCGTAAGCATATCAAACAATTAGAAAGACTCCAAATGTGCCTAACCAGAAAGATCACAGGCCTAAAGTCCCTGAGATACCAAGATAGGCTGTAAGCTCTATCCATTTATTCAGTGTCTTATAGACTTTTGAGAGAAGATCTTTTTCTTGGTTACTGGGCCATTAGTGACCTGATTGTTTTCAACCTCCTATTTCTCTGTGCGTCCAATATCTCCACCAATATTATAACCAGAGACCTAATCTTCATCTAAAATAATACTATGGAGGCACAGGTTTATAACTCAATGTCTCCCAAACATCTGGACTAAACTTCTACATGTTAAGCTGTGCTGTTCACTGTCTTTCTTTTAACATAAATTAGATGACCAGATGGCTGGCTACAAATTTACTGCAGGACTGACTGATATAACACTACTGGGGAAAGGAAGTGTAGGTGGGCTAGATGGCAAGTGCTAACAAAGCATGAAAGAAAATATGAATCTATGAATCTGAATATATACATACTTACATACATGCATTAATGATTAATGTATCTAAATGCCCCTTTATATGCTAATATTAAGCAGAACAATGTTATATATGTTATTTTGACTGACAAATGGGTGCAAAAAGTACAAAACATGCAAACACATAGTATTTTTGTACTATTTTAACAGTATAGACGCCTGTATTTCTAAAAGTTTTGCCTAAGTCTGTTCATGTGTGCTATATAATTAATCTTAAATATTTGTTGTTTATGCATTCGATGAATTAGATTTACAATATCTTCTAGACACATTTTAAGCAACCAGATGCATTCACTGTAGTCTGTCTATTGTGACTGCTTTGGTTGTTTCAGAAACTTTACTTATTGGAGAATATATTAACCAACATACAGGATCAACTTCACATGTAAATAGCTGCGATAAGATTCAGTTTACCTACAAAAATGAGAAGGCATTGAGATGGAAATGTTATTACTGTCTAACACACAAAGAGAGCAAGTGGCCTGAACAGGAAAGCTGCACAAATGATAAAAAAGGCCAGAGCTGGTACAGTCAATGGTTTTACAAACAGAAAAGCAGAGAACCAGGTTCACTGCTAACAACTATTTTGGGGCATAACAGACTGCAATGCCTTGCATTTATCTTAGACAAATGAGTGAGGTGATTCCTGAGAATTTTTACTGTCAGAACAATCAGCCTTTCTGTACCGAATGTGTGCAGAATATCACATGCCTAATTTACATTTGTGGTTAAAAGCTATGCTTAATAATGTTGAGGAATTCAGATCTCATTGTCACTGTCAGAACTCTAATGCTGGTGAATGAGATGAGGAAACTATTTTAGAAGCACACAATAGTGTACTTGTTTAAAACTAATATTCCTTTAAAAGAAAAATGTATTATAACCTCAGTAAAAAAAATTCCTTTCTGCAGGCAACTAAGCCATGATGAAGAAAGCACTATAACAAGAGACATGGGGGAGGGGGGGTAAGTCCAGAGAAGAGTAGTGGTATATCATGAGTGAAATAATTATTTCAGGTAAAGTAAACACTTTTTTTCAGATGGTGACAATGGACAAGTAGCACTAAGAAATTAACTTTTAAACTACAGTAGGCCTGCTCCTTGGTGCCGAGGGATGGATCCCTTACTGCAGCCTAGGTGAACAGGATTTGATTAGCTGCCTTGACACTGGCAGAACGAAAAATGAAGGGGTATAAATGAAGTTAATCAATTCTGGGGGTTGGAAAGAGTTTGCATTGACATGGGGAACACTGGATGGCACAGTCTTGCCAGAGAGAGCATACTTCATGCTCTGAGGGGAAGAATAGGAGCACTTGGAATGAATGCCCCGTGTGGAACTGAGGCAGCTTACTCTGCAGATAGCCCATTGCACATCCCTTTCTGGCACCTAAATGAGTGTGCATAGTTAGTTAGTACCATGGAGAAAAGAAAAATGTGAATTGTTCCCTGATTATTGTCTAAATGACAAACCCTCCTGGTGGACCCTTATCCCACTGAAGGAGAAAGAATTGACTGATGGTCAAGAGACAATGGGGAGTAAAAAGACTGAGAAATCTTGAATTCATTATGGCTTCTGTTCTTACTATAAATATATAGGTTATACTTGTATGAAGTTCAGCAAACTTATTTTCTGTTATATTTTGTTAGTATTCTGCATCTGCCTCCTTGCCTTCTATACTACTGTTGCCCCGTGATTCCTCTGCGTCCATCTAACTTTTTGTAATTAACATTCAGTGCTGTTAACTTTTCTTTGCTAGATAGGAGGGACCCACAACACACTCTGTCATCCCACAGTTCCTTTAACTACTCATGCTTATACAGTTTTGAAGCTTATCTGTTGGCTCCCTCACCAAGCTTAAAGATGGATCCTCTAGTTAGATTCTTCTTTCCTTCCTTCATCTTTTAATGCTTTTTCCTCTAGTCAGATTCTTTTTTCTTTCCTTCATCTTTTAATGCTTTTTCTTCTCCTTCACTTTCTACATGCACTCATACATAACTTTTCTTTACACTTCACTAACCAGTTTATACACACCTAGATTAAGGATAAAGAGACTATTGTCATTTAAACACGCCCTTTGCTTTTTCATTGGGTGACATGCATAACTGCCCATTAATAGCTGTGTTGTGTATGAGCTAACTTCATTTGCAGGTCATAACTCATAACAAATTATTAAAACTCCTCATCTTAGCCATTTCTGCTACCTATTTATTTCTTTCTTTGGGTGGCACAGCGATGCAGCAGATACTGATGTCACCTCGCAGCAATAGGTTTCCTGGTTCAGTTCTTGGCTGGTATGCCTTCTGTGCAGAGTCTGCATGTTCTCCGTGTGTTTGTGTGAGTTTTCTCCAGGTGTTCTGGTTTCCTCCCACATTCCAAAAGCAATGCAATATGTGGATTGCACATTCTAAATTGGCCATAGATGCATGGTGTGGAAGAACTACCGCGGTGAGGCTAGCCACCCAGCAGTGTAAACCTTGGCACTAGATGATTGTCACTGTTGAAGGGACACCATGATCTCATGTGCAAAAGGGGTTATGCATGGATTTCTTTCTTTCTGTTTTTCTGTTCTGTCTTTTTTTACATCCATTTTGTTAACTACATAGTTTAGGCACTACCGAACCCTGTAGTTGCTGGGTACTTCTTAGTTCGGTGAGGCGCCTCAACCACAGCACATTATCATATTTCAATATTTTGTTACATTTGTTAAACCAATAAAAACTAGTACAATAATCCTGTGTACTTAATACATTAGATGAGTAATAATAACACTTAGAATGAAGAATCCTAAAGACTGGCACCATTTCTATTTCTTTAAAATTCAAAGATATTTCTGGTTGTAGTAACAGTATTTTGTCAAGTTATAAGTTTCATAATTCCAGTAAATGTTTTGATAATGGCATAGTGTCCTTAACTTAGTTAAATCCAACTGGTGGGCACTCTCTACCTCAACTACCATCATAGCTATTTTATTCACCTGCAATGCTTGCTGCTGTGAGGAACCACCTTGTCATCCTTGACACTGTTAGGGCCCCACAAAAGCAACTGTTGGTTGAGGGGAAAAGATGAAAAAAAAAGGATATTTTTTTCTCTGATAACATGCTTTATCTTAAACAGGGTTGTGATATGACCTTGTTAGGATAAAGCCAGTGAGTCAGTGAATAGACCTGAGCAAGGTAAGCCTTAGAGACCAGCAGACTGACCAGAGTGTCTGATTTTGGTGTTTACCTGGGATTTTAAGGATAGATGTTACTGATTTTCAGGAATGGTTTTCTCTTTCAGGGAGTTCTATAAATACTGGCAAGACACCCGTTATTAAAACTCTCTGGGAAAAGCCAAAAGTCATGGCAGAATAAAGGTTCAGAATCAAGAATATTTTTTGCATATTGCTTTAAGTCGCTTAAAGTCAATGGAATTTTACATTTTGCATTGACATGTATTTTTTGGACAGTAAGAAGTATAAAACTGCAATGTCTAGCATTTTTGACTGTGTAATCCTGAATGATTTACCAGCAAATCAGAATTTTTATTATGATGGACAGGGCAAAAATAGCAGGCAAAATCAGGGACATGGACTGTGACAGGTACGTATTACTCCTGACAACTGCTAAACAACAATCACCGATCTGGTTTGGCAGTACTAGTGTTACACAATGTATTGGCATTTACTGAAATTAGTGTAAAACTAGTATTGCTATAGCTTATATTTGTTTGTATGTGCGTGGGGGGGGGCTGCAGTATCACAAACATGATAGGCACTGACATTATGCTTGTGTGTGTGTGTGTGTGTGTGTGTGTGTGTGTGTGTGTGTGTGTGTGTGTGTGTGTGTGTGTGTGTGTGATGGGGGATGTGGTTGCAGTGTATTTATGAGTAAAAAGTTGGCCACAACTTCTTTCACTTACCATCATAAACATAGACCTTACACATGATGGATGTCGATCTGTAGTGCTTTGGCAGGAAGGGTCTATGTCAAATATTCAAACTTCCAAAATGTCGAATACCATACGGTCGAGAATAATTTAGCATTTGGAAGTTCAAATATCTAATAAAAAAAAAAAAAGCACACTAACAGTGCAAGCAGGGGTCAAGCCCCCCTGCACTGCCCACACACCCCTTACTTAAATATACCAACTCCAAGACCGCACTTCAGTGCAGAAAAGGGAAATTTGCCCATTCTGCACTGCACGGCACTGTTAAAAGTAAGCCTTCGAACAGTTGAAATGTCGAACATATGGTCTCGACCATATAACGTTCGACATTTTAAGCATTCAAATAATTGACATAGACACAGCAGGAAGAGGATGTGTGTGAAAGCAGCTGCTCATTGCCACAATAGTGCAATGAGTAACATTGCCATTTCACATGCTTTGCTCTTGTTGAAGGATTTTTTTATGTAGAGTCTGCATGTCCTCACTGGCTTTGTATGTGGTGGGCCATGCACTCTGGTTTCCTCCAGCACCTTAAAGACATGCAGTAGGTGAACTAGCAATCCTCCAGATTCCATAATGGTGAACATGCAGTGTGTGTGTGTGTGTGTGTGTGTGTGTGTGTGTGTGTGTGTATGTGTAAAATATCACTGATTTTTATTTATGCACACATAATAATGCAGGGCCTATGCATTAATCTTCTGGATAGTGGTAAAAAATGCAGTTAACAAGTAATTATCTTTTTAAAATAAAGTTTAAAATACATCACAGAACATGCAAATGTTTACAACTTCTAGAGATCTGATGGCCAATACACCCAAGACTGTATAAATGGATTTTGACATAGATGTAGTAGTGGCCTCTACCTTCAGCGGCAACCTTACTAAAACTAGTTTTGCTCAGAGGTGTGTGCAGATGGTTGCTGCAGCTTCTGTGTTGAGGCTGGGATGGTGTGATCATTACTTTTTTTAATTTTTCTCATTTTGAAACCTTAGAGATGTGCACAGGAGTTTATTATAGTTTGTGTTGGGGCTGGGGTAGTGTAATCATAGTTTTTTTTTTCTCACAGATGTCAGAGGTATGTAAAGAAGTTTACTATAGCTTGTGTAAAGCCAGTGTACTGTCTATGAGCAACAAGTTGGAATACATTTCTGTGATCACTATATTTTCACTTTCATTACAGTTAGACATCAGGCATGTATACAGGTGGCTGCCTTTAGGCATAGAGATGAGGGAGTATAGGGGCATGCTATGTATATGTATAACAACAGTCAGTTGAAATATATGACTGTGGTCATTTGAACATCTGCTTTTATGCCAGTCTAGCACCAGAAGGATACACAGACAGTGACTGTTTTTTTTTTTTTGGGAGGGGGTTATAGAGGCAGGCATTATTCCCAGATGTAATGTATTCATACTCTCAAGGATTTGACTTGTTCGTTTATTGTGAGCTAATATTTTGTCAGCTTTGAACATTTAGCGTTAAGCACAATTTGTGTCTTCTTTGAAAGAAAATAAAAATTAGACTGAAATTCTTTCATTACTCATGATTTTTCATCAGGCCACCACTGGGTCAAAAAGCTGGGAAAATACTCTTAAATGTTCCTCAGAGCATCTGTACCTCTATGGTGTCTGGGTCACTGGTGGCCCCCAGATGTTCCCACCCATTTAATTGAGTTAATTTTTACATGGTTATTAATGTGCTGTCTTGGTCAGGAAAGGATGCAAGGAAAAGTAAAGTTGAACAGCAACATATAATTTCTTTCCTTAACCATAATTTTCATTTAAACTATCATTGGCAAAAAAGGCTGGAAAAAATACTTTAAAATGCACTGTAGAACACATAGAAAACCATACCTTCTTGAAAATGCCAAAGAGCAAGTTAAAATGTGAGGAAAGGAAGAAAGAAGCAATGTGTATGGTATGGGGAAGACCTTGATGGGAGAAGATAAGAAGGAACACTGGAGGATGTGTGTGTGTGGGTTAAAACAATAAGCAGAGGGGTAGCAGCATGGAACTCTTTGCCTATGGAACCATTTCTCCTATGGCTAGCCATGTACATAGGGTTATTGTAATGTATCATCACTGCAAGTAAATGTCAGTCACTGTCAATGCCAATCTGTGAAATGGGCCAACACAATGTTGTACATAGACTTATCAAACTGTAAGAGTATTGTAGCTACAGTTTATTTGTGCTTATTACACATAAAACTCTGCAGCATGAACTAAAATATTGATTAGGAGGGTTTGCAGTGAAAGGGTGATTCATTGGCGGAAGTGTCCAGTAGCCCCCAACTTGACACTTGCTGGGGTCCCCAAAATGCTAACAGTGGCCCTGGTTAACTGGGATAGTCCAACTGGATTAAAAATAGGCCCTCTTCAGCAAAAAAATAGTCCTTTTTCAGCCTAAGTCCAGAGAACACAATAATTAATCAATACAATTTAACATGAATACGTACATCAAAAATATTTGTTATAGTACAGCGATATTGTTTTATGGTATTCAACATAAAAACTTTGAACAAACAGCCAGTTTTGGCCATCTGTGTGAGTTATCCAGAGGTTGTTGTCATTAATCCCAGGGAGAATTATTTCCTCGGTTCTGGGAAGATAAGCCCTATTGGCTAGAGCTTTAGCTGCTTCCAACTTTTATCTCCCCAGATATATATATATATATATATATATATATATATATATATATATATATATATATATATATATATATATATATAATTACATGAAACTAAGGTTATGGTTAGTGCTCATTACTAAGGAGGCCAGGGGAGGCTCTGTACCCCTGCACCACCTTAGTAATAAGCACTAACCCTAACCCTAATGCTGCCCTTTCCCCCAACTCTAACCCTACACCTTAAGGTCATTAAAACTTTTTGCATAACCCTGTCACTACACAAACTGACTCAGAAATACTACCATTCAGAAACACACACAAAAACACTACATCTGTCCCCTAACCTAACCCTTACCCTTATCCTAAAATACAAGCTTGCACACAAACACGCAACACTTATCCTTCACTCACCCCGACCCTAACTCTAACACACACACACACACACACACACACACACACACACACACACACACACACACACACACACACACACACACACACACACACACACACACACACATGCTCTCACCTCCCAACTCCACTTGCCTGTATCAACATTCTGCACATTCGACATATCCACCGTTTGGCCATCCACACCATTGACATGCTCAGTGCTTGGCCATCTTCTCTTTCAACAGAAAATCATGCCCCCTACATTTGTCAGCCAAATGCAGGGGGATAGTTTACTTCATAATTAGGTCACTTTATTGAAAATTGCAGATTTTAATGTCAGAATTAGTAGTGCTGTTCAGCGGCAAACAGACAAGCAAAGCACTGTCAAGCTTAAATTTACTAATCTTTTTTTCCACTGACCTACCAACCTCTAGCTCTGATGCTCTTCATTCTCTGATTCTTTGTAATAAGATTTTTGTCTCATGTCATTATAAGTCTGATTATTGTTTTAATGGTTTGAAAAAAATGATTGTAGATTAATTAGTTTAAAAAGTAGAAGTAGAAATATTGGAGACCCATGGAACGTAACCTAGGCCTATATCTATTTCACAATGTATAACTCAGAACTTTGCAATTTAAGGTACTGGAATTTTAGGTACTTACCTATTTTGTTAGATAGTGTAAAGTACCATGGTAAAGTTGGACCACCTTGGTGTCACAAAGCCCTCATGAAACTGTTCTTTTGGTGTGTTAAGGAAGACCATCTATATTAAGACTCTTACAGGAAAGCATAATGTTTCATCTAATTTATGTCAAGAGACTCATTTATTTTAGGCAGTTACTGAAACAGAACAAGCAGCTATATTTATCTGACTTAAATCACTCTGCCCACCAAAGAACAGATGTAATCTGTTCTTTCAGAAATTCTAAAAAAAATCTGTGAAACGTTGATGGTTAACACTACATTAAGCAATTTACTGGTATGTATCCTTTTATGTTTATTTTTACGTGATGTTTCAGGATATATAAATTATGTTTGTTTTATGAGTCATGGTGATGTCAAAATAAATATAAGAGCTACATCTCATTTATAAAGTTTCATTATGGCTAACATACTGAAAGCAAATATGAAAGGGAAAAAAGTACACGGTGGACATCATAACGATAAGAAATGGCATTGTGCAAACATCGCACTGTGTGAGAGTTATACAAATCATCCTAAAAGGTGAATTACAGATTTTATAAAATGAAGGCAGGAAACAGCATTGCAAAGAAACTGATATATGGAGAAATAGATCATCTAAAAAGGCATATACTCAGTGCTCATAACTGTGTTATCCATGGCACCATAAAAGGGATCAAACAAATACTGAGGACTACAGAGCACATGTGAGATGTTCACAACAATCACAAATTCATGTAAACTTAGAAAAAACAGCAAACAATGTACCCATTAATATGAATATGAGTGTTAGAAGAAATAAAGGTATAAATGCAGTGTATCAAACTGGTTGCCATTGTGCTAGGATGGTGTCAAAGGCACATCACAGATAAACATATTGTAAGAGGTGTTGTCACAAAGACTGCAATCAGTAAAAGTGAATGGTCAAACAAGCAAACATTCTTTTTTCATATATTTCTGGATGTCAGGCTTCTCTGTGTTCGAAACTGCCCTACACAGGGGACTGGGAATTTACCCTGTCTCTGTTGCTCTGTGATCTTATAGTTGATATATACTGTATGTATATTTAAATATATATATATATATATATATATATATATATATATATATATATATATATATATATAATTAGCAGGGGGTTGGAGGATACAGGAAAGCAAGACCCCTTCACTTTTTTTGTGATTTTATATTTATCTAAATAAATTTATCTTCTTTGCTTTATTCAGAGCGCTCACTTTTTTATGATATAATCATCACAAATATATACAGACATTCGCTAAACAGTGCACACACCAAAGGTGCTAAGGATCTTAAAAGCCATGAAGAACCATATAATAGAGCAGATGTGAGGCACAATGTGATGTGCCATGAATGAAACATAGTGAGGTACAGACACATAACAATGTGTCAGTGATGCACAGACACGAAGTGGTGTGTGAGGAAAGACACACAGAGACACAAACAGACACACATTGCTTTTCTAAGGATGTCACTGGTGCCACACAGACACAGAATGATGTACCAGGGATGTCACACCATGACATCTAGACATACACATTGATGTACAATGGATGTTAGACCATGATACACAGGCACACATAAATGTGCAAGGGTGACAGACAGTGACATACAGACACACAAAGATGTAGCAGGGATGACACATGGGCACACTTTAATATGCTAAGGATGGCACACTTTGATACATAGATGCACAGAGATGTGCCAGTAATGTCAAAAAGTGACACACAAACACACGATAAAGTATCAGGGATGAAACACGGCGGCACTCAGGCACACAGTGATGTGTGATAGATGGCAAACTGTAACATGCAGGCACTAGGTAAAACACACACTAATGTACAAGCATACATTTATAAGACAAGGATGTCACAGAGTAATACACACACACACACACACACACACACACACACACACACACACACACACACACACACACACACATGCAAATATGTCAAGAAAGATGCAGAGTGACAGCCAGACATACAGTGATGCACAATGATGCCCCAGAAATGGCAATGATGTGTCAGAGAATGACATACAGTGATATACAGCCACACAATGATGCCTCACAGATCTCTGTGCATCCCACAATGATCACAGTGATCTGCCAGTGATGTCAGTGACATCAGACATGCCAGGCATGGAAAACAGTTACACAGGCATACAATGATGTATCAAGGTGTCACATTGTGAAACACAGGCACACAATGAGGTGCTAAGTGTTACACACAGTGATACATAAAGACTAAATGGTTTTCCAGGGATGACATACAGTTTCACTTAGAAAGACTGTTATGTGACAATGATGACACACAATAATATGCCAGGGAAGTTTGTGTATCCAGCAGTGTCAAATACATTGCTTGGCCAGGGAGCTCACATCATGACATACAGGCACACACTGATGTACAAGGGTGGCATACAGTGGCACACAGGCTCACAGCAATATACCTGTGATCATGCACATTAACATATAGACACACAAAGATGTGCCACTAATGTTAGAAAAATGACACACATGCACACAGTGAAGTGCCAGGGATGACATACAGTGGTACACAGGCACAAAATAATATGGCATGTAATGGGAAACAATTACATAAAGACATACAATGATGTGAAAGTATAAAACACAGTGACACACAAACACACAGTTAAGACAGAGGCTTTACACAGTAATAGACAGAGATGTACCACAGAAGATATGGAATGACAGGCAGGGACACAGACACTGAGAGACACACAGTGATGTGTCAGGGATGTCATACAGTAATGCATCAGCAGACAATGATGTGTTAGGGAATAACACAAAGTGGCACACAGATACACTTTGTGTTTCAGGGACACTATACATTGACATACACAAAGTGATATGCCAGGGGTGTCACACACAAACACACTCAAAAATAACATGCTAGGGCTGACTCACAGTGACACACAGATGCACACTGATGTGTAAAAGAAACACATAGACTCACTCAGACATATAACAGTGTGCCAGGCATGGCAAAAAACAGATACATGACATGCTACGTTTAACACACATTGGCTCCTACTATGATAAGACAGGGACATCACAAAGTAATATGCATATAGAGATATGCCACAAAAGATATTCAGTGACATGCAGACATGCAATGAAATCAAACTGAAGCTGCAACTATTAGAGGGAGAGATCACAATAATCAAATAGAAGTCTTAGGAAATAAATGGATCTTGCACTTCAGGGCACATCAACCACCAGGGCTTAATGATACAGTTACGATAAAACCTATTTTAAAGGAGAAACAGAATAAAATTGAATTTTATTTCTAGTTTTCCAAGTGTTTTTTAAATGAACATTTTTTGAGCTATTTTATATTTAATTAGTGTAAACTGTTGTTTTATTGATTAATTAAATGTTAATCAAAGTTGGATATCACATGATTTTAGTCTTGTTATATAAATGCAGCTTCAGTTTCATTTTATTTTTATGCCTGAGGAAGCCTGAGTGGTGAAAGTTTTTGAAAACTAGCAGAATGTATTTGGAATAAAGTCTCTATTTAACTGTGTTTGAGCATTGTGGTGTCGTTTTTACAGTTTTTTATTTGTTGGTATACAAAAAGGTTGCCCGAGTTGCCCTGGATCAATTAATCTCAAAGTCTGTATATCTCATTTTATTGAGTCTGTTAGAATTCAAGTTTAGTTGCAAGTTAAAACTTATTATGGTGCTTGAGGCCAAACATTATTACAGGTAAAAGTTAGAAACAAAAATAAATGAATAAAAATAAATATAGCAATTTGCAGATGCTGATGAATAGCTGGAAGAGTATGATAAGATAATTGCTAAAATCATGTAATATCAAATGTAAGGCTGAATAAATGGATTTTGAGGAACCTTTTAAAACCTGACAGCATAGGGGAGTCTCTCAGTTATTGTGGAAGAATGTTCCAGAGAATTGTAGTAATAGAATGAATAAGTACCTGAGACCACCAACTGTACCACAGCACCAGCACCAAGCCAAGGGATAAGGGTTAATAAGGACCCAATAGGATAAGAGGGTCAATAGCTCATTAAAATAAGGTGTAGCCATCTCATGTACAGCTAAATAAAGTAACAGTAAGATAATAAAAACAATGATATTGGCAGCCAGTTGAGATTTCACAGAGTATGGGGTAATATGTAAATAATCAGGAGTACATTTAAATAACTGAACTGAAGAATTCTGAACTAGCTGCAATAGACCAAACTAACTCTTAGGCCTCATCAAATACAGAGAGCTAAATTTATCAAGTCATGATGATATCACGGCATTTGTCACCATGATAAGATCTTCAGGTGAAAGTAGGTATTTGATGTGAAATATGTTTCATAGATGAAAACATAATGATTTGCTAATAAATAACTCATGGTCCATAAGTGTCAATCTGTCTTCAATAATTATACCAAAATTTTTAACTATTCTGAATGCTAGTCTATCACTATTATAAATTCCAGCTGGATGTAATGCTGGAAAAATGTGAATCCATTTTATTTATTTATTTTTATTTAGCCTTTGTGGACAGGGTTAGTATTACAAGCCTAGTGACCACTGCCATCCCAAACAGAACCAAGATGCTCTCCTCCAAAAAAAGGAAGGAAATCTGGTGGTCCCCTGCCATGAACAAACTATACAACACAAGGAAGAAACTGTTGCAGAAAAAAGGAAAATCCCAGGATGCAAAAAAGTCCCTTATCAGTTTCAGTAAGAAGCTGAGATCCCTCATAAAATCCTCAAAAGCTAGTTACGAAAATAAAATTGCCAAAGATTCCAAAGACAACCACAAGGCATTCTATAGTTATGTCAAGAATCTAAATGGCAATGCTCAGATCTGCTCTGGGCTACAACAGAAAGGCATTACATATACTGATCCCAAGGATATTGCCAATATTCTGGCAGATCACCCCCTAAAGGGCCCATCTTAATACCAAAAGATTGACAAATTCTGGTAATCACGGCCACACAGGTAGAAACTGCACTCTCCAAAGCTAAGAATGCAGCATCCATGGAACCAGATGACATCCCGGGCTGTGTACTACATGAACTACTAAATGAACTGGCACCTCACCTAAGTGTCAGGTTTAATCATAGTCTCACTTCAGGCTTCATGCCCACTGAGTGGTGCACAGCTACAGTTATCCACTCCACATGGGGGATCCACCTTGGATCCCGTTAACTACTGTCCCATCAGTCTGACGAGCCTGATCTGCAAGGGCATGGAACACATTATCATGGAACTTATAAACAAAGACATTGGCAACCTTCAAACACTGGACCCCTCCCAGTTTGGGTTCAAGAAGGGCCAATCTTGTCTCCTGAACCTGATTGACTTCTTCGAATCAGTCTCCAGTTCTGTGGACGAGGGTAAGGTGGCCCACACAGCCTATCTGGACATCGCCAAGGCCTTTGACACCATCCCCCACTCTGGAATCAGATAAACTTACTAAGCTGGGCATAAATCCCTACATCACTCGATGGGTTGCCAACTGTCTTACTGACAGACCCTAGACTGTAAAAGTAGCCGATATCAAATCCAGCTACAGACAAGTGACAAATGGAGTACCTCAGAGTTCAGTCCTGGGACTGCTCTTGTTTGGCATCTACTTCTTTGAAGCACAGGCCAAAACTAAGGGACTCTGGCTAACAAAGTTTGCAGATGACTGCAAACTGGGAGCCATTATTGAATCCCCAAATGATGTGGATATTCTACAAAAGGACCTTACAGAAACAGATGCTTGGTGGCAGAGCCATGGGCTCAAGCTTAATGCCAAGAAATGTATAGTTATCCCCTTTGGAAAAAAACATGTACCCATGAATTACCACAGTAATGGCAGTACATTAAACACCGAAAGTGTGATGAGAGACTTAGGGACACAGGTGGACAGTGGTCTCACCTTCAATAACCACATCGCCACAACCGTCAGGAAATCCTTCTATGTGACACACCCCATCACTAAGGACTTTTCATCCAGAAAAAAGGAGGTCATTGTACTCATCCCTCATTAGACCCATTACAGAGTATAATGCCCTGTTTGGTATGTACCTCACAAGACATCTGTAACAGCTGGAAAGGCTGCAGAAATACCACACTAAAAGAATCATAGGCCTAAAGCAGATGCCATATGCTGACCATCTAAAAAAACTCCAGCTATACTCTGTGGCATATCATCTACTCAGAGGCAATCTCTGCTTAACATACAAGGCCATGTCAAATGCTGAGCTGTTGGACATGCTCCACTTAAAGAAATCCCAATTCCTCAGAGCCACACACTCCAGGGATCTAAACCTTGTCATCACAATGAACAAAATATGCTGGAGGGATAGGTTCCTGACCCAGAGACTCTCCATACTCTGGAATAGACTGCCCATACATGTCAAGCAGAGTGCCTCCTTGGCCCTCTTCAAAAGGAACCTTGATGATTGGATGGGAGATAGGAAATTCACCCCGGGGATCATGTCAGTCACCCTGCTAGACAGGGGTCCAGGGAAATAAATATTGTGGGAAGAAATATCCAGGGAATTGTTATGGCTAGGCTTGTATAGGCCCTAGGGCTGATAGCCTAGTACCAACCTATGAACCTATGAGACCCAAAGTGGTATTTATACTGTTCAAGCACAAAAATGGTAGAACTAGTAAAGTGGAGAGTGAACTACAAAACGTGACACAGCCATTAATTAGATAGGGTGAACACCCAATTTTTAAAGAAATAGAAGTAGCAAAAATAACAACAGGTATACGCATATACTTCATTTCTTCTTAAATTTACTTTGTTTATTTTTCAAGACAGGTTTCAAAGTTACCTGCTTGTTTAATCCTGGACCCTTATTGGCTTGAAGCCTAACTATCCATTCATATTCCTTGGTGTCCACAATGTTATTATGGTCACCACACCTAATATCAGAGTAGACTATGGACATAACTCTAAAATCAAATTCATGTTCAACACCCATCTGGGAAATGTGGCAAGCAAGTGAATTACATCAAACATTCCTACGGATCTCTGACCTATGTTCAATAATTCTATCCTTTAATTGCCTAGTTGATTTTCTCACATAAAAACCTAGGCACTTTTTACATGTCGCAAGATATATAATGCTAGAAGTATTACATGTTGATGTACAATGAAAAATAAACTTTCTACCACTATTAGGATGTATAAATTCAGGACATGAATTAATACTATTACAGCAAGAACAATTACAGCACGGAAATGTACCTATTCTATTAAATTCACTGCCTTGTACTTTATTCAAAGCAAAATCCTTATAACATAACAAGTGTTTTAAATTGTTACAATTCCTATAGCTAAACAGAGGTTGTTCCGGAAGCCAATTTTCATGGCCAGGTATAGATTTTAAAATAAACCAATTCTTTCTAATAACATTCTCAATAGTTTTACTAATTCTACTGTACATCATTAGGTAGCTAAGGGGTTGAGCCTTGCTATGATTATTAACATTAAGGTCTTCTTGAGCAGAAAAATAAGGTTTAGCAAGAGAATCCCTATGTTCCAATGCTTCCCTCCTTGCTGTCTCAATTTCTGTTGCACTACAGCCCCTCTCCAAAAAGTTTTCAGACAACTTATTTACATCCAATTCAGTATTGAGTCTACTGACTCTCAAGTATTGACTCTTTAAAATACTTTTAAATGCTCTCCCTGCATGCATACTTCTCTTATGAAGATATTTATTAACCTGAATATCCTTCCTATAAACACTAGTTTGTATCCCATGTTCAGTATTCAAGAGTTGTATGTCCAAAAAACTCAGGGACTGCACAGAAAATTGCATCTCAAATTTAAGAAAATCAACAGTGTTATTCAAATACATAAGAAAATTATGTAAATCTTGTGGTGCACCCTCCCAAATCAAAAAAAATGTCATCCACAAAACGCTTAAGAAATGGGATCTTATCAGCATATAGGTTGCTCATCCCATACACAAAATTCTCTTCCCACTTACTTAGGGTCAGATTTGCATAAGTATTGGCTACAGCCATACCCATAGCAGTCCCTGATACCTGGTGGTATATTTGTTTGTTAAAAATAAATACATTATTCTCTAACACCAAGTCCAAGAGTTCACAAATAGTTTCAGAATCCCTACCATTATCAGGGCAATGCTCATTCAATATTTGTCTAATGTTATCAATTCCATAAGATTTCAGGATGACAGTAAATAAAGATTTTATATCTAAAATAACCATCAAAAACTCATGAGATACACATCTATCATACCAATTGTAAAGTTGGGAGAGAAAGTCACCACTATCCTTGATATAACTAGGAACAAATTTAAGATATTCCTTTAGCTTGGACTGGAGATAGACTGATATTGGTTCAGTTATCCAACCACTGCTAGAGACAATAGGTCTCATTGGACGTTGTTCAACTGACTTATGGATCTTCTGGAGTCCATATAAAACAGGAATGGTGGGACAGGGTACAGTCAAATAGTAAAATATTTCAAGACTAATATCATTCATCATCTGAAGATCATATAAAGATATATTAATTCTACCAATTATACTATCTAACTCCCTATTACCAATAATCTTAAAAGTGCACTCATCATTTAAAAGATCCATCATCGAGCATATATACTGCTTTGTATCCATAATGACAATTGCTCCCCACTTATTCGCTTCCTTCATAATAAGTTGTGTATTACTCTGTAAGGTTTTTAAAGCTTCACGCTCCAAACGGGTTAGATTATGATATCTATGGCTGAAAGTAGTATCCTATAACTCCCATATCTGTTCTTCACATAAAGCATTAAATACTGAAATAACAGGGTCACTTACTGGGATAAAGGTACTAGTTCTCCGTAATTGATTCCCTGTGTTATCAGCGCTATTGCAATAAATATTTTTCAAATTCAGGTTCCTAGAAAATAAACCCAAATCAGTGACAGCGTTAACAACATCATCCACAGATGAGGGAATGAACTTAATACCACGTGATAGCAATGATAATTCAAACTCAGTAAGCTGGTATATAGAGAGGTTAACTACAGATGGTCGTATTTCCGTAATACTTATATCAGTTAATTCATCAGTAGGAACCACATCTAAAAAATGGTTAGCCTCTTCTTCAATATTACTATTCTGTAAGGTTACATGAGTCTGTAAGCCAAATACATATATATCAGTTGCCCCACCATTATCAATAGTTAACACACAATCAGCAGTATTATTCATATCATTAGAAATGCTATCATCATTCAACATTTCAAGAGGAATAAATGTTTACGTAACATTGGAATCATTCCCTATATGACAATAGTTATTTGATACAGAAGCAATAGGCGTACCCAAAAGTTCAACAGTCGAAGCAGACCACAAAGTATTCTCTGCTTGTGGTACAGCAATGTTAGTAGTAGCTGAAATTTTACAGTATTTTACCGTTCGTGTGCTCTGCTCCTTGTTGTTGGGCCCTTGGATCTTCCCCTTTATCTGGAATGCTGTTGCAACCTGTTGTACTCCCGAGGTATTAGTTTCTCCTGTAACTGGATACTGAACCCTTGTGCAGCCTCCAAAAAACTTTTCTTTGGTTGGTTTTCACCTCGTTTATCTGGTGAACTCTGTTCCATAGCCACTAATGAAACGTTAGTCACTTTAGGGCATACTGACATAGCAGGAGCATGCATAGAAGAAGGAGCAGGCAGATCACTAGACACAGTAGAGTCATTTCCAGCAGTAGAGTATTACTGTGGCAACTCTTCCTATATACACCTGTATTTAATAGGTTATTTTGGAGTCTTTCAATATACAAGTCTAAGAACTCAATTCTATACAATGAATATTTCATGGTAAATTTAAGACAAGTTGTCAGGTTGTTCATAATAGTGTACATATTATAGAGTTGATCTAATGAGCCTTTCCACAAAACAAATAAATCATCAACAAAACGGTCAATTGTTACTCATTCGGTATAACTGTAAAAAGGGGCCAAGTCTACAATGGACTATATGTTTGTCACGTTTGATATACAGTCCCTTTTTACAGTTATACCGAATGAGTTAGGCTTGGCATATGTTACAGATTATCTAAAAGAGCACAGTAATTATTCTTCTGTAACAATTGACCTAATTGTACACTTTCTAGAGTTAGTCCTGGAAAAATAATCTTTTCATGTTCCAAGATAGCATTTACAAACAAAAGGATGGCGTAGCTATGGGCACACCATGTGCCAATAGCTACGCCAACATGTTTCTGGCATACTGGGAGGAACACATTTTATTTTGTGAAGAGATATTTAAACAGCATGTCATTTTCTATCGACGTTTTGTTGATGATTTGCCACAGTAATACTCTACTGCTTAGATCTAGTATGCACCCACCCCATGTCTTTAGGAATATTATGAGAGGCCAAGCCATCAGAGCCTCCAGGATGAATCCTTTAGATGATGGCTTTGAAGTTGAACTAAATGGTCTAAAGGACAGGTTATTAAAAAGGGGCTATGGCAACATGGAAATAAACACACACTTGAATGATATACACGAACTAAGGTATACCAAGGGTGAACCCTACTTTGGACCGCATGAACCTATAACAGCCCCAGATAGGCACATTGAACATTCACAACATGTTAAATTCTCTACATATTTTTCATCTGACCATCTAGAACTCAAAGAAGTTATTAGGAAACATTGGGAAATCCTACATGTGGATGATGACCTTAAACTAATAGTTGGTGATCAACCTGGGCTCCTATATAGGAACAAAAACAATTTAAAAAGGAAGCTCTGTTACCCTACACCTAGCTTTAGAGATAGGAAAGATGGAAAGATGGATGCACTAAGCCCTGTGGGCATTGCAATTTTTGTTCCTTTATAGATAGCACACCCCGTTTTTCCATCCAGACTTACAGAAATGTTTTTGTATATCTGCTGAGGCTAATTGTATGACACAACATGTTGTCTATCTAGCTATTTGTCAGTCATGCTCCTCATTCTATGTTGGGAAGACTAACCGCCCACTTAGAGATCGAATGAGGGAACATGTTTACCATATGAAAAGGGGCACAATACATAATGCTTTAGCTAAACATGTCATGATGAATAATACACAACATGTATTTTCATTCAAAGTACTGGAGGTGATTATCCCTAACCCAAGAGGTGGAGACATCAAAGTTTATACAGAGGGCAAAGAAACAGAATGGATCATATTATTAAAAGCAGATAAAGGGTGTGGTTTAAACGAAAGGGCCTCAATCAGACCAAAATTGAGGCAAAGAAGGAATATCAAATGAACTCAGTGTCATCTAACTTAATTCACTTCTGCTTATTATATTATATTATATACAGCTTTTATTCAATAAGAGCATGCTTTTTATATATATACTTTTTATACTTGTTTTTATACATGCTTTTTGAACATAACATACATTTGTACCTTTGTATTTTAGCTTTGTTCTTACACATTTTTATTGTAACAGTTCCTGTCTTTTTAAATTCTGTGGAATTTTTTACTAATTGTTTAATTTGTTAAACATTGATTGAGATCAGTATATATGGTCAAAGCACTAGAAGAGTTTGTCATAGATCTGAAGAAGCACTACTGCGAAAGCGCTTATCTTTCTGTTCGTTGATTGTGGATTAAATACTTCTATTTTATATGCCTGGACTCTATCTCATTTGATTTGACACAACAAGGGTTTGTACCTGCTCACGCTTGGCTGTTACAGTATTTTTTGATTATATTAAAAAGAATGATAAAGAAAGAATGACAGATGAGAATGAAAATAATGAAGGGGAAGAATTGGTGCAGGAAACAAGTGAAGATGAATATGTGAACTTAAGAATAGTGAGAGGTAAAAAGAATTCTATAGGGAAAAGGGTAAAATATAGGAAAAAAGAGTTTAATAGTGTATAAATATAAAAAGGTAAGGGGTAGAGGTGAAAGGAGACAATGAATTTATATTAAAAGAAGGCTGAAACATTTTGCCATAAATGTTAATAGTATAAAGAATATTAAGAAGAATATGTGTTTTAGAATGGTTGGTGTGTATCACTTGATATGCATATTATTATACTAGAAGACATGAGAATATTAACAGAAGAAGAACAGTTGCAAATGTGAAAATAATGGGGTGGAAACTTTATTTGGAATCTGGGTAAAGAAACATGTTCAGGTATTGCAATGTTATGTAATCAAACAATAAAAGTTTTAGACTATACTATAATGGAAGTAGGTAGGGTAATAGCCATAGATGCAAAAAAGATGTGTAAAGAATTATTGCAATATATGCTTATGTTGTGATGAAGGAAAGAGAAATAATGTTCAAAAAATGTTAAATTATGTATGAGTGAATACGGAGATAATACTGGTGGGAGATTTCAACTGTGAGTTTAGAAAAAGAAGAAAAGTAGAACATGATGTTAGGATGGTATATGTAATAATAAAATATGGAAAGTTATATATATGGGTTGAGAAACATTGGCCTTATAAAAGAAATGAGATTAAGACAAAATTAGATTATTTTATAATCTCTAATACCTTAAGAGTAGTACAGGAGGGAATAAAGGAAAACGGATTTTCAGATCGTTCAGCTATATGGGTAGAAATACAAGAAAAAGAGGACTATATAAGATTAGGTAAAGGTATTCAGAGACTTAATGAAAAAGACTTAGATGAGGAAGACAGAAAATTGATGCATCAGTTATGGAAAGATTATGTGAAAATGAGAATTTTTTTATGAAAATTGGATGAATTGCTGGATAAGTTTTAAAGGAAAATATAAAAAGTGTTTTTGGAATGCCAAGTAATGAGAAAGAAGATAGAGAAACTAAAATGTAAGCAAATGAGTCAGGAGGTGTTTAAAGAAGTAATAGAAAAAAAGATTAGTGTTTATAAAAAAGAAAAACGTTATATGAGACAAATCAAAAGAAGATTAATAAGATTAATAAGTTGTTATATAAACAAAGATTTTTTTACATGGAAAGAAAGACGAGATAAGATTGTAAGGGAAAATGAGAGAATAATAAGGGAGATGAAGAATGATGAAGGAGTAAAAGTGAATACACAAGAAATGATATTTGAAGAAATAAGAAAGTATATAGAAAATGCATTTAAAAAAAGGATATGGAAGACAAGCAGAAATGGAAAGTTACAAAAATTAAGTAAAGAGGATAATAGGAATATGGAAAAGAATATAAGTGTAAGTGAACTTGATATAATTTTAAAGGAATTAAATATGGAAAAAGTTACAGGAATGTATGGTATTGAGTATTACATGTATTATAATATGAAAGAGTGGGAAATGTGTTTTGTTGAAATATTAAATGAATGGAATGAATGGTTAGAAAAAGGCATTGAAGAAAAAGAAATATGTACAGGGATTATGAAATTTATATGAAAAAAGGGAGAAAAAGATGACATAAGAAACTGGATACCAATAATGTTATATAATACAGATTATAAGATATTTCTGAGAATAATAGGGAAAATATTAAGAAACAGTGTAGCTAAATTACTTGATGACATGATTTTTGGTAAGAAAGGGAAAGGAAGCCAAGATTTGTTATGGATACTGAAAGAGATGATAGATGGTGTCATAAATAAAGGAGTGGAAACAAAAGTTATGGCAGGAGATGTAAATAGAACATTTGATAGAATACAATATGAGATGCTGTGGAATATATTAAGAGATGTTGGTATAAGTGATAAAATATTTATGTCAACATATGAAATAATAATGTTAGAGTGATACTAATGTGTGGTTAAGTGAAGAGATAAAAATAGAATGCAACACAATAGAATATAATATCATATAAGAAAATATATTATATAATTTATATAATTAATAATAGTTAACAATTTATTTATATCTTATATTTGATAGAATATAAGGCAAGAGTGCCCAGCAAGTAGCATTTTATTTGAGTTAGTTATGACCACTGTTATTAGTAACATGAATAGAGTGTTGAAAACAGCAAGATATAATATAACAGAAGATATTCAATTTCCTATAATTCTTACTTAAACAAATGATGTAGTATTATTTATAAAAAATAGGGTATGGATAGTAGCGGGTATCAAAACATTAAGTCAGCATTTAAAATTGCTTGGGCTATGTATAAATAAAGTTAAAAGCATTGAGACTGGCTCAGATAGTATGGAAGTGATTCAATGTAATAATGAGGTTATAGATATATTGGGAATGCAATTTGGGATAAATATGTTTGTATATTCTGGAAGTCATATAAATTGTCATATAAAAAGTGTATTTAATAAAGTTGATACATTTAGGTAAAATAGCATGTTTAGCAGGTGTTTATAAGATTCAATTTAAATTTGAAAATATTTATTATCTATTTTATTTTCATTTATATTAGGTTACAGGTTGAATTCAGTGAAGAGGAGTATTTTATATGTTAAAGAAGAGGAGGGAGGACTGGGAATGATTAACCCAATTGTTCACGTAGCCTCATTGAATCTTTACAAAGTGGTGGCAGAACTGGAAGAAAAAAATAACAAATGTTATTATAAAATACAAGTATAAGAATTGTGAGAAAATAATTGCTGGGAAAAGATGATTCTTTTTTGTAAATGAAGACATGAAAGAATATCAGAATAATTTTTGTGGAAATTAAATATAAAAAAATGTAGGAAAGAATAGACAAGAATGATATTTTAATATAATGAATGACTATTATTATATATTCCCATGGACACATTTAGGGAATGAAGAAATAAATGTGATTAAGGTAAGAGGTGCATGGTGTATGAAAATTCATGAATGTAATGATTTTATGTGGAGAATAGCAATATGTAAACTATCAGCCTTATAAAAATACAAGAAAAGGTGTGAAATTATTGTGAAGAGGTTGAAACAATGAAACATGTTTTCTTTTTTTTTTTTTTTTTCAATTCCTTTTTATTAGGGTTATATCAAAACAAAATGAAAACAGGAAAACAATTTAACAGAGAATAAACAATAACACACAACATACAGACCTACAAACATGAAACCTATATACAGTAATAACCTATATACAATTCTCATCTATATCAAACTATGCAGCATACAGAGTTATGACTTACAATCATGCCAGAATGTGTTCAGATATCAGTTTCCAAGTGTCCTTCTGGGTCCTTTTATTCCTCATGGAATACCATAAATATTTATGTGCCAAAAGCTGTTTACTAGTTGTTTGCTTGAAACCATTCCATATTATTATGGATATGTCTTTCCAATTTAGTGTAATGTAATATTTTATTAGCATAAATGTTGTTACTAGGATGTGCAAGTGAATATTCTTCATTCCTATAGGAGGTATGTGTAGGAGACTGATCCAAGACCTAGCAGGATAAGTTATCAAAAACATGTATATCCAAAGGACAAAGGGGGGGTGGGCTTGCCTGACTTTAAACTGTATTATGAAATTACCAAAGGTAGTAGATTAATCAATATTGCAAATTACAGGGAACAAACCAATATGTGGTGCCCAACTTGGATGAAATTATATCACAACTATGTTAAAACATTACAATTTAATCCCAAGGCCCTCCCATTTCTAAAGGGAATGTCCAGAAGAAGATACAAATTACAAAATGACTTATGGGAACAAATTAAAATAACACAAAATCTCTTCAAATCACTAAATCTACTAACTGCTTTTTATACTTTCCAACCTTTACACCTTAACCCCAATATTCAACTAAATGAAAAAATGATTGACTTGAATTCATACCCACTATTGAAAGAAAAAACAGTTTTAGACATTTATCTACTTAGGCAGGAATCTGTAACTAATATTAGAAACAAACTTAACCCCCCCCCCGTCTAAATATACAATTATGGTAAGACAACTGAAAGAATTATGTTACAGATTTTGGAAGGATACTGACATTCCGGAACATGTTTTCTAAATTGTTTAAGAGTAAAGGAATTATGGACAAAAGTATATGAGAATAAAATAGTGAAATCTTAAAATCATTGAAGATATAAATATGAAGATGTTGAAGTATGGGTATTATGGCAACAAAACACAAAAAAGAGGTGAAGGAAATTGATAAAAAAATTGTTTGATGTTTCATGAACAATATGGAATGAGAGACTGAATTAAATTAAATTCAATAGTAAATGAGTATTGTCTGAAAATTTGAAAAAAAAGCATTTTTGGTTGTGGATGGGGAAGAATCTTTAAGATATGTGAAATTCTATGGTGCATGAAAATTGTACATAATTGTAAATAATATATGACATCTAAATAATGTAAATAATTTGTATAAGTTGCGTTATCAATAAAGAACCGCTAACGTTACAGTGCATGCGGTCCACTTTCATTACTACCCTCCAGTCAGAGGGTTGTGGGATGATTTATTGATGGACTTGGTTGAACAAAGCAAGCCAGACACTGGAAAAGAACTATCTTTGGGTGAGATTGTGGTCAAGATCCAAAAGGAAGATGTGAAGGATATTCATAAGAAAACATTTACAGAAGAAGTGAGGGAGAAGAGAGAAGGAAAAAGATACAGTAGAAAGACAGAGGAGACAGAAAAAAAGTATGCTGTTCATATACAGAGTAAGGAAGAGAAAGAGATGGACAGGTATGAGATATGGGACACAGTGGGTATGTCTTTAGGGATCAAAGGACAAGAGGTAAAAGCTTTTATTTTGATAAAAAAATATTGCGACTTCTTGAGACTGCTACAAGACTAGAGAGTTGAGGGAAGATGGCAAAAGAAAAGACATTTCAAAAGTAGTTGATAACAGAGGACTGTGGACTGGGGGATGGGATTGTAATGTTATTTTGAAAATTAAAAAATGATAAAATTGTACATATTCCAAGCACAATTAATGTTGAAGGAAATAGAGCTGTTGTAAAGTACCGGGGACAATGGAAAACATGTTTTTTTGTGGGAAAGAGGAACATTTTGAAAGTAATTGTGATAATAAGAAATGTTCTGTTTGTGAGGAGTTTGGACATGATACAAAAATGTGAAATGAAATGTTTTAAATATAAACAGACAGGGCATTTATGGGTGGATTGTACAAAAAAAGAAAAAAAAGAAAAAGTTAGTGTAGAAGAAAATGTAAGTGAAGGTGAAAAAAAATAAAGAGCAATTGCAACAGAGAGAACAGCAAAATGATTTTGTATAATATACAAAAAGTAGATAGTGACTAAAAGGAAAGAGTAAGGTGAAACAGAAGATGTGTCCAAGGTTAGTAATGGGGAAGATATAAATTGGAGGGTAGTTAAAAAGAAAAACTCTATTAGAGAAAGAGTAAAAAAAAAAACAAAGGAAATTACAAGGCACATGCTTGAAAGCAAAAAAAAAAGGAAATAGATAAAATACATTATTTCAAATAGAATATGAAAGAGAGAAGAATTTTATCTGCAAGTGTTAATAGTATAAAAAGTTTAATAAGAAAAATTGGAGTATTAGAGTGGTGGAATAAATGTGAAGTAGACATAATAGTAATAGAAAATATTAGAGGTTTAATAAAGGAAGAGACATTACAAACAAAAATTTTATGGAGAGGATGTATAATTTGGAATTTGGAAGGAGAAACCTGTTCAGGGATAGCTGCACTATATAGTGCAGCAATTACAATATTGGATTCAACTTTAGCTAGACTAGGACAATTATTGGTGGTAGATCTAAGATGGAAAAATAGAGTTTATAGACTCAGTGGTATATGCATATGTACTATATAAAGACAGAGAAAGGATGCTTCAAGAAATATTGGATTATGTAATAGTAAATATGGATATTATAGTGACAAGAGATATTGTGACTTAATGAATAAAAATAAAAAGATAGGTTAGAAGGAAATCATGAAGTATGAATATTTAGTATTAAGGAATATAAACACAAGTTCATATAGGAAAGGGAATGTTAAAACAGACATTGATTATTTCTTAATTTCTAAGAGTATAGAAATAGTCATAAAAGAAGCAGTGGAAACAGGATTTTCAGATCCTATCGCAATATGGATAGAAATAGAAGAAATTAAATAAATATAAAAAGTGCAAATGGATTAAAGGAAAGAATGGAAAATGTGGAATGAGAAAGGAAAAGATAATATATTGGGAAAGGAAAAATCATATGACTATGAGAGAAATTTATAACAATTGGACAGAATGATGGATAGTGTTTAAAAAGAAATATATAAAGAATTATATACAACTGGAATATGGACTAGGACAAAAAAGAAGACATGGAAATGCAGAATAAAGTAGTGAAAGTTTAGAGAGAAATGAAAAGTATATTATAGAATTATTGCATAAACAATGACATTTTATGCAGGAAAAAGGAAGTACATTCTTATTTAAGTAAAATAGTAAAAAAAAAGAAAGTGGTATAATGAGAGAAATGAAAAAAGATGGGAAAGTAAAAGCAAGTAAGTGTTATGAATATTGTAGTACAGTATGTTAAGGAGATGGTAAAGAAAAGAGAGATGAAAAATGAATATAAATGGAAGGTTAAGCAATTTATGGAATAAATAAAGATGTCGATGAAGAGGTTACTTTAATGGAATTAGACATGGTGATAAAGAAAGTAAATCTTGATTCCACAGCAAGTTCAGATGGTGCAGACATATATACATTGGTAGTGGAAGTATGAGATTTATTTGGAAGAAAGAAGAGAAAGATGAGGAGAAAGATGAGATGAATAATTGGAGACCATTTGTGTTAAATAATACTGATTATAAGATATTTATGAAGATAACACAAATAAGATTAGATACTAAAATAGGTAAGGTATTAGAAGGGAATATTTATAGAGTTAAAAGAAAGTGATGTCAGGAACTATTAATGATTGTTAGTGAAATGATAGATGATGTTATAAAAGAATATAATGAAGCAAAGTTACTGGTAAGGCTATAAGTAAAGCATGTTATAAGATATATCATAACATGTTATGAAAAATAATGGAAGCATATAATTTTTAATAAACAAATTCAGAAAGAAATTAGATCAGTATATGGGAAAAGTAAAATAAGAACAGTGATAAATGGTTGGTTGAGTGAAGAGATAGAGGTGAATATGAGTTTAAAACAAGGATGCCTGATGAATTGGCTAGTTAAAATGACACATAAAAAACGAGAAAAGCACAGTACATACAGAATACTGGTATCATATATCCTATCATCTAGTCTGTATCAATTCAGCAAAAAAACTATTTGTCAAATCACTATTCATCAACTCCAAATTGTAGAAACCTCACTTCTCTGATGAAATGGCCATTTGATGAAGAGATGTTCTGACAATTTGGGGTTGACAAATAGTGATTTGTCAAATAGGTTTTTTTGATCAAGTGATATAGACCCCCTATCATCATATCCTATGCAGATGATATTATTCGTATAACCTGCAAAAAAGGATGGAAGAAGTTATTTTGTGTGTAAATAATATTTGATAAGAAATAGGAATGTCACTGAATACAGAAAAAGGTAAGGGATTTGGATCAGATGAACGGTTAAAGGGAATTCAGTTTGGAACAAAAGAAATATTGGTATTAGGGAAAAATTATGTATTGAATATTGCTAGGGAACAATGGATGAAAAGTTTACAAGATTTAAAGGACTTAGTGCTATGAGGAGTAGGTATAGACTGGATTTTAAAAAAATGTGCATCTGATTAATTCCATATGGGTGTGAAAATAGCTTATGTGGCTGGAGTATATATGATACCAAAAGATTTGAAGAAACAGTTTATTGAAGTGATGTAGATTTATCTGGGAATCTAGGCTAAACCCAGTTAAAAGAAGAGTGTTATATATGGATAAGGAAGATGAGGGGTTGGGTTTGTTGAACACTATAGTATATGGGACAGTACTGAATCTATATACAGTGTTAAAATAGATATATGGAAAAGAATACAAGTTGGTAGTAAGAGTATTTAAGGAAAATATGAAAGGAAATGGAATTAATAAAATTAAATAAAAAAGGAGAGAGATTGGAGAAATGAAGAAATAAAGATGTATCAAGACAAAATAAAATATGGAGGTTAAGAATATAGGAGCTAGAAGAAACTAGAAAAATATGGTCTAAAAACATAATGATATAAAATGACTGTGTGAACCTATGGGGACATATAACAGAAGAAAAAAAATAAAAGTTATAAGACAAAGAAATAAATGGTGTATGAAGAATGTTGAATGTAAAGATTTTTTATGGAGTCTACAAATTAATAGATTGCCTGTAAAAGGAAATATGCCCTATAAAAAAGTAAACAAAAGTATACACCATTTTTGTGGTGAATTAGAAACTGTAGAACATGTTTTTTAGTATGTAAAAGAATGAAAAATGATGTGAAAAATAATAGAAAATAATATTTGGAAAGAAATACTGGATTATAAACAGATAAATATGGATTCTGTATTGTATGGTTAATATGGAATGAAAATTTAATGAGATTATATTTAATGGAATCGATACCAAATATACATAACATCAAATGGTGGTTGTGGAAAAAGGAGTGAAGGAGTCCATGCAAATATGAAACAAAAAAGTTGTAAATGATAGAGGAATGTAAATTTAATGCAAACTGTTTGTAAATATGTAAATAAATAAATCTGTATATAGAGTGTATATAATAAAGTATCGCTACTCTTTGAAACTGCTAGTTGGTGCTTGATGGCTCCTACATCAGCAAGGAAGAGGCCTAAGGGAAGCAGTAGTATAGAGGAAGAGAGACTGGTTGTGGAGAGTTTGGAGGTGGAAAGTGAGAATATGGGGAAAATGTTTTCAATATGGAGCTTCAGAATGTAAATAAAGATTCCTGTATGATGGATATTTCAAATGAACATCATTTAGCTGTCTTCATTGGGAAGGAAGTATCAAGTCTGTTAAAGCTATGCATATAACAGAAATGGCATCAGGGGGGCTTGCAGATGATTTTCTGTTAAAAATAATTGAGCAGGATGATCCAGGTGACAGTTCTGCTGTTTAATGAGGTGAGATAGCAGATAACATTTTCAGAAGTGCTGAGAATGGTAATATGGAAAAGGAACCAGGTGATGTAGTAACAGATAATGCAACAATTAAAACTTATACAGCAGTAACAGAAAGTATAAAAGGAAAGCAGCAACAAACTGAGAAGGTGTTTGGTTTTGTGGCAGCAAATAATGCAGTAACTAAAATGTATGCAGCAGTAACAACATTCAAAAAAGGAGAGCAGCCACAAACTGTAAGTAACATGTTTGTTTTAAAAAAGTGGAGACCATCTGTGAGAATAAGAACAAAAATGACACTGTAATAGACAAATATATGTAGAACAATGTAATACCTGTTATGGTTTTAAAGCTCAGGAAATTTGGTTTTTTATACACATTGGGACAGAAACATTTTGTGATTTAACATTTGAAACTGATGGCCTGATGATGGAATTGTTGGAACTGTGTAACTAAAAAAAGGACATTTATATGTGGACCAATTATTTGTTTTCTGGTAGCAACATAAATGTTAAAAAAATGTTACTTGCTGTTTAGAATGGATAAACTGGAATAAGACAAAGTTAAAAAATGCATGCATGGTCTATGTGAAACTGTTGATAATATTGTGAAAGTTAGAGATGAGAGGAACTTATGTAATGGAGGCTGTAAGTTGCAAGTTGTTTTGAAATGTGAAAAAGCATGGGGAAACACTTGCCAAGTGTTATTTTTGTGGCAGGTTACAGAGGGGCAGAAATATATGCTGACCAGCCTTAAGCATGTCTCTTTTGTGGCTACGTTTCTAATTTAATTAATGAGTATGATAAGGTAGAATGTGGGAGATAGGAAGTTCTAACCAGTGAAATCTGATTCTGAGGATCAACGATTATTTGTAGATAAAACCTGGAAAATAACATTCAGTTATGGAAAGAGTAACAATAAGAAAATGCAAATTTAAAAATATTTCCCCTAAACTTAAAAAGAAAAAAAAAGCAAAACTTTAGAGTACTTTCAGTGAATGTGAACACTATTATTAAACTTTAAGAAGGATAGGGATACTGAGTTGGTTTGCTAATTATTTTGTGGATATTATTATGTTAGGGTATGTAAGAAGAAAGACTGCAAAGAGAAAAACTGTGAGGTGGAAATATAATATGGAACTTAGTAAGTGAACATTGTTCTGGAGTGGCTGTGTTGTGTGAAAAAAAAGCAGTGAATACTAGATGTAGCATTTGTAAGCCTGGGGAAGGCTAACTGTTGTAGATGTGAGGTGAAGAGAACATCTTTACAGAATTATAGCATTATATGCATATATTGCCATCAAGGAAAGAGAGAATCTGTTTCATCAAATAGTAGACAATAAGGTGGTTAACATGAAAATTGTAATTGCAGGGGACTTAACTGTGATTTAAGGGGAAATGTAAAAAGAAAGGGAAAGACATAAAAATATTCAAGAATGATATAATTTGGTAAATTAACTGCGCGGAACAAAAGTCAATACACTTATAGAAGGGTCACTTGGATCTGAAATTGATTATTTTGTATTATTGAAAGGTTTAAGGGTAGCAGATGGTGATAATGTTGTGAAGGGTTTCCAAGACATTTTAGCATTATAGATGGAGGTGATGGAAGAAAAAGATTAAATGAGAGATATGGGAATGAAATTGGATAGTGGGTAGTTCTGCAGTTATGGAAGGAAGGAGTTCTATAAAAACTGGTCTGAATTGAGGATTGAATTTAAAAAAAGTATAAAAACTGTTTTTTCAATGGTAGAATGATGTAAGAAAGGAAGATAAAGTGAAGTATGGGAAATGTACAGAATATATTAGAGAAGATAGAGAATAATACAAGAACATTACTGTTTAGGCAGAAATATTATTTACAATGGAAAAGGAAGGAGGTTTCAGCATATTTGGATAAAAAAGGAAGGAAGATAATGTAGTTAGAGAAATGAAAAATATAAACGGAGAGGTAAAACAAACATAAGAGCAAATTGTGAGTATTCTACAGTGCGTACAGCATCAACAGCATGTGGAAAATATGAATACAAGTAAAAAGAAAAAAATAAGAGAGAATGGGAAGTAAAAAATCTAGAATGAGTTATGGACATTTTTGAAAAAGGATATTACTATTAATATTAATATTAGTGAATTGAATTAAGTATTTAGGAAAGTAATCAAGCCCAGATAGCATATGTTATGAAATGTGCAAGAAATGAGTGGATTAGCAAAGATAGTATTTTGTAACTACATTGAATGAATGGTTGAAAGAGGAGTTTGTTTATGAAGAGTTATGTAGTGGAATATTAAAATGTATGTGGAACAAAAATGAGAAGAATAAAATAAAAAAAATGGAAGCCCATCATACTAAGCAACACAGATTATAACATTTTTATGAGAATAATACAAAGGAGAATAGAAGAAAGGATGAGAGAGATTATGGAACAAGTATACATTGTATAAAAGGGAAGGGATGTCAAGAACTGTCATTGTTGGTGAGAGAAATTGTGGATGATATTATAAATAAAAGGGAGGATGTGAAATTTATAATAGATGGTATTAGCAAGGCATTTGATACAGGAGGACATGATGCTTTGTGGGATGTTATGGAGAAGTATGGAATAGTTAACAGAATTAGGAGAGTGTGTATGTAAGCATATCAAAATAATAGAGTGTGAGTGTTAGTGAATGGTTGGCTGAGTAAATAAATATGGATGAAGTGTACTTTAAGACAATGATGTCCCATGAGTAGACTATTGTTTGCACTGGTAATGAATGTGATAGTGAGTGAAACTGCTTATAAAATGAAAGATGCTAGATATGTGATGCAAAAGAGTTGACGATTTGAGTAGTCTGACATATACAGATAATATAGTTGTATTTGCTAAGAACAAAATATGTATGAGGGAAGTATTGCTTTGTCTGAATCAATGTTTAAAGGAAATTTGCATGACCTTAAATAATGATAAAAGTAAGGGTTTGGGTCATGTGGTGAAATCTGTGTGTATTTTTCAATGAATGACGTATCTTTTTCCTGGGATAAAATTCAGGAAAATGATGTAGTTGTGATGCAATGGGAGAGTTTGATAAAATAAATTAAAGACATTTGTCTACTGAGGAGGACATATAGGTTAGTGATCAGGAAAAGGTTTATCTGGTGAATTCCATATTAATAGGAAAATAGCATATATGTCAAATGTTTATATGATTTCACAAATAGGAAGATAACATATATGTCAAATATCTATATGATCCCACAAAAATATGAAAAGGAAATTGTGCAACTGGTGTTATCTTTCACATGTAAGATTAAATCCGGTGAAAAGATGTGTGTTGTATATTAATGAAGATGAAGGGGGAATTGGGGTTACTAAATCCAGTTGTTTAGTCTGCTTCTTTAAACTTGTATAGAATACTCACCAAACAAAATAAAAAAGGAATGATCCGAAACATGGCCAAGGTAAATTAAAATCATTTTTATTAAATGGTAAAGGCTTTCACAAGTACCAAACTTGCTTTATCAGACCAAAACCAAACAAGCCATTCTATTTAATATAAAACAAATATACAAAAGAACAATAGCATACCACTAGTTAAACATGTGATAGTAAATGTGTAACTTTGTAATTGAAACTAAAAGCTAGTAAAGAACTCTCAAAGATACATGCTCACTTAATGGATCATTCATTAAAAGCTTCAAATAAAGCATTATATTTTCTTTAAAAACAGACCGAAGAAGTTGTAAATACATAAGAATATATGAATGTTCTAAAAAGATTTAATAAAACCAATACAAAGAAATCAATACAAAAAAAAAAAAAACAGCAAGCCTAAAAACTTCAAGTCTACAATTATAATACTTATCTACTATATGTTATATGATATTAAATAAAACTGAATAAGAATAAACAATAAAACTAAGCAGCTAAAGCTAAAACATTAATATAAAAAAAGTAATATTTTTAATGAAACAATGAAATAAATTAAATACATTAGAATATATGATCATAATATAGAAAATATACCTAAGGTTGAAGCGCTGAAATCAAAAATAAATACAGACATGAGCATTATATGCAAACTATAGCAAACAACATCAATTAATATACCTGTAACTAAATATATATTAAAATGAATTTACTTAAAAAAGTGAATTTACTTAAATAATCATCTAGCCTTTAATAAAGGTCTTAAAGGAACCAGTCCATTCAGCCCTATTTTTCCATCAGCATGTAATCTAATAATCCACTTCATTTCATTCTGTTTAGTGTTATTCCATATGTCTCCTAGCTGCTGACTATATAAAATGGTTTCAATAACCCTAAATTTAAAAAAAGTCATTAGAAGTGATCATAACATGTTTCGCTGGAGCATTAGTTTAGATTATATTTTCTTTTCTTTACAATCTACATAAGAGATCTTTACTACTTCCAGGTTTGACTAGAGTCAGTCAAGTCCATAATCTAAAATAAGAAGGTAGGTGTGTACACTTGTTTCAGAATTCTTTGTAAGTTAGAAGTTTTTGGAATCTACAACAGCAGTCTAAGCAAAAAGGAAACAAATAGTAGCATCGTTTCAATAATCTCTGCATGCTGTTGTTTCAAATTAAAATAAAATTTTCTTTGAATTTAAAATCAAACTGCATAGAACACATGAAGATTTCTTTTTCAAAATGGTTATTTAAGTTTTGCAGATTTAAGTTTTGCAGAAAGCAATGTGTGATGGAAGCAGTTCTAGTCTGTCATTCACATATGTAATATTACTGAAAAGTACAAATATATGTTTTGTACATCTAATAAAATATTGAACTTGTGACACTGAAAGAACTATTATAAATTTCAAGCATCTGCTAAAGTATAAACAACTATTTGCAGTCCTCCTCATCTGAGAGATCTGACGCCTATGGACCGCTATTCTGTTTAGAAAGGTCTATAAAATTGGTTTCATATATCAGTTGGAGAATTCATGAATGTATTTATATTATTATTGTCTTTATCTGTCACTATAAACATAACAATTTTTATACTGTACATATTTTTAATGGTAGCCTTCAAACAAAAACAGAATATTAATCAGACTTACATGGATCTGTGGGATGTCACTGATTATGCATTGTCTTTCTATCACACACATATCATCAAGCAAATGGCCCATACTGTGTTATATCCAAATAGTAGGAACATAGGAACAATACTAAAGCAGTGATCACAAGGACCATAAAATGACTAGCTTAAAAGATCATGCCTTCCTTTTTAAGCCCTATCCATGACAATCCAGGTGTAAATTTGCGTCTATCCATCCTCTCATCCAGAATAATCTTAAAGGTAGTCAAAACAGCCCTTTGCTTGACCTGTAGTGTTACCTTACTGCATTGACTGGGAATATGTTGAGTTAGGAACCTATCTCTCCTCCGAGTCTTGTTTATTTCTAGGTATAGACTAAGGACCCTAGTGTGGGTGTTTGTAGAGTTACTGGTTTTACATATAGGACTGGATCTTCCATGTCTCAGGAAGCGATACATAGTGCAAATTGTTTGAGTTACAATTATAAGGCATGTCATCAAGTTGACCTTGAATTCGTTTTAGTCATTTGAACTAAACAGTCTAAAGCAGCAAATAACTGGGATAATGTGCTGAAGTATTTAAAAAAAAAACATGCTCCATCTGTGATACATCTGTTGTGTTATGGGACAAGACCAGCTTATTAAAATGTATATTAATTTTAGCTTATTAATGATGCTATAATATAATTGTTAAAAAGCAAATATAATTTGTATGCAGGGCTGGGAAAAATATAGCTTTATAAGTCACAGTATTACTGTTCATTTTAAACTGCATTTTTTTAGTATGTAATAAGAGAGAATAGTACGTGTTGCATGAAGTGAGGCATGTAGCTATACAAAAAGGAATGTGTTAGCCTGACTCCTCCAGGTTAAGAGTGCATTGTTGCTAAAGCAGGTTTGAAACATCCAAGGTCAAAAACAAGACCCTTTGAAAGCAGGTGAATCATGTATAGGAAAGTGTTCACTTGAAGTCTAAGGTGAAAATCACGAGGGATGAGAACATTTGCAAAGTTTTCTATAAGACAAAGTCATTATAACATAATGAAACTGCAAGAGCAGTTTGATAAGAAAATATATAAAATTACAATTTTTGTATATAAAGTGAGAATGCTTCATCAAGAATACTAGAAAGAATAACTCCCAGCGCTGTAAGAATAAAATTTCTGTTTGCACATCCTGAAGTGTTGTTCCTGACTAAAGGCATATAAGGTAAATTCTTAATGTTACTTATTTAAGACTTTAACAATTTAGTGCCGTGACTCAGATCTGAACTTTGTTATTGCTGCAGGGCAGTTCTGGAATAGGGTCCATCACATATTTTCTGTGAATTCCACACTGCTTTGCATGGATTAGTCAGAGACTCAGATGTGCAGCTATTCATGGTGTGCAAACATACTAGCCTTGGCAGGGAAATTATTTTGTAAGGGAAAAGGGTTGGTTTGTGTTTTTCTTTCTTTCTTTCTTTTAGACAATTTTAGCAAAATGTGTAAGTGCATGATTGTTTGTAGAATAAATGCATAACTGTGTTTGCAGTATAAGTGCATGACTGTATTTTTGTTTGACTGAGTGGTTGTAAGATATATAAGTAATAGTGGGAGGACCCCACAGTAAATGAGTATAGTAAATGTATGTGCACATACAGTAAAGGACAAATTAACACAAGGAGGTGCCTTGTGTCGAGGGCGGTACCCCCCAGGCTTGAAAGGTAAGAAGTATGAGAGATGTTTTTTATTCTGTCAATGTCTGAATGTATGAGAGAAAGAAAAGAAAAAGTTAAAAGCTAAAAATAAAGTTAAAACAACTTCATGAGCCCACCGTATGATTGGGACGTAGACTGTAAAGTTAAAACAAGTTCCTGAGCCCACCGCATGATTGGGACGTAGACTGTAAAGTTAAAACAAGTTCATGAGCCCACTGCATGACTGGGACGTAGATTATACAACAAGTTCATGAGCCCATAGCATGATTGGGACATAGACTATATACTGTTAAAACAAATTCATGAGCCTACCGCATGATAGGACATAGAAGTATGCGTTGTTAAATAAATTCATGAGCCCAAAAGCACGTTGGGACTTAACAGTGTGATTGTGTGAAAGTACCCTCAGAGGGTCCAAAAGAGTGGTCAGTTCTGGACACAGTTTCTATCCGCCCCATTATCCTGACTGCAATGCTGGAGCTGTAACTTTTGAGCTCATGCAGGAACGAAAGCAAGGGGGTGCTGTGGGAAAAGACTGATCGAAACCTCTCCTCTGTTGCTGCATGGTGATAGACTTCCTACCCTTCCCTCCCTGTATGGTGTGTGGATTACTACAGTTATTTTCTGTCTTCGGAATTGCCAGAATACAGGAGTTGTAAGGTAAGCCTAATATTTTTATTATTACTGGTTTATAAAATAAAAAAATGGGAGCAAAGATAAACAAACAAGATCAAATCCCTGAAAAGGGAAGACCTGCATATTTTATGCATTTTAACTATGGGAAGGAAAGTTGTAAATATTTGCATGACTGGTTTCAACTTACTAAGAATTGTGCTGGTGTGGTATTTCCATTAAATGGAACTTATGATAAGACTAAATTGCTGACATTTAAAGGTATTTTGGAAGAAAAGGAAAGCAAAGTAAGTGGGGAACAAATGACAGCATTTTGTTCTTGGTACAGTGAAGCACTTAAAAGGGAAAAGGATTCAGCATTAAGAGGGTTGCAGGATGTTAATAAGAAATTGTTGCAACAAGTAAAAGAGGTTAAAAAGGCAGTGCAGACCAGTAAAAAGGGATCCCTTTATCCTGTCTTAGTAGGTTTGGAACAAACTGAGGATGGCCAAAAAGCAGAAACTTCTGAACAGGATGATAATCCTCTAGTAGCTACTTTTCCCCCACCCCCATATGCACCAGTATGGGTACCTCCTGTACAAGACTCCATTGTTTCTCAGACTCCTACCTTTTGGTCTACTGTCCATTGGACACCCAGTTCACATAATACTGGTACATCTCAGACTGGTTCCCCTGTTCAATCTTCATCTTTTGAACAGGCATCTGCAGTTGAGGGGGGTTCTTCTTCCTATCCTTCTCGGATAGCTTCTACTTCCCCAACAGGGGCATTAGTATTTGACACTCCTGTATCTTACCATACACGCTCACATGACAGAGTACAACAAGAAGAGATTACAACCTCTGGAGGGTATCTATTGGCACCTCTGAGGGAAATTTTGGGGGATAACAATAAGGAACTTGTTCATTGTCCTTGGACCCTGCTGATTTGCATACTATGTCTTAAATTTTTCCAAATATTAGAGAAGATCCATTAAAATTCAAAGAAGAATTAAAAACTCTAATAGAATGTTACAGTCCTACTTTGACAGATTTAAATCAACTGCTGAGGGTAGTTATTTCAGATGAAATAAGAAAGCAGTTACTGGAAAAGGCTGAAATAACAGATTTCACTCTCATAGGAAATGCATTAATAGATAAACAAACAGCATTGTTAAACAAGATTACAGATGTGTGTCAAGTCAGGATTGACTGGTCTAAAATACATGCATGTAAACAAAATAAAGGGGAAGCCCTTGCAGACTATTTGAGTCACCTTAAAACAGTATTTGCTAGACATTCAGGAATGCCAGACCCAGAAGAGCAAGCTATGCCAGCTATTGCAGCAGCCTTTGTGCAGGGTCTGCAAGCCCCTGTACAAAATCAAATAAAGCAGATGCTCATAGACTGGCAACGGAAGGACTTAGAGTCTTTATTAAGTGCTGCAAATCACTGTACAGAGTATCAGGAAAAATGAAGGAAGGACACTGGGAATAAGCAGTTAACTTTACAAATCAGGCAGCTGGAAAACCCAAGGGGCAAGGTAGAAGCAAGGGACGGGGTAGAGGAATTGCTAGAGGATTTAGCAAAAGTGCTGGTCGAGGGGGACAAGGTGCAGCTGGTTGGCAACAATGTGCTGGCAGTGCCCCTCCAGCTTCATCTAATACATCTTGCTTTAACTGTGGGGAAGCAGGACATTGGAGAGGGGAGTGCCTATGCAGGCAAATGCAGAGAGCATAAGATACTTGGACTGAGTGGCAGCCAAATTATAATAATGCAGTTTTTCTTCCACCATCTTCTCAGACTGGAAGGAGTCAAAAAGCTCCATACTGACTAGGTCAAAAAATAATACAGAAGTGAATCTTAACCCTCTACTGCCAAAAGATCAAAATGGGCCCTACTTTAAGATGAAAATAAATTCAAAGAAAACCCCATTTTTGGTGGACACTGGAGCTACCAGGTCAGTGCTAAAAATTACTTCAGATAATCAAATACCAGTATCAGAAAAGAAAGTAAAGGCAGTTGGAGTAACAAATACTATGGTTACATATCCTGTTTCAGAACCCATCTCCATTTCTTTAGGTCCGATTGAAGAAAAGCATTCTTATCTTCTGACTACTACTGCATCAGTAAACCTACTAGGAAGAGATTTGTTATGTAAGCTGGTTGTACTTTACTGTACCCCAGAAGGGGTGTATCTAAATGTTCCAACAGAATTGGAGAGGGAAGTATTACAGTTTTAGCAGAAGCTGAAGAACAGCCTGCTGGAAGCATACAGACAGATGGAGAGTTACTACAGCAGGTACCTGCCAACTTGTGGGCTAAGCATGCAGATGAAGTAGGTATACTGAAATCAGCAGAACCAGTAAAAATAAAATTAAATCCATCAAAACCTCTCCCCAGAGTTCCACAATATCCACTAAAGCCAGGAGCAGAGCAGGGAATCAAACCTGTAATTCAGTCTCTAATACATCAAGAAATAATAATAACAATAGCTAAAAGCCCTAGTAATACTCCTATTTTTCCAGTAAAAAAGCCAGGAAAGGATACTTATAGATTTGTCCAAGACTTAAGGGCTATAAATAATGCAGTGCCTACCTACTTTTCCTGTTGTTTTAAATAAAGCAACAATACTGAGTTGCATACCACCTACAGCTAGTTACTTTTATGTGATAGATTTATGTTCAGCATTCTTTTCTATACCTTTCAACCTGACAGTCAGTTTCTGTTTGCTTTCACTTATCAGGGATAGCAATATACATGGACATGGTTGCCACAAGGATATACCGAATCTCCTTCATTATTTTCTCAAATTCTAAAAAAAGATTTGGAGAATGTGACATTTCCGGGTGGGTCTGTGTTAGTACAATATGTAGATGATTTACTAATAGCATCAAACTCCTTTCAGCAATGTCAGCAGGATACCTTGCATCTTCTGACTATCCTTACAAAAAAGGGACACAAAGTGTCTAGAGAAAAATTACAATTATGGTCATCTCAGGTACGTTATCTTGGTCATTTAATATCCTAGGGTAGCAGGCAAGTGTTACCATCTCGTATTGATGTAATATCTAAGGCCCAACGTCCGACTACTCAGATACAGCTTAGGTCTTTCCTAGGTATGACAGGATACTGTAGACACTGGATCCCTAACTATGCAGAAATTGCCAAACCTTTGACAGATCTTTTAAAGCAGGATACACCAGAGCCTCTCCTTTGGAATAGTGAAGAGGAAATCTCATTTCAGAACTTGAAGCAAGCTTTAGCTGCTGCCCCAGCTTTAGGGTTACCAGACTATGATAAGACTTTTATTTTATTTTGTCATGTAAGAAAGGGATTCACACAAGGAGTACTTGTCCAAAAAACATGGGGACAGCTATCGTCCATTGGCTTATTACAGCACAACACTTGATACTGTTACAAAAGGTTTTCTGCCTTGTTTAAGGGCAGTTGCCACTGCTGCCATTCTAGTTAATCTGGCACAATCATTGGTGCTTAGGCATGATCTCACAGCAGCTGTCCCTCATTCTGTGTCATCTCTTTTGCTTAAAATGAAAACTCAATCACTCTCGACTGCACGTCGAACTAGATATGAACTTACACTTCTTTCTGATCCATCTATTTTTTTGATCTGCTGTCCTGTTCTAAATCCTGCATCTCTGTTACCTACTGCTGAGGATGGTGAAGAGCATGATTGTGTGTCTGTAACTATTTGTTTTCTCTTAGGGAGGACTTAAAGGAAACTCCTATACCCAATGCTGACATGTATCTGTTTGTCAATGGCTCCCATGGAAGAGATCAAACAGGAAAGTTGATCTCAGGAATAGCAGTCTGCACCAAGGAAATAATATTTTTGCAACAAAGATTAGAGGGTGTTCACTCTGCTCAAATAGCTGAGCTAGTGGCTTTACAAAAAGTCTGTGAGTTAGCCAAAGGCAAGGTGGCCAATATTTTTACAGACAGCCGTTATGCTTTTGGGGTGGTACATGACTTTGGGCAACTTTGGAGAGAGAGAGAGGGTTTTTAACCTCTTCAGGAAATCAAATTAAAAATTCGGGGTACATAAAATCATTGTTAGATGCACTTTTTTTACCTAAAAAGCTGTCTGTAATCAAATGTTGTGCACATCAAAAAGTAATAAATGTTACAAGAGGTAACAACTTAGCAGACCAAGCTGCTAAACAAGCAGTAGTGAATTGCTGTAAACATCTTTGTATGTTAACAGTAACAAACTACAACAGTAATGATGTGTTTAATTTTGCAAAATTGTCAGCCTTTCAAGCTGAAGCATCACAGGGAGAAGTTCTGAGGTGGCTCAAGGATGGATGAAAAAATCCATCCTCTGATGACATATGGCGACATCCGGACAACCGACTGGTGGTGCCTGCCTCTTTGCTACCTTACCTAGTAAGGGCATATCATCTACCAGCCCATACAGGTAAGACAGCTTTATTTAATCAAATTACCCAAAGTTGGTATGCCCCTCATGTCTCATCTTTGATACTTCAGTATGTACGAAATTGTAGTATTTGTTTGGAATATAACATAAGCAAACATGCCAACAGCAAATCTGCATGTTTACCTCCACCCGGGGGACCTTTTGTTAATATACAGCTGGATTTCATCCAGATGCCTAAGACTAATAATTTACAATTTATTTTGGTGGTAGTGTGTATGTTATCAGCATAGGTGGAAGCTTACCCATGTCGCAAAGCAGATGCAGTCACAGTTATTAAAAAATTGTTATCTGATTATATACCGAAATTCAGTATACCCAGCATTGTTAATAGTGACCAGGGAACTCATTTTAATAATAATCTGTTTAAAGAGTTATATAAAGCTTTTAATACTAAGTTGAATCTTCACTGTCCCAACCATCCCCAGTCATCTGGATTAGTGGAAAGAGTGAACAGGACCCTTAAAAATATTAAAAATAAATATTTAAAATTTCGAAGATTTGCGCTAAAACCCACTTAAAGTGACCCAAATCCCTTCCCTTAGCATTGATGAGTATGAGGCCCTCACTGAATGCCACCAGGAAATTGAGTCCATATGAGATATTAATGGGGAGACCCATGGCCCTTCCAGCTACCCCTCCAGTGGGAAATGCCAATTTAACTTTGTCAGATGATGCTATGATTTCTTATTGTAGGAGACTCCTCAAAATTTTGCAGCAATATCATCGAACAGCAAAAACAGCATTACCAAAGCCTCCTGACCAACCCTGTCACCAACTACAACCAGGTGATTGGGATTACGTTAAAACTTTTCAGAGGAAAAATTGCCTGAGCCCAAGGTGGAAGGGGCCTTTCCAGGTCCTACTCACCACTGTAACTGCAGTTCACTGTGCAGGACTACCAACGTGAATCCATTTGTCTCATTGCAAGAAGACCTGTCATGTAGGGACCCTAGATGAATCATCGCAGCCAACAGAGGGAGACTGAGGTGTGACAGATAAATCATCTGCCCAGTGAGAAGGACAACCTCAGTAGCAGTCCATGATGAATCCAGTGACAACAAGTACTTTTGCTTTGTTTCTGCTGCTGTTCCCTTCTATAAACTGGTCAAGAGAAAACAGTTTCTTGTTGGTCTTTCGACAATATGCCAAAAATCTAAACAAAACAAACTGCTGGATATGTTCGCATATACCTCATCATTCCAAGGCAGGGATTCCCATGATTCCATCCCTGCATCACAGGTGTCATTTGAAAAGGACCTTAATAACATCAGCTTAACCTGGCATAATGTAACTGATTTTTCAAAGGTTGTGTCTCTTCAACTTGTAACCACACAACATGGAGACACATGTTATGCCAAAAATTGGACTGTACCAGTAGGGAAAAGCAAATGTAATGACACCAGGCATAAAAGTTTGTTAGACTCTTGCTATGACTGGGGGTGTGGCATGGGCATGATAAGTGACCGTTACTACATCTGTGGTAATTGTGCCTACCATTGGTTGCCTACAGACTGGTCTGGATGTTGCTTTATAGGCTATATTACTCCTGCGATTCAACATTTTGAACACCCACCAGCAGGTAGAGTGAGAAATAAGTGAGCAATCCACTGGACTGGGCAAGTATTTTCAATTTTAATCCTGGGTATGGAGTACAAAGGACAATGCTTGAAATCACCATACATGCCCAAATTCTACAGGAGGTGGCCAACGAAACTTCACATCACATCAGGATGGCAAATCAAGAAATGACTGAAATGTGAACTGTGGTGTTATAGAATTGAATGGCACTTGATATAATGCTTACTGCAAAAGGGGGGGGGGGGGTCATGTGCCCTCATAGGGAGCCATTGCAGTTCATATATTAGTGACTATCATGATGAACAGGAAAAACTGGGAAACTTCATGGAACAAAGGGCCAAAGAGTTGGACAGCACATCCAAAAGTTGGACACTTTTTGGATGGCTGGGCAGTATTTTTGGCAACCTGGGGACTAGCATAATCCAGGGTATTTTCATTGCACTTTTTATTATATTTGTAATCATGTTAGCATTTTCTATTCTAAAGGCTGTGATTACAAGATGTTTAACCTCACCTGCACATGAAATGCCACTGCATGCAGAAATCAATGACAGTTCTATTTTGACAAAAAATGATGATAACTACTATGACACTGATTCGTATTTTATCAAGTTAAGAAAAAGAAAAATATAATTATATGGTATGACACTAATAGTGTCAGAGGGAGAAAACTGTTATGGGACAAGACCAGCTTATTAAAATGTATATTAATTTCAACTTATTAATGATGCTATAATATGATTGTTAAAAAGCAAATATAAATTGTATGCAGGGCTGGGAAAAATACAGCTTCATAAGTCACAGTATTACTGTTCATTTTAAACTGCATTCTTTTAGTATGTAATAAGAGAAATAGTACGTGTTGCATGAAGTGAGGCATGTAGCTATACAAAAAGGAATTTGTTAGCCTGTCTCCTCCAGGTTAAGAGTGCATTGTTGCTAAAGCAGGTTTGAAACATCCAAGGTCAAAAACAAGACCCTTTGGAAGCAGATGAATCATGTATAGGAAAGTGTTCACTTGAAGTCTAAGGTGAAAATCACGAGGGATGAGAACATTTGCAAAGTTTTCTTTAGGACACAGTCATTATGACATCATGAAATTGCATGAGCAGTTTGATAAGAAAATGTATAAAATTACAGTTTTTGTTTGTAAAGTGAGAATGCTTCATCAAGGTTACTGAAGAATAACTCCCAGTGCTGTAAGAATAAAATTTCTGTTTGCACATCCTGAAGTGTTGTTCCTGACTAAAAGCATATAAGGTAAATTCTTATTGTTATCTATTTATGACTTTAACAGTAGTAAAACCCCTCTTCCAGATGGGGTACACCAAAAACCTTATACTCTCTTGGTCATAGGAGGTGGTGGCAAAATTATGCTCAGATTTCCCACAGATTAACACCAACTCAGTGAATCTCAGACTCTTAAGACATTTATGAAGAGTCAATGGCTACCTGCATAATACTTCTGTATTTGACATATTCTGTATACACTGACACTGTATCCCATTCTAAACTCTTAACTAAGTTAGCCAACCTTAATCTCTCAGCTTCCACACTTGAATGATTCTCCATCTACCTCTCAAGCAGACTGCAGTGTCTCAGATGGCATTCCTCCTGCTCCCCCTTCCTAACTATCCATACAGCTTTTCCCCAGGGCTCCATCCTGGGACCCCTTCTTTTCAATATCTTCACTAACGACCTCTCTCCATCTTGTGAACACTCCTCTTTCATTCAGTATGCTGATGATTCTACACTTATTTCTTCTTCTAAAAATATCTCTCAACTTTATACGCTTACCTAAACTTGTTTCTCTCTGTAGAAAGATGGCTCACTGAAAATCAGCTTATTTTAAATCCTAAAAAGACTAAACTTTTACTGTTTCTCCCAAAATCACTTTCACATCTCAAACCCACCTTTACCATCTCACCCTAAAATAAAATCATCATTAATGAAGAATCCCATACAAAGTTACTTGGAATGATAATAGATGATCGATTAAAATTTGACCTCCATGTCCAACAATCCATTAAAAAACAAACCAAAAACTGTGTCTCCTCTATGGGAACAAAAAAATTCCTAATTCTACACTCAAGACTCTCCTTGTCTCAAGCTTATCTACTTCCAAGCCTTCTGTATGCTGCTCCATTCCTTACAAACCTTCAATCTTCCTTAATTACTAAGCTGGAAAAGGCATACAATAAAATCACAAAATTTGCCGCAAACGTACCACACACCTCTCACGAATGCATGGCACTAAAAAACCTACAATGGCTCAAATTCCCCTATCAACTTCAACTTTCACAACTCCACATAACACTTCTTACTCAACAAATCCACAGCCTGACCATTCCTTTCCAATCTTGTGTGTTACTATATCCCTTCTTGCTCACTCTGTAGCACAGACCAACTCCTTTTACAAATATACAAACCCAATAAAACTATTGGTAATGTATTATATAAATATTCAGTATCTCATAACTGGAACAAACTCCCACTCAACATAAGAAGCATTACACACTCCAATAGTTTCAAAAACAACTAAAAAATGTTCTAGCTATATCGTGGATATGCCGTTGTCATGACCCCACATAAACCCTTATCTCGTACTTCTGCCACTAATTTCTTGATCTACTACTTCTACCTGCAAACGCTTTCAGGATGTTAAGGCTTAAACAGCTTTTCCCCCCAATTCCTTATGTAATATGAATAGGTATTAAGTTACTTCTCATTTGTTGGTCTATTGTGTGTAACATAATTATGTCTATAATTTGTTTTGTTTTTCTCAAATTTCTAAACTGTTATGTCATTTTTTTGCTTTTTGTCTCTTTGTTTATTTTTACTTTGCTTATTCTTATATAACTGTATAAGTATTTAGAGCTTTTCTCCTTGGGTCTCCACTGAAAATGGGCTTAAGCTCAGTTGAACCAACCCAGTTAACAAATGTCAAATAAATAAATAAATAAATAAATAATGATTAGTCTTTAATACGCTTCTGCAATGAATGCTCAGGTTAGCGTTTCTGCCACTGGAATCCTAAATGTCTTTTTAATATCAGACCAATTCCTTGTGAAGATAGCCTACTTTTATCTCTAAAAAGTCTACTTGATATGCGACAACCAGCTGCCAATAGAAAGCATTCTGATAAAGAAAATATTTTCCAGTCAGGCTGGATTGCAATAGCCACTAACTCCTTACCCATGCCATGACACCAAACAAATAATGTTTTCTCCATCCCTCTGCTGTTCACATTATATTTTTTGCACTGGCAGTCTCCTAACCTGATAGAAATGCCTTTAGTCCGGTGATATGCACAATTCCCAATTTAATTATCTGATTATGTTCATATGTATTGTACTATGGGATGTCAAGGTGAGGAAACTCATCTTTCTGTTGAAACCTTGATTTTGTACTTCCTGGTTTTAGGCTTTAATTGGCAAAGTTATTTTTTATATAAAGGACTTTGTTGGAACTCTACTAATTAAAAGCTTCTCTGGCTGCTTTCTTCAGTTCTAAAGCAACCTCATGTTATCTGCTTCATAGGATCATAGGAGGCTACTAGGCTAATGTTACTGTCAAATTATCAATTATAGCAGTCTGTACCTTCTCAAAGTTTCAAAATCTTTATCTTAATGGCAGTTCAAAACCATTTCGAAGATGGTTGGCAAGCAGCTGAGGCAGCACTTCAGATCTAGTAATGCCCCCCCCCCCCAAATCTTCATTCACATACAGAGCAATAGAGAATTACTATCAGCCAAGAAATGATTGTTGGAGACCTATAATCTTTTCTACTCACTGTGGCTATAGATAAGAATACTCCACCTATTCAAGGCTTTCTTACCTTTTTGGATCTGTTATGGCTTTATTCTCATTCAAAGTTTAGAAAAGAGAGAAGTTATTATTAATAATTAAGTTATTAATAATTGGAATCAAACATAAAGAAGCCATTGATGAAAACAAGGTAAAGCTGTACACCTGAATCCCTTGATATGTGATATATACAATGAATTATCAAAACTGTTTATTCATGTACTGCAGAAATTAATTGCTTTTGTTTACAGCATCTGGAAGTCCCATATCATGAAAATCAGCAGTTAAACTGGAAAATAGACTCTGCTTTTTAGAAACCATTGGCAGTTTTCAATTCCACTTTAGTCCTGACAAATTTACTTTCTGAACCTGTTGCTTGTCCATCTTGACCACTATGGTTTTATTTCAAACAAGCAAGCTAAGAATATTATTAGAAAGATAGTAAGTCTGATGAGTGAAACTCAAATGATGTTCAGGGCATATGTTCAGAAATGGACGGTGAAAAGCCATGAGAATTTCTCCTTTTGCCAGGGTTTGGCTTATCTTCAAAGTGTACAGAATTAGTGGGGGGCCTCATTTAGATGAGCCATGTCAACGTAAAATTCTTAGTTCAATTTACATGCTTGATTTAAGTACACAACAGCCAGACAGGGATAACCCTTCCTTCACTCATTGTGTCTCATTTCCTCTCTATAAAAGTCTTCTTACATGGCAACATGAATCAACTGAAACATATCAGGTTTACAGAGACAGGCAAATGTATAACCCCCCCCCCCCAAAAAAAATGCCGACCATTGTTTGTATCACCCAGTATCCCTCTTAGACAAAGTTTTGCTTTATTTATCTACCACCCTTCTCTCTTAAAGACTTTAAGTGCATTTGAACACTTTCAAAGCAATATCTAGGTATAAAATCAATAGTTGCATATCACAGGTTTACCTATAAATTTTGAACCTAGTTTAGAATAAAGGATTGGTTATCCAAGCAATGGAATTATTCTTCATTGCTATAGCCGGGTAACTCTCTGAAAAATACAGAATAAAAACTGCCATGTATTATAAACAAATTTTACACAGATGAGTAACCAAATCGTATTCTGCATTAGCCAATTGAATCCAGGAATTTATATGGTGCACTTTCTGGGGAACCTCTTAAATAAGTTATCTTTTATACCTTTAAAAGTGATATGATGTGAATATGCTGTAATCATCTACTGGCATGATTCTTATATATATATGAGTAAAGGAGGCTTGTTCCCTGATTTGAATTCTTATTTCAGAAATCATACATCTCTTCTATTTGGTGTATTTACTTTGTCTCAGTTACCAAGGTGCCTGTAAGTTTCTGCATTAGTTGCTACACTTAAGCATGACAAACAGGGTTCAAATGCTAACTCATGTACCCCAAAGTCTAACCCTTTTCAAAACAGCTTAAACATTTCATTTTGCATTTAAGTCTAAGACAGCTAGCCCCTAGCAATTCATGGTTACTTTAATTAGCAACGGTTGTGATTTCCACTAGGTAATATAGATAAGTTCTATAATAACTGGATCCTGTTCAACTTTAAAAGAAGGTTTGAACTTCTAGATACTGAAAAAAAAACATACCTTTTGTGCTGTTTTATTTAGAATGTCTTTGGACAGAAGTTAGTTTTATAAACATATCCAGGCCATGCCACAATTGAATACAAACTGACAACTTCAGCTACCAAAGCTTCCATCACCTTGGCTGTTACATTTGCAGGAAGATTTTCAAGTTAAAGCAACCAAGAAAAACCTGTTAAGACCTATATGCATTTCAAACACCATAATTGAGAATTATGAACTCTTGGCAGTTCTACTCTGCTCTAATATATTGGAGTTAGAAATACCAGAACATACAGCTGGGAAGGCACTAGAATCATTTCCAGAGTGTTCAGTTTGCCTCTTTTGGAGAATATTTAATTGGAAATTATACCATTAATTTTTTTCTTATTCAATATAGACTGACTTAGATTTATCCAGCTCTTTCAGAATGTTGAAATTGTAATGATGTCACTCTACCACCTTGGAGACATATATATTAGTTTTGTCCTACCATCAAGTATTATATTCAAAGGACTTAAGTGATACTTCATGACTATTTGAACCTGTGTTTTATTTATTTATTTATTTGACAGTTTATTACAGGGAAAGTCTGACTGGATCCAGGGAGACCCATTTTCAGCAGAGGCACAGGGAGAAAAGCTCCAAATACATGTAAAAAGAAATACTAATATAGAAATTAAGACAATAAACACAATAAAAGTATATAATAAAGCAAGTGAAGAACAGAAGAATATTAAGTTACAAGTAGAAATTATTACAATAAATATAATACATTACTGTAAGAGGAAAATCAGACTATAAGACACTAGTTATAATTTGATAGTGACAATCAGTGAAACACAAGAGAAGAAAACAGAGTAAGGGATGAGAAAAGATATAGAGCATGTGGGTTGAGTATGAAAGGAATGATGGAAATATAAGAGCACAGGGGTAGGAGTTAGAGTGAGCAAAGTACCTTATCTTTAACGGGAGTCATACTGGACATCTACGAAATTCCGGATCTAGATCATTAGTGGTTGACCTGATGGCCTTTAAAAGATATATTATACTTCCTTGAAATAAATCCTGAAGTTCAGATTTAGTTTAATATAATGAATCAGTCATGTATGTTACAATTAACAGAATGCAAATTAAACAAATGGAAAAGTCCCCTACGAAACAGGGTGCTGGTCTGATGCTCCAGCCATATTGCCTACTATGTCTTTTTACTGGTCTGATATCATATGTCATGTGATCCTTTCAGTTCTTCTTATGTATTTCTCAACAGAAAACAAGTTTGTCTACTACCTACTAATAATAAATACGCTTTGTACATGACTGACATGTTAAACATTCATTTTGCTACTTCTCCCCAATGTGTACTATTAAGATAGATTCAAACTCCTTCCTGTATTCTTTAATATCAGCCGTATGTTATTCACAATGTTGCATTAGAGCAATACCATCATATACTCTGTCAAATAAGTACTCACCTGCTTTTTATATATGAACAGCCTTCCCATAGAATATTATTGTCATGTTTTGAATAAAGGTTAAAATAAAATTGAAAAAAAGCAGGTTTGTTTAAATGAAACAGACACATGCCTGAAACCATTTTGACTAATATGCATTTATTGTAAAAAAAGATACTTGGGTCATTGTTGCTCAAAAGGGGACATCTGCTTTAGCTTTTTAGTTATACTAGACAGATAATGCAGTAATAAAATATGTACATAAATAAAACATGCTGGTATAGTATGTTTCCTGAATCACTGCTGGTTAAATGCATTGGAATGCCACCGTAACAAATATAAACATGTCTGTTGTTATTGCCCTCCAAATGCTCTCACAACACATCAGAACACATTAACTGAAACAACAACATATTTAAAACTATATATTTCACCATAATAGGCATTCTGGACCATGGCTGATAAAATGCATAAGTATTCCCCTCACCGTAACAAATATAAAAACATGTTATCACAGCTGTCCAACCAGTGCTACAATACATTGAGACACATTGCCATTAAATGTTAATCTGTCATTGTTTCTGAGAGCTCATTTTGGTGTCACTGAAGTTTAATGCTGGTAGCACTTATTTTTATGTTAGCAAGTAGTAAGTGTAAAGACGTAATGCAGACGTGAAACTACATACTGGTGAATGAGGTAAGGGCTGACTTCTTTGCATCTTACTATCAGTCAGTTCCTGAAATGGTGTGACTTAATCTGAATAATCACCAAAGCATTAAACATTCCATATCTATACAGAAAGATACATCGCCTGGCATCTCGAGTTTAACATATAGCCAGGAAATCCTTAAGGCTAACCTGTACTCAAAACAGTACTAGAGCAATGCGACAATCTAGTCTGACTAATCCCAAGGGAGTTTTTAAAATCTTTCCTCAGTTTTTGGTAATGTCTTTGTGCTGTCACCTTCCTCTGATTGGTCATTGTTTTGTGCGGTTACCTTCCTCTGATCAATCTTTTGTAACTTCTGGGTAAATGAAGCAGTTGTTTTCAGGTTTATTATATTTCAGACTTGCTCTTCATTCACATTATCAAACTCAAGCCCTGACTGTGCACATGACACATATTCAGCACTCTGATGACACCAAGGGGAGAACTTCACTCCCTTCTGTTTCAAAAATCATATTGCAGGTCAAAATCTTTTTACTGTCAGAATAATCACTGTCCATGAGTATTTAACTCCAATTTTATGGCAAATGTTCATTAGCAGACATTGCTCAAAACATTTTTTTAACCTTTTTAAGTTGAAAACTTTATTATAAAAGATCTTGGAGAAATGTTAGGGTTAGCTGATTGAGGTGGGAGGTCATAATGTCATCTCATCAGCAATACCAGAAGAGCTCAACATTACAATAAACTACTACTGCAAGAAGTGCGACACATCTTGGGATTCTACTCTCTCATGAAGATCAAAGAAGTTTTTTTAAATATTCTGTCTCTATTGTTTGTCTTTTAGTTGCTACAGGAGGATAGTAATTTAATGCAAGTAAAAACTCTGCCTAAGGCCCTGTTTCAGCAACTCTGACATATATATCAGTCATACTGCTTTTCCAAAGCCCCAGGTCTCATATCATAATATTCCAATACTGCTACTCAATGAATGTATCCATTTCCTGTTCTGACTGCAGCTTGTGTTAGGGCACTCAGCTCAATTTCTATGCTGTTTATCAAATAACTATTTTTATCCAATTTGTGCTGGATTATGCTCATGGATTACTCCAAGCATCTTGGCATGAGATTAACAATGTCAGCTGCTAACAATTTTAAAACAAGTGTTTATTGTTAAATAAACTTTTTACATGCAGGACTTGAATATAACCTTCTACCCTGGCACAGATGTGAACAGTAAATCCAATTTTAGTCATACAGACTAGTCAAAAGTAACAATATTAACTTTTATTGCAATGTAAGCAACTGTGAATAAAATCTAGTTGCTTCCAAGCAGGTACTTGCCTGAAACTTTTCATCTTGTTTTTTCTTGATCTCTTGCTGTATTTGGCATCTCAGACTGTGGAATGTTAATCTAGTACCTGCATACCCACTTTAGTTTATTATGCACAACCTACAACCAATTTCCCTCTTACCTAATGGTCTGCTTTGAGCAGGTTGGTTTTGGTCTGAAGTTTTCTAGGCACTGTTTCCACAACACTCAGTTTTGTTTACTTTGATTTTGCCTGTGCACACAGTTCTATTTAAAAGGCTGTCCAAAGGAATAAAAGAAAGTTTTTCAATAGCATATCTACATCTAACTCTCCTTTTGTAAGGAGCAAGTGCTCGTTAATTTACTTCCAAATGTTTTCTTTACTGTTGCCTGGGTACATTGTTCCACTTAAAGGCTGTCAAAATGAACAAAAGGAAAGCTTTGCAAGATCATCTTGACTTTTGTTTCTATTTTTCTCTGGAGTATGTGCCATGTTAATTTACTTCCAAAGATTGCCTAAGATGGTAATCACCAATGCAGAAATCATAACTGACTCAAATTTGATGTGGCCAAAACTCAGGCAGTGCTCATATGTGCCACTGTTCATCCATCGCTAGCTTCATGCTTTTCCACCTGTTCATCCATCATAAGCTCCATGCCTTTCCTCTATTTATCCATCATAAGCTCCATGCCTTTTCTCTATTCATCCATCATAAGCTCCATGCTTTTTCTCTATTCATCCATCATAAGCTCCATGCCTTTCCTCTATTCATCCATCATAAGCTCCATGCCTTTTCTCTATTCATCCTTCATAACCTCCATGTCTTTCCTCTATTTATCCTTCATAAGACCATTCTTTGCCCCTTGTTCATCCATCATAATCCCACACCTTTTACCCTGTTCATCCACCATAATTTTCATTCCTTTGGACACCCAGCTTGATAGCAACCTGACTTTTGACTACCAAATTGCCCCTGTTGTATGGTAGGCTTTCTACATGGTCCACTTATTAAGTAAGGGTATTTCATCCTGGAACAAGGAGGTCATAACACCCCTGTACTCCTCCCTTATCAGACCCGTTAGTGAGTACAATGCCCCCTTTGGCATGTACCTTGCCAAACACATGCAGCAGCTGGAGAGACCACAGAGGTTCCTGACTAGGAAAATTCAGGATGTCAAACACCTATCCTATACAGACAGGATAAAAGCCCTGTCCCTCTACTCAGTATCATACAGACTGCTCAGAGATGACCTGTGTCTGGCATACAAAGCCGTCTCAGACCCAGCCTTGATGGAGTTGCTGCATATCTGTAAATCAAACTCCACTCATGCAACCCACACACAAGGCCTCAACCTGGTCTGTGACATTAATAGAATTTGTTGGTGGGATAGGTTTGCACCCCAAAGACTCCAACCCTCTGTGGATTAGACTCCCTCTCCATGTCAAGCAAAGTATCTCACTATTCCTCTTTAAGAGGAACCTGCATGACTGGATGGAAAACAGAAAATACACCCCTGGGATCCCACCTGTGTCCCTGCTGGACAGGGGGAGACTGGTGCTGACTTTATGGGGACATGGATGAAATTCTTGGCTTGGCTAATAAGGGTCTCTGGACCAATAGCCTAGTATTGTCCGATGAACCTATGAACATACATGCAACCATTAGATACTGTGATCTACAGCAAGGTCCCCACTAAGACTGTTCATTTAAATGAGGAACTGAGAGCACAAAGCTAGAAGTGGAGAAGAGCAAGCAGAGGAACATGCAAAAGGACACAGGGAAGGAAAGTGTGGGAGAGGAGGGGAGAAAGGGTATTTTTTGGAAAGAGATGCGCCCATTTTTTTTTTTCAGTTGGCATAGCTATGGAAGGATGTAAGGGGAAGTTGGGGATGTAGAGGGAAAGAAAGACAAATGGTAATAGATAGGATTAGACTGCAACTAGAGGAGGAAGGTAACACATAATGAAATGGAACAACATAATTATGGGAAGGGTGGGATCCTGACTCTTTATTGCACTACCTTGGTTGGGACATGCTACCATGACTGCCCTCCTTACTGGGTCCTGTCTCAGATGGCACACCAGATAGTTCTTGTAGTGGTACAAGCATGGTCTCAAGGAAACCAATATGGGTGTCATGTCCTCCAACTCCTGCTGGGTAACAACATGTCATCTGTCTGTGGTTTTGTCAGATGGAGTGACAACTCCTCCTCTGGTATCCAACCACTAGAGACCACTAAGGACACATCCAGATTACCGCCAGCCACAACCTCTGTCACTTGACAGATGAACAGGCCTGGAGGCAGATGGTGAGCTGGGAGAAGAAAGCAGGACAGGATGATGGTGAAGGGACCACTGCCACAACACAGGCAGCATGTGCACAGCATTTGTTTGCAAACAGGGAATGTGTGGACCCCCCCTCCAAACATGTCCTGTGTGCATGTTAGGTATTATTCCCACATATATACAGAGGATGTGTCAAGCAGTATGTAGTGGTGTCACATATGGATGTTCCAGCTGCCCCTGTACAAGTACAGCAGCAGGCAGTATAATGCTGTTATGATATACAAAGCTAATCTATGGAATGATGGTAATTATACTCACCTCCATGCTTTGAGAGATGTTCCATCTTCCTGCAAAATAAGAGCTTATTATCATCTATCTGCTCAGGGGCTAAAAATCATAAGAAGAACTGAAAGTATCATGAATTAAATGAATGTCCTGCCAAGTTACTTTTAATCATATGTAAAAGTGCGATGGCCTATCCTGTATACTTACTGTACATTCCAGGAGCACTCTCTCCAACCTCTTCTTCCTATTTGGATATAAGACTGAGATGGCTCTTCCTCAGGTAACTGTAGTGGTGCTCTTACTGATTACCAGAGCAGGTGATGACAGGAGAAGCAGTCACAACCCTGCAAGGCTGTAGCAAGCATCCACTTTATCCTGGTGACCCTCACAAGAGTGCTCCAGCAGGGGCTCCTGGTGGTCTCTGTACATAATATTTTGGTCTTTTTAAACAACCATCTATGAGCCCTGTCACCCCCAGTGCTTTCAGAAGCCATAGCTGCTTATCAGGTAACAATTCAGAGGCATACAGTAGCTGTCTCATGTTCATGCATACTGCTGTTGATAACACATGACACACAATAGTGGGGGTCTCATTTTATATGATATGCTATCCTGTCACTAAGGTATAGTATACATGACATGACAGGATGCTGTTAGGGTATGAACTATAGCACGTACAGATTGTATTAGCTGCACAGTACCTATATATATATATTCCATTTCTATACTTCAGAACCTCTATAGGCCATAATGATACAATAGTGTTACTCATCATCCTACTGGGTATCATTGACCTGCCCATACATACACATTGTGCTTCACACATACTCATGTGTGTGCCTGATGTCAAACACGCCTCTTTATGCAGTCTTGGCCATGTCTGCATTGCAGGAAAAAGTGATTCAGAGACATTTGCTCTAAATATGTTCATTAGCTTAATGATTGTGATAGGAGCTTCAAAAACACATGATAAAAGAAGATACAGCTGAAACGTTGCTAATTATTCTGCAGGAAATATTCAAATTCATTCATCTATGATCAATTTATTAAGGTAAATTATTGTGGAGTAGTGCCTGTATATTTTGGTTACTGATTTGTACATGTGCTGTAAATGTATGTTGTTTGTTGACTTATGTGGAATTGCATGGGAAAGAGAGTAGAGTTTGTGGTTGCAGCTGACAGCAGGAGAATTTTGTCTGGAAGGAACATGGATAAGGACTGTTAACATGATATGACTCTTGCAAATACTGTACTGTATGAGTTGAAGGACCACATTGGAAGGTTTACCATATGTTTTAGTTTATGGGAGATACAGGCCTTGTTTTATCCTGAGGACTATGTGTGTCATATTCATTGCTGATATCACACACATGCAAAATGTTCATGGTTCTATGTAAATGACACTGTTAAACTGAAATTCCAGCATGTACACAGACTAACTGTACAGCTTTATATTCGCATGCTTAGGCATTTATTGAAACAAGCCGACTAAGCACCACTTTGAGATTTATTACATTTTCTTGATAACACAGATAACTGTCAGATGCACTGCACTTTCTCAGCTGACTCAGATTACAAAAATGTCCACCTAAAAGTCTTTTACAACCACTTTTATAGTTTCAAAACTTTGTCCTTGATGAAAACATTATTTTCCTGTATTGAAGCCTTCTTTGTCTGCATCCTTATCTCATTACAGAGAAAAACAGTTCTCAGCATGCTGAAATGTTCTTTCATTGATAGGATAGTCTGTAACTTTTTCTGCTGTGTTAGCCATTTCCTTTTGCACTTGAATATCTGTGTACATTAAACTGTTTAGGATATTTCAGCAAGCATCTATTGTTAATGCCATTTGTTACAAAAACATTCAGAAGTATAATACTTTTTGTTCCACACATGCACATTCTGTTAAGCCAATGCATATTTCTTTTCTGCATTTGCAGATACTGTGCTATTTCTAAAAAATATCACACTATTACTATGATTACCAAGCCTCTGTTACTGTGAAGGAAAAACAGTTCTACCAAATTATATATATATGTATATATATATTTCTATCACATACATGTTGTTACTGTGAGGGAAAACATTTTTTACTTTATTTAGTTCTATCAGACATGTGTTGGCATGCACCCTCTTGTGTATTGTCAGAGAGTGTTACTGCTGTCTGACAAAAATTACTCATTGTGAGGCTTTTATGTAGTACAGGTTTGTCTGCTGAGGGGTCAGCCACATGGTGCCTGTTGTTTTTTCCATTTTGCTGGAGGACTTGTAACCTGTATGTATTAGGCTTCCCTGATGTGGCTGCAGTGAGTGGGGTGTCTATATACCTATCTGAATCACATCCTATAATGGACTGTGGATGTGATTTTGAATGCATGTGTCTTCATAGGTGGTGGTGGTAGTGGAGAGGGTGAGGAAGTACAGTCGGAGAGGATGATCATAAGACCTATGCAGCATTTATGCTGTATTTCTGGATTGGGATTGTGCAGGGGTGTGTGGCCTCCACACATACCTATGTAGACACCTTATGTGAATAATACCAGGGGTTGTTATTGACAGCCTGAGGGATGTCCTATCATAGGCATCAGCCTATTTGTTGAGCTTTTTGCATTTTGCATATCCTTTAGCAGGGGCCAATGTACTGGGGGTCAGCAATGCCATAAGCACTGCCCCACTCTTGATCTGAGTGTCTCTATGGCCACTACTCAGTGTTTTTGCAGTGCTCTTATATGAGGACAGACAGAGTCAAAAACAGCCATAGTAGAGCTGGTTGGAGTGATACATAGTCTGTGTGATGATTTGCAGGAGGCCCTGACCCATTTATGCAGCATTGTAGAAAGCCAGTGTACAAAGTCTGCATGCTGCAGCTCTCCCTGTGTGGGCATCCATTGTATCCAGCACTATTCTCAAAGCCAGTCCTCCTCCATTTCTAGTGGGGTAGCCAACCATAGCAGAAGAGGGCAGTCTAAAGTCTTCTAGGTTCAGCACCTCCACACCTCCATCCTGTATTGAGGGCATTGTTGGACACCATGGACACAGGCATGGATATGGTGTTCATGCTGAGATAACCCATATCATAGCATGCTGTTCCTGCTCATGGGATGTACAAATTCAGCACACATATCTCCTGCTGATGCCCTAGACATGTCCATCAGACACCAGCACAGCATTGCTTTTCTGTTGAAGCTGTGCCCATGCACACCTTCTCCCTCCACACTGCCTACGTCTTCCCAGTTACACCACACTGGAGACATCAAGTCCTCCCTGTCAGCCTTCTGGGCTCCCCACACTTACCTGGCCAAGAGACACACATCCAGCCACAGCATTAAACTGCATCCTACTCCCACCCATATACACACTGCCCATTGTTGAGAGCTGTCACTGTAGCTCTCCCTACCTGTGCATATGACAACAACTGCATCTTGCTTTTAGTACAGTGTTACTCTGGTAACCTATGTCTGATGCACATAGTGTCTCCAGTCTATACATGGTAAAACATAGCCTGGTTTTAGTATTACATGCATCACTGCTACTGTTCCATGTTATTTTTAATCTGTTCCATAGTTGTGAACTACCTGGTTCCTATTTTCTCATACCACAGCATACTATACTTGCCTCCGCTTCATATGGTCATTCCTTGTGGCCGGTTCCCCCATGTGCTCCTCATCAGGCACCTCTTCTACTGCTTGAGTCTGGGACTTTCTCTTTCTCAGTGTATCTTTTCGACAAATCTGCTTGCATACAGATATGTTATTTAATATTGTACACACTGCAGATTTATTTTACTGCATGTTTCAGGATCATATTGCAGGGCACTTCAGAAGACATGTAGACAGTGAAAGTGGGGCTTCAACAGTCTGAGCACATGCTGAACAATGATTTGGGTCTGTGCCAGGAAGGTGTTGTATGCATTCTCTGCCATGGCCTGTGGATTTCTTACTGATGTCAAACTTGGGGAGTATCCTTGATATTTGGGATACACCCACCATATCCCTTACTGGTTGCTAGGAGGTTTTGTAGCTAAAATTCTCAAAGTTACAGATACCGTTGTGTTCACAGGAATGGGTACTCCATACATCCCATGAACCTTTATTTGAGGATGACACACCTCAACCTACTTCTGCATGCTGGCTCTGACCACAAAGTAGCAGTCCACTATTTCTAAAATAATAGTTATGGAACGTTAGGCATGGATTGATGACTCAGCAATGACGTAGGTGACAGCATTCACCTCTGAAGCTACTAGCTGCTAGAACGGCTACCTATATATACATATTTACTAAATCAGCTACTACCCCAAACATGTGTTCATGTTATTTCTCTCCCATAATGCCGGGATTTTATAGCAGTCAACAACTCCAGTAGTCACATATTATTGCTCAAAATGTATACATTTCTGAATCAGACCGCCATAACAATATCTTCATTTGTATTTGCCACGGCCTTTATTTTAATAATTTTGCTCATTTCCATTTAATTAAACTATCATTTATGTAATATGCTGGCTACAGAATTTTGAGGTCCAGAGAGATCATGTTAAATGCAATTCTTAATTACCTGTCCATGCATGTGGTGACTCATCAAGTAATTCCACCTGCCACAATGTGGTGTTTATTTATGAATCCCCAGGATAGTCTTCAAATGTAGCAACGGTGCTACAGGTACTGCTGTCTTCGCACAAAAGTGTTACTGTAGCCTTGTATACATGGGATGTTACAGTAGGATTGTATACATGGGGCTTTCAGGCACCACCTTTGATTGCATGTAAAAAGGCACAACTCTATGTCAAAAATTATGGCTGACATGGCACTCCTGTGCAGCCTGATCTACAGTGATTACCTAAGGTGGTAAGATCAGGATTTAAAAATCAGGTACATATGTATCATTCCATAAACAGCTCATGTCTTGCTTTTCTGCAAGAGCTTGCGTTATTCTGTGCTCTGTTTTAGCCACATTGATCAGCTATTAGTGGGCTCTTGAGTTATTCTCTGGATGCTCCTTGAATAAGCTGACCAGTACTTGTTTATATGTCTCAGTCTCATACTGTGGAGCTCTCTACACTTCTCCTTTTGGGTGTGTGATTCCAAGGCCTCAATAAGAAGATGCCTAAAGTATTATATTTGTGTGAGTGTCTATCTTATTCCCACCACCTGGTTAGATCTTTTGTAATTTTAAACTGTTTTATGATTTAAAAACTTGAACTGTACATTTATATGTGCAAATTATTAACTGACAGTTGTATTTATTGGTTTGGTTTTACTTTTAATGTAAAAAGAAGAGCTTGGTCAAAAGATCTTAAAATAATAAATAAGATTAAAATTCAAAATCTGTACTACTTGTGATGATAGTTAACAACACTAAGCTACAAGTTGCTAACAGATTCTTTATTTCTGAATGCGTATCTGCTATAAAGTGCTACAACAGCAGATTTGATCTAGCCGAGCAGTGCAGAATTTTTAATTCTGAAGTTATGTATTCTATTCTGCAGTAAACTGCCATGACTAATACAACGCTTTCTGTACTTCTGTGCTGGGAATTTAGAAAAAAAAAACAAAAACAAAGGAAAATAAAGAGTTAATCTCAACTTCTATGCTGGAAATTAAGGAGAACAAAGGAAAAATGCAGAAATAATTACTAGCAGTATTTACCAATTTATGTTATTAAGAGTCTGTAGGCCCTAAGAGGGGGGAAATAGTAACAAAACCTTTTTCTCTGGTAATGAAATAATGAAATACTAAATTCCATTTTCTTGCCCTCATTCTTAATTACAGAGGCAGTGCACAATGACAGAGGGGAGTGGTCTCCAGAGATTTACTTCAGTTCATTTCTCCACTGAATTGTGTGTAGTCATTGGCTTTGTTGGATGGACGTACAGAGTTGCTTCCTTACAGGCTGCTGTATTCCATGCAGTGCCTCCACCCAAATCCATAATAGTTTAAAATGAAGTGAGAGAGAGAGAAACAAGAGAGAAAAGTCATTGCTTCCCTGTTAAAAAAATGAAAATCGTCAGGCAAATTTTATTTAAAGAACAATCTCATCACATTGCTCAGCACTTTTGACTCTGTGGCACAATACATAATACACTAGACTTCTAATAAAATGGTAAAAGGTATTCAAAGGTTGTGAGTTTGAATCTCACCAGAGGTGAAATTGAGGGTTTAGAAGATGGTATAACGGTTAAGGTGTTTACCTCACAGACACAAATTACAGGGTTTGATTCTTAACTTTGAAAGGGAAATTGGTTAGGTTTAAAATGGTCTGCAAGGGGAGCTAGCCTAGTACTTACCTCTATGCATACACAACTATGTTTTCATGCTACTGCTACTATTAGTTGCATGTTAGATATACATACTTATGTACAGGGTTGATTATTACTAATAATTTGTATATGAAAGAAATTCAGTAAATTTCAAAAATATTGTTGTACTGAAATCACTGAGCATCATACCTCTCAAGCTCTTTGCACAAGACTTTTGGACAAAGCCAAAAATAATGGTGGGATACCAATGATCAAAATCAGGGATAGATTTTAAATATTTTTATTTATTTAGCATGTGTTTACCAGGAAAGCCTGACTGGGACAGAGCCCTTTTTCAGCAAAGGGCCAGGGAGAAACACGCCAGGCAGATGTCTGGCCCAGGGAGAGGCAGGCAGATGTCTTTGAAATGTGGGAAGAAACCATAGCACACAGAGGAAACCCACATGATTGTGGGGAGGGCATGCCAACTCTGCACAGAAGGCACCCTAGCCAAGAATTGAACTAGAAAACCTCTTGCTGTGAGACATCAGTACTAACCACTGCACCACCTATATTGCTCTTATAAACTTGGAAGGTTGATCTAATAATAGGTTTTGAATTAGCATGTATTTCCTGAAGGATAAGATGCATGAAACTCAAATTTATATCATTATTTAGTTACTTCAATCTCCAAAGATTTGCCAGAAAGTTATGGATTTCATGACAGGTCAAAAATATAAGACAAAAATCTGGACATTCTGAGAAATTCTGCACTGTTAAGCATCAAAAACAAATGAATTCTATCAACATTTGTTAGAACTGGTCCAGGGATCTGTGAAAATAATTTTGTCTTATAAAGTGTTATATAAGGGTATAACTCTGTTTCCCAGCTAAACAACACAGTAGTGTGCTGAAACATTTTGATCCTTGTTCATGTCTTATGGCCCTTTAGAAATACCTGTCAGGATTGCATGACTGATAAAAATATTGGAATTATTAAATGTTAGAAACTATTCCAACTTAGCTAGGGCTAAAATCAACTGTCACTGAAGGGCATATAGTATGGTTGTATTTCTGCCGCTATGTTATATATACTGAGTTTGGTTTACTTCGGACACTGCTTTCTTTTGCTGACAGTGGACATGGAATAGAGAGGGATACATCCATTCTTTGACACGTCTCTTGCTTGTCCACAAAAATGCTACAGCATTATGGAACTTAATCCAGTTCAATGGCTAAACATTTTATTTAGCTAACTTTCTTAATATTTTAAGTAAACATGCAGCTTCACTGTTTACCTCATAGTTACTTTTTGTGTAACAAAATTGCCTTAGTTTGTGCAGCATGTGTAAGAGGATAATGGGAAACCAGCACAGTTACAAACAAGGCACAGCACTGCTAAATGATGTAGTGAATGTTTATAAAGGCTACAGTACCACAAAATGTCAATTGTGAAATGAAATGAGCATTGGTAGTGCTGTCTTCTGGATAATGCATAGCAAAATCACCACAGTAAAGCATGTCACTTAGAGGAAAAAAAACAGTGTGACTTCTTAAAAACAGATGTATGTTAGTACTTGCATATTGTACTAGTTTGGTTTCAACATTTTAAACCATTTCTGTTACAAGAAAACAAGTATATAGAAATATGAGGTTCAGCTGTAAAAAAAAACAAAAAACTACAAAATAGCATTCTGCTTTCACCAGCCTTTATTTTGTGAACAAATCTGCATGCGGTCAGCAGTTAGCTACTTGTTGTTTCAGATGCCAGAATTGTTCAGATTACAAATCTGTTATGTTTAAAAGGAGAGCACTGTACAAATGAAATTAAATGGGGCTTATGAGGGAGTTTTCATCCGGCTTTGTTCTGTTTAATGCCACTAAGAATTTGAATATGCAACATTTTTTTAAAATAAGTTAAATTAGGCTAAGTGTATCTAAACAATTTATTTCCGTATTGCATTAGTTTGTCATAGCTGGGTGAAATGCACTTTGTGTGCAGATGCACAATTTTAAGCATAGCACAGGACAGGAAAAAATTATGGAACATTTGAGTATTTAACATATATCTGCACTGATGGTTACACAAAAAAGGGAAAACAGTGGGTGAGTTTTGAAAAATTAAAAAAATATAGCTACACAGAACTAAAATGTAAAGCTACAAACAAAAGCTGAAAAATGTAGAACCTGTCGTTTAGACAAAAGCATTTAATTGCAATCTAATATTTAAACTAAAACAAGCAGAAGTATATTACAAATTAAAGAGGCCTGTGTTGGCAATGGGCAGGTGAGTTTTAGTAATAATATTTATCTGTAATTTGTTAGTATAAGATAACAGGATGATAAAATGTTAACTGACTTTATGTGGGTAATTCCATTTCTGTTGAACTAAGATGAAAAAAGTACTTGAACCACAGGGGGCATTAAGTATTGGGTAAATGTAAAGAAAAGGAAACAGAAGTACCACTGTATGTACTGCTGATGGAAGAAAATGGCTGCAGGCAAGTATAACCTGGTGAGTCAGGTCCAGTGATGTTGGCAAGAAAGGAAAGCAAATGGTTTACACCCATTTTGACAGGGAAGACAGTACAACTGATAAGGCAAAATTTTTTTAGAGCCTCCAGGAACAAAGTCACCCAATACCATTCAACTATATTCTATTTTGTTTATACCGTATAAACATCTGATAAACAGATATAAAGTCCATAAGACAGAATGGCAAGGATTATATCACAGGTACTGTCTGGGTATGTACCAGGGGTAAGGGATTCTCCTGATAATAATCAACATTTAGCTAAAATGAATAAAAAAAAAATCTTAAAACACTGCAGTCAAGCACTTGCCCATAAGACATATTTTATGTGAGAACCAGTCCCCTACACATCTCCATATAGTGCACTCACACCCTACACATCTCCATATAGTGCATATGAGTCTACTTGAGATTACTGAAATCTCAGTAGACCGAAATTCAGAACACTGAGCTGAAAAGCACAAAGTTTCACATCAGCAAAACTTCACATTACCGACCTCCAAATCCCTGACACTCCAAGCTGATACATGCCAAACGCGGTACTGTACTCAGTGAGTTGCCTAATGACAGCAACCTTTCATTTTAATGTTTTTGCAGGGCGGGCTATGCCCTCTGCACCCCCCAAACCCCCTGCTACTTAAAGATACCAACTCTGAGATCTCACTACAACGTGCACATGAGAGGATCTCCTGTTCCGCTCAGTTTGGAGTGTTGGGCATTTGGAGGTTGGTAATGTGAAGTTTTGCTGATGTGAAACTTTGTGCTTTTCAGCTCAGTGTTCTGAATGTCGGTCTACTGAGATTTCGGTAATCTCAAGTAGACCCAGTGCATACACCCCCGAACTTCGGGTACTTATTATAATTACCCAAAAAGCTGCCCTTCTTCTGAGAAAAGGTAAATGTATGATTTTCAACAAAACATTCAGATCAGAAACTCATATTTTTGAAATGCAGGGCTCAAATTTCCCAGATTCAAGCACTTGCATTTTTCAAGAAGGAATGTCCCCCTAGTTTAAGGGCAAAATGCATTCCTGTAATCGATTCTTATTTTGATATTATAGCCTTTGGTAGGCTTTGCTGTATTCTTGCATTTAAATGGCAATACATTTGCAATGGGAGCAAATGTATTATACATGCAAAGCTTTTTTTAAACAAAAAGAAACATCTTTATTAAATTTTCATGTATGACATAGGCAATCTTACATTTATATAAATGAAAATAAACCATAGCGACACAACCTCAGTTGCAAACATTATACCTTACAAACGGTGCCAACACAGCTATAGCTGCAAACATTATGCATCACTTTTAATGTATCCAATCGTTGGCAGCCAGCCATTGCACAGCTCATTCAAATCCTGTCTTCTTTTAAACCTTGTTCCTCCTCTGCATGTATTGATCCCCCATTTCCCATTTTTCCTATGTAAATTAATTTTACCCTTTTCCAAAGATCTCAGTTCCAGTTGTTTTATCTCTGTTACTATCTTCATTACTTCTAATAAAGTTGGTTTAGATTTTGATTTGCATTTTCTAGTGATAGCTTTTTGGCAGCCGTCATATTTAGGGAGGGAGGGAGGGGCACTGTTGAGCATAATCAACTGTAGCAGTTTAACACTGTTGGTCTGTTGCTCCTTGCACAAAAATCAAGTTAAATTTTCCAAGTTGGGGGGGGGGTGATTGCAAGAAGTAAACTAAGGCATTTGATTCTTCCTACAAACTGGTTTAAATAATATAAAATAAAAAAGACAAGGAGTGAGGATGGAAGAAAAAAATGGACAGAATCCGACATTTGATAAGGGGTCATGTAGCAGGAGAGGTCTGCTGTGAGGAGACCGAATGTTTTATTAAAATGTCAACGAAGATGCATTATGACATTAGAAGAAAGGATTAATCAGTAAGTGTCTAAGCTGAGTAAGTTAAAGAATGTAATGTTTAACATAGCAGAGAGGAATGACGATTAAACATGGAGGGAGAAGTTTTGCATTTTAGGCTCAAAAAGATGTGAAAAGTGCTGTCCCTGTCAAATGTGCAGAATATTGTCAGACTGCTCTTATAAGGATATTACAGAGTTTAATTATCGTGGCTGACAGAATAGGACAAGCACTGAAGCATGCTGGCAGACCAAGTCAATTTATATTTTGATGCCATGGTTTCAAAATGAAGGAATGGCTTGTTAAAAATTCACCATTTCAGAAAAGATTGTTCTTGGCTGAAAGTAAGATAAAGATAATTGAAAATGTCTTCAGTGCAGTGTATGAGCACAGGTTTCAATTGCATCTCGTAATATACAACAGGCACAGCAAGCGAGTAATTGTACACATAGTTTATCCTGCTGTGTTGAGAAGTGTACGACATATATAAATGTGGTGGTGAAGGGGACAACTGCATGGTGGCCAAATGATAGTACTGATAATTCAAAACTGAAGTGCTCCAGTGTGTTGGAGGACTTATTTATTCTACTTCTTGGTGAATGTTCAGGTTACTACCATGAACGTGTGTAGAGTGGAATACAGAGTGGTGCAACATAGACTGGCATCCAGAATTGAGGACAAGCATGGAGCACAGAAGGACCCTAGGAAACTTGAACAGGTGCCTCAAAACCTCTAAGGAGGCCCAGGGCAGTTAGAGGTTGTATATTGTGATTTCATCTGGCAAATTTCTCTGAATGCAGCTAAAACTCCAGGTCTTAATGAAACCATATCCATTTAGAAGCATTCTTAAAATACATGCTTCTAAGTTAGGAATTTGTTTTTAATGGGTATATTCAGGGATGAGATTGCATGATATAACTTGGTAATGTATTATTATTTATATATTTATCATCTGTCCAGTTTATAAGCCTTTATGTTATTTAACATTATTTAGCTGTTGTATAGATCTAGTATTGTTCCATTTTTTTTCTGCACTTGCTCTTTAAAATCTGCTTTCTTCAGCTAATCATGTGATGTCTTCTTCTTCTTCTTCTCTTTCGGCTGCTCCCATTAGGGATCACCATAGCGGATCATCTGTTTCCATTTCTTCCTGTCCTCTGCATATTGCTGTGTCACACCAACCACCTGCATGTCCTCTCTCACCACATCCATAAACCTTGTCTTAGGCCTTCCTCTTTTCCTCTTACCTGGCAGTTTCATCCTTAGCATCCTTTCCCCAATACACTCAGCATCCTGTCTCAGCACGTCAAAACCAATGCAATCTAACCTCTCTGACTTTGTCTCCAAACTGTCCAGCCTGAGCTGACCCTCTAATATACTGATTCCTAATCCTGTCCATCATCGTCACATCCAGTGCAAATCTTAACATCTTTAATTCTGCCACATCCAGCTCTAACTCCTGCCTTTTTGTAAATGCCACTGTCTCCAACCCATATAACATAGCTGGTCTCACTACCATCTTGTAGACCTTCCCTTTCACTCTTACTAGTACCCATCTGTCAGAAATCACTCCTGACAGTCTTCTCCACCCATTCCACCCTGCCTGTACTCTCTTCTTCACCTCTCTTCCACACTCACCATTACTCTGATCTGTTGATCCCAAGTACTTAAACTCATCCACCTTTGCCAACTCTACTTCCTGCATCCTCACCATTCCTCTATCCTCCCTCTCATTCACACACACATATTCTGTCTTAGTCCTTCTGACCTTCATTCCTCTCCTCTCTAGAGCATATCTCAACCTCTCCAGGATCTCCTCAATCTGGTCCCTACTCTCACTACAGATCGCAATGTCATCTGCAAACATCATAGTCCATGGGGCCTCCTGTCAATTCTCATTTGTCAACCTGTCCATCACCATTGCAAATAAGAAAGGGATCAGAGCTGATCCTTGATGTAATCCCACCTCCACCTTAAACGCATCTGTCACTCCCACTGCAGACTTCACCACTGTCACACTACCCTCATACATATCCTGTACCACTCTTACATACTTCTCTGCCACTCCTGACTTCCTCATACAATACCACAACTCCTCTCTAGGCACCCTGTCATATGCTTTCTCCAAGTCCACAAAGACACAATACTACTCCTTCTGACCTTCTCTATATTTCTCCATCAACACTCTCAGAGCAAACATTGAATCTGTAGTGCTCCTTCCCGGCATGAAACCATACTGCTGATCACTAATCATCACCTCCCTTCTTAACCTAGCTTCTACCACTCTTTCCCATAACTTCAAGCTGTGATTGATCAGTTTTATCCCTCTGTAGTTACTACAGCTCTGTACATCACCCTTATTTTTAAAAATAGGTACCGAAACACTTTTTCTCCACTCCTCAGGCATCCTCTGACTTTCCAAGATTTAATTAAACAATCTGGTTAAAAACTCCACTGCCATGTCTCCTAAGCACCTCCATGCTTCCACTGGTATATCATCTGGACCAACAGCCTTTCCATTCCTCATCCTCTTTATAGTTGTCCATACTTCCTCCTTGCTAATCTGTTTCACTTCCTGATTCACTATCCCCACATCATCCAACCTTCTCTCTCTCTCATTCTCTTCATTCATCAGCCCCTCAAAGTACTCTTTCCATCTGCTCAACACACTCTCCTCGCTTTTGAGTACATTTCCCTCACTATCCTTTATCACCCTTACCTGCTGCACATCTTTCCCAGCTCAGTTCCTCTGTCTAGCCAATCAGTACAGGTCCTTTTCTCCCTCTTTACTGTCCGACCTTTCATACAACTCTCCATATGCCTTATCCTTAGCCTTCACCACTTCTTTTTGCCATGCTCCTCATCTCCTTATACTTCTGTCTACGTTCTTCATCTCTTTGACAATCCCACTTCTTCTTCGCCAGCCTCTTCCTCTATATACTCTCCTGTACTACCCCATGTATGCTTCAGAATTTCAGTGTTTGTTTTACTTGTATTGTTCTGATGAAGTCCTTATTCAGCATGGAAGAAAGCACTAATTGTTTTTCCATTAAACCTGTGAATATTATCCCTTTGTAATTTATTCTGGCTGTGCACTGAGTGCCCTAGTATTGTGTATTGGTTCTTTGGTCTTTTACTAGTTGCTCCATTTTATTTTTTGGTTCTTGCTTTCTACTTTCACCTTCATCTACATGCTCATCAAATATTTCTCAGTTTCATTCATCAGAATGGATGCAAATAAGGTGACATGGTATTCTCATTTCTCTAAGAACATGCCACAATTTCTTATGATCCACACAGTAAAAGGCTTTAAAATAGTCAACAAACACAAGAAAATATTTTTGGAACTCCCTTGTCTTCTCCATTATCCAGCAGGTGTTGGCTCATACATATGACAATTCCCAATCCATATACTTTTGGACTGTTAACTCTATCATGGCAGCTTGTGTATCTCAGTGAATATAAGAGCTGTACTGTGGAGGGTCGCCCAGGATAAGCACGTTATGGCAAGCAGATGAGAAAAAGTTGGTCCACTGGAGAAGTTAATGGTGAACCACTCCAGAATATTTTGTCAAGAAAGCCATATGGCCAAAAGCAACCAGATACTTGTCAAAAAAAACACCAGTAGATGTGGTGCTGCGGTAGCATTGTCACCTCACAGTAAGACATTGTCCTGTTCAATTCTCAGCTAAAGCGACTTCTGTGTGGAGACATGCGTGAATGTGCATACCTTCTTTGAAGGTTGTGCGTCAGGGCTGGCAACTCGGTCCGTAAAAATCTACTGCCAATAATTAGCAGACCGGAGTTCCACTGTGGCGACCCCTAACTGGGAAAAGCCGTAAGATACAACAAGATGAGACCCTCATGGCTGAAGGTGTCCAGTATATTTTTCAGAAAGAGTGGAACACAAATATAAGAAGAGCTAGAGTTTATTACATGAATGGATTAATGCCAGAAGGATGTCCATCTTCTGAGTTGCTTAGAAATGAAAGAAAAAAAAAAAAAAAAAAAAAAATATATATATATATATATATATATATATATATATATATTGAACCTGAAATTAAAGAAGTATAAACCAGGTAAGCTTAAAGAAATTCAAGATGAGATGACAATAATAAATATTGACATTTTGAGAATTAGTGAACTAAAATGGACTGGAATTGGTCATTTTACATCAGATAATTATTGCTTTCTTTCTGTCCCTCCCAAATCTTCATCATCAAATATTCTTGCTTTCCTGCACATGTGCTGAACTACCATAGTCTGTTTTCTTTAACTTTTTCTGTAATTGGAAGTATTTTGGCTTTTACTCGAATATCATAACTTCATCAGTTCACAGTGTGCATTCCACCATCCATGGCTGTCACTTCATCTACATTACTTTTGGCTTCCTCAATTACTCTGACTTCACTGCCCAGGTTTCTGTAATATACAGAAATAAAATCAATAAAATTTGTGCTAAATTACAACTCCCCCAAAAAGACAGAATAATCTCAACCAGATTATGAGGCACCCTATTCAACATTGCAGTGATACAAATTTATGCTGCAAATACAGATGCTGATAAGAAAGAAGTGGCCAATTTTTTCTGAGGATATGCTGCAACTTATGGAAATAACAAAAAATGTTATTTCCATCATAGGTGATTGGAATGCTTAAGTTTGTAGTCAAAACACATCTGGAATAATGGACAGGTGTGACCTCGGAGTATGAAATTAATCAGGGAATAGACTCAGAATTTTGGTCACATAAAAATGATCTCTTCTGACAGCCTAAGAAATGACTTTACACATGGCTATTACAGATGGTCAAATGTGAAATAACATTTGTAATGAGAGATGAAAGAATTCTATTTATGCACCAAAAAGCGAGACCTGTAGATGACTATAGCTCAGACCATCAACTTCTTATTGAAAAGCTTAGAAATAAATTAAAGGAAACAACAGAATAATTTAGGCCTATGAGATATAAACTCAGCAATATTCCTAGTGCATATGTAGTGGAGATGAAGAACAAATTTAAAGAATCAGACCTGGTAGACAAAACATTTGAATACTACAGACAGAAATTCATGATAACTGTCCATGAGGTGAAATCAGAAAAATATTCCAAATATAAAGAAAATTAAGAAGGCTAAAAGGCTGTCTATGGAAACTTTAGAAGTGACTATGAAAGAAAGAGAGCAAAAAGTAAATGGCGACAGGAAAACACAACAGTGAGCACCAGACTGGAAAAGATCTATTCAAATTTCAATCTAAAAATGAGCTCAAATTATTAAGTAATGCACTTGTTTCACATTCTAACAATGTAATGGTTAAGATCCCCAACATGGAGAATCACCTTATTTTAGGAAATGGGGAGGTGATTTATGTACAGTGAAAAGAAATTAGTTCTGGGCAACATCTACAGAGATGTGTAGGGGGATGAAATAGCTTATATGAACTTGATATACTGAGAATGTTTGTGCATTAATCACTGGAAAGAGACGATAGCAGGTTTAATTGTGGACATAAATGATAGCAGAGTCTATAGTACTAAGGCACCTGAAATTTTTAATTAGATGTGTACTGTATACAAGATCTGTTTGGCTTTAAATGGTTTGGCATCTTGGGCTCAGATAAATCAATTAAATGTTTCCAAAGTCGGTAGCTGCCACATTGGCAAGGCAGTAGTTAAAGATTATTACAAAGAAGAACCATGTAATCAAAAAATGTGGAAATATGAAAACATACAGATGCTTAGGAGCAATAGCTGATTCCAAATTAAGTTTATGTTATCTAATAAGATATGTTCAGCAGCAAACAAATGCGTAAGTCTTCCAACTATTTTATCAGATAGAATTCCCTCAGAAATACTACAATCATTTACATAATAAATCAAGAATATAGCATCTGTTGAAGTAACATGTCAGAGAATTTATCATAAAATCAGTAATAATACAACACAAACTGACTGATTTAATGGAAGGTTAATTTTGAGGTAGATTAAAACAACTAGGACTTTCTATTTATTGATTTAACATTTATTTACCAGGAAATTCTGACTTGGAACTATCCAATTTTCAGTGGAACCCAGGGAGAAACACGTCTTTGTAATGTGAGAGGAAACCCACACAAATGCAGGGAGGACATGCAGACTCCACACCGAAGGAATGCCAGTTGAGAATTGAAACGGAGAACCTCTTGCTGTGAGGCAACAACACAAACTGCTGCACTACTGCGCCATCTGTTTTCCAAGTGCAAATGTATCAAAGACTATCGTATTTTATGTTATAGGGTCTATGGGGATGATTTTGTTTTGTTGCCAAACTATGAAGTATTCCATATTCAACTAACTTAGTTTCATATTAAGGAGAGGTTATAGTAGAGAATAGTTCACTGTGAGTTGTTCCTGTTTGCAATGGGTTGCCAGACCAAGTAAGGAACTTTGAAGCAATTTAAAAGAATGCTGAACAATCATATTGTGTTATCTTTAGCATTTAGAGAAATGGTTCCACAAAATAGATAATTAGTCATGGTGCATTGAATGTCAACAGCAACAACAGAGAACAGTACTTATATACAGAGACACTTTTTTGAAGTTATGTTGGACTCAAATAAGAAATGAATGAGTTTTAAGCCATAACATGAATGAGTTTGCAATAATTTTCAACATATTTGTTAAGAGCCAGTAATTAAGCTATCTGTTGTAATTATTCAGGCTACTTTTGTCAACATTTTTTGTGAATAGGTTTGATAAAAGCAGACTTGAAGTCATTATGGATAATTCCAGTGAAAGTGAAGTGATTTAAGACAAATATCACAGGTCATCAAGGAAAATGACTCCAAGATTAAACCACTGGTCACCCTGTTACAGATTCAGTGGGTAATGGTAGTCCAGTCTGATGTGTTATGAAGCAACATCTCATGCAGCAAGGACTATAAACACATTGAACCTCTGGAATGTAGCAAATCAAAAACGTAGACAAGCATCTTAGCAAGCAGATTCCTGCCATGCAGTTTCTGAGATTAACTATTAGGCACTACTTAAAATGCTCTCAAAGTAGACAGGGACAATACGGAAATGCAGAATGCTGTACAATGAGGCATTTGAATAGTCTGCTTACAAAGAACTTTCTGTAAGAAAAATGTTTTGTTCTTTAGTTGAGACAGTATTGGCCATAGCATTTGCAATCTGCCTTGGTGGGAGCTTGGCTGATTTGTAAAGCTCTTGGATCTGTTTTGTCTAGTTTCTACAGATCTTTTTACAGATTGATTGCTATCCTGGCCTTTGCTTAATTAAGTCTCTATATCACTGAACCAAAACATATTCACGTCCATTTCCGCTGACATGCTGATGTGATATACTGTGGACGACAAGCTGTAGTGCCTGATTTGTTCAGCTTCTTACATCAACTTGTATTTTTCTCCAACCCTCCCACACTTTTGCTGCTGTTGTTTTAAAAGCCAGTGTCTCTGACTTTTATCACTTATGGTAATCTAACTATCAAAGATTCTTGCTTCCGCTTTGATTCCTATTGTCAGTTCTGTAAGATGATTATGTACTTTTCCCTCCAATTGTTTTACAGAAATCCAGCATACTCAGAGCCCACCCAGCAAACAAGTATTGCTCTTTAGCTAAACTCCTTTACTGCAAATCATAGGTTCATAGGTTCATAGGTAGGTACTAGTCTATTGGCCCTAGGGCCTATACAAGCCTAGCCAAAAAGGTACCCTGGCTTTCGCCACCCAAGAAAATTATTTTCCTGTGCCACTGTCGAGCAGAGCCACAGAGGTGATCCCCAGGGTGAATTTCCTATTTCCCATCCAATCATCAAGATTTTTCTTGAAGAGTGCTAATGAGGAGCTTTGTTTGATATAGATAGGTAGTTTGTTCCAGAGTATGGAAAGTCTCTGGGACTGGAATCTATCCCTCCAGCATGTCCTTTTTATTGTGGTGACAAGGTTTAGGTCCTTAAAGCATGTAGCTCGGAGGGATTGGGATTTCCTTAAGTGGAGCATGTCCAACAGCTCTGGGTTTGACATAGGTTTCTATGTTAGGCAGAGATCGCCTCTGAGTAGGCAATATGTGACACAGTAAAGCTGGAGTATTTTAAGACGGTCTGCGTAGGGCATCTATTTGAGGCCAGTAATCCTCTTTGTGAGGTATTTCTGCGGCCTTTCCAGTTGTTGTAGTTGTCTTGTGAGGTACATACCAAAAGGGGTGTTGTACTCTATAATGGGTCTAATGAGTGACGAGTAGAGGGGAACAATGACCTCTTTTTTCCTGGATGAGAAACCCTTTGTGATGAGGTGTGCCACATAGAAGGATTTCCTGACTACTGTGGCAATGTGATTATCAAAGGAGAGACTAATGTCCACCTGTGTCCCAAGGTCTCTTATCACATGTTCGGTGTTAAGCAGACTACCACCTATGTGGCAGCTCATGGGTACAGAGATTTTACCAAAGGGGATGACAATGCACTTTTTGGCATTGAGTTTGAGGCCATGGCTTTGACACCAGGCATCTGTCTCAGTGAGGCTTTTTTGTAGGATGTCCACATCGTTATGAGTTTCAATTATGGCTCCTAGTTTGCAGTCATCTACGGACTTCGTTAGCCAAAGACCTTCTGTGTTAGCCTGTACTTCAGAAAAGTAGATACCAAACAGGAGAGGACGGTTTACTATTGTTTATTCGAACGGAAAAACATTTTCCATTCAAATAAATAAATGGTAATACCAAAAGTAAAAAAAACTACCATTCACAATGTCGAACCAAATGTTCGATGCATTTGATTCAACATTGTTGTCGAAACCACTACATGATAGCCATATAAGAGCTGATGTAAATCAAACTCCTGTACAGCTACCACGTTTTTGTAGGGGGCAAGCCCTCCTGCACCCTCCATGTGGGAGGCTGCCCCCCACACACCCCTTACTTATATATTCTAACTCCGAGATCACACTACAGTGGGGATATGGATGAATTTCCACTCCCCGCTGTACCACGATCTCCATGCAGATAGTCGATTTCCACTTATGCAAATGCAGTTGTGCATTTGCATAAATGGAGTCGACTATCTGGTGCAAAACTGCTTGTGCATTCGATGTCCTATTTTTTGGAACATTGCAGCTGATAGAATGTTGTTCGCACAAACAATAGTAAACCTGAGAGGACCCAAGACTGAACCCTGTGTTACTCCACTTGTCACTGGTCTGAAGTTGGATTTGCTGTCTACTACTTTCACAGTGTGGGTTTTGTCAGTGAGCCAGTTGGCAACCCACCTTGTGACATAGGGATTTATACCTAGTTTAGTGAGTTTATCTACAGTTCCAGAGTGGGGGATTGTGTCAAATGCCTTGGCGAGATCTAGATAGGCTGTGTGAACCAACTTACCCTCATCTACGGCTTTGGTGACTGCTTCAAAGAAGTCAATCAGATTTAGGAAACATGATCTGCCTTTCACAAACCTGAACTGGGTGGGGTCCAGAGTCTGGAGATTACCAATGTCTTTATTTATAAGTTCCATGATGATACGTTCCATGGCCTTGCAGACCAGGCTTGTTAGGCTAATGGGGCGGTAGTTCCCTGGGTCCGTGGTTGTTCCGCCTTTGTGGAGTGGGATAACTGTCGCTGTGTGCCATTCAGTGAGCACATAGCCTGAGGTGAGGCTATGATTGAACATGGTGCTTAGTTGGGCAAAACATTTGAATACTACGGAAAATTCATGATAACTGTCCATGAGGTGAAATCAGAAAATATTCCAAATATAAAGAAAATTAAGAAGGCTAAAAGGCTGTCTATGGAAACTTTAGAAGTGACTATGAAAGAAAGAGAGCAAAAAGTAAATGGAGACAGGAAAACACAACAGTGAGCACCAGACTGGAAAAGATCTATTCAAATTTCAATCTAAAAATGAGCTCAAATTATTAAGTAATGCACTTGTTTCACATTCTAACAATGTAATGGTTAAGATCCCCAACATGGAGAATCACCTTATTTAAGGAAATGGGTAGGTGATTTATGTACAGTGAAAATAAATGAGTTCTGGGCAACATCTGCAGAGATGTGTAGGGGGATGAAATAGCTTATATGAACTTGATATACTGAGAATGTTTGTGCATTAATCACTGGAAAGAGATGATAGCAGGTTTAATTGTGGACATAAATGATAGCAGAGTCTATAGTACTAAGGCACCTGAAATTTTTAATTAGATGTGTACTGTATACATGATCTGTTTGGCTTTAAATGGTTTGGCATCTTGGGCTCAGATAAATCAATTAAATGTTTCCAAAGTCGGTAGCTGCCACATTGGCAAGGTAGTAGTTAAAGATTATTACAAAGAAGAGGCGTGGCCAAGATGAGCACAGAGTAGCAGCTTTTCTTATCAGCTCTGCCTTTACAGAACTTTATTGACAGGAAATATTGATATAAACTTCCCTAATAATAGTTTTTTTTTATTTTAATTAATTCTTTAAAATATATATTAGGGTAGTATATAAAAAAATTTCAAGTAGATTTTAAGTTTTCCTGTCAAAGTTACACTTGGAAATACTACACTAAAAGAACAGGATGAGCTTCACTAAATCTTCTCATCAAGAGACAACTATCAAAAAAGAACTACAGTCATTACTAACTACTATTCAGGAGCTGTGTCAAAATAGACAAAATGGATATAAAAACTGACAATTTCAAAGAAAAGTGTTCTCACCAAATGGACATTCTACATGAAGATTTATTGCAACAGAGGAAGCAGATTTCAGGAATGGAAACTGCATTAAGTGATATGGATAACAGAATTCAGGACAGTGAACATAATGTTGAGTTCCTGTTAAAGCAAAATTCTCTTCTTCAGACAAAGGTTGATGACCTTGAGAACAGGTCCCGTAGGAATAATGTGAGAATTTTTGGCTTACCAGATAACATAGTGGGAAATAATATGGAAACATTTTTATCTTCCTGGTTGCCTGAAGTACTTGAACTGTCGGAGGCTCTTTCATATGGCATTGAAAGAGCCCATAGATCAATGGTGACATCTAAAAACACCAAGAGTAATTATAGTAAATCTGTTATTGTAAAGTTCCTATCAGCCCATGATAAGGAAATGGTACTAAAGACTGCGTGGGCAAAATCCCCAATCAAACTGAAGGACAATATTATACGCTTTGATAATGACTATTCTTCTTCAGTATTATCAAAAAGGAAAATGTTCTTGCCTTTAGTCAGAGAACTAAAAAAGAATAAAATAAAAACCCATTTTCTTTTTCCTGCAAGACTGAAAATATTTTATCAAGATGGTTTTAAAATTTTTGATGACCTAGACAATGCAATAACTTATATAAAATCTAATAACATACTGGAAAAAGTAGATGAAATGGAGTGGGCCAGTCCTAGTCTTAAAAGAAATGCTGAGAACAACTCTTGGAAAACATTTGACCCTAAAATAAAAATCAAAAGATGAATCATAACAAGTACATATTTGCACTTGATTCACTCAGTTGGGGAAATGAAACCGGACATCCAGGTGAGCATTTGGTATTATATTTAATATAAATTGGTTAACTAAATAGTTGTCTATTTTGTTTTGTAGAATAGTCATTTGTTGGGATTTTTTTTCATTTGTAATATTTGTTTAAGATTAATTATCTTAATGTTTATTGGTTTGATTCCCATGGATGCAGTGATTCTCCTGTCTCGGATATCTATGCTTCTGGATGTCTTGTAGTGGTGCTTATCATTAGGCGGCATATTTGTTTATCTTGATTTTGGTTCTTATAGTGGTTGGAAAACTTTTATTTAGTTATAATTGCTGTATTTGTATTTTAGTTGATTTATGGTTGTTTGATAAAGGAATCTTGTATGATGGCCTGATGTATAGTTGCAGAATTGCTGTGCCAGTGATGGTACTTCTGACCCGGGATGTGAATGGCAGTGTGGCTGGAGTAATGGTAAAGCTTTGTTGTCATTTCCGAGTTGTTGGTGCTCTAGCACTGTAGAGACATGTGTGGTGTTGTTTGTGTTAATTGTATGTTTTGGTGCCTGTGTGCTTTGGTCAGAGATTAACCGGAGAGTCTAGCTGTTATTGCTTCGTGTTGTGTATGTGAGTTTTTTTTTTTCTCATCTCTCTCGGTATAGAGGGAGTCTCGAGACATTGCCTTATATGTAGTTAAGTAATGTTTTACTTACTATTTCCTGCTGGAACTTTGAAAGCTTTATCTTCATGATGAGCTTGAGACTGTGGTATCCATCGTGGCTGGAAAGCTCAGAGCTTTCTTAAAACGTCATCATGAAGGCGTCGGAAGTAAATTGATCTTCTGATCCTCACCGGAAAGCTACTGAATCGAATGTTTCCTCATACAGCATACTGAAAGAAGATATAACTAGATTACTACTTTCAACTTATTGTAAGACATTATATGCAATAATCTCTTAAATAAATAGGGATTATACTACGCATGTAGCCTAAATACTTTTTCTGATCATCATAGGTATTCTTGAGCCTTATGTATTTATATACGTATAGTATTCTCATAAAATATTTGCTTATGTGTGACAAGGGTGCCGATATCTTGATGAGAAATACTAGTTGTAATTTGTGCATTTTTGGAAGATTTAATAATGCTACAAGCTGTTTATATACTTGTGTTACATGTACATTTTTTATAACTATTGACTTGCTGAGAAAATATTCATGAAGCATTTATCAAAATGTTAAATGTATAGATGTATATAATAGCTTATCTCAGTTATTTTATGAATGCATTTGTGTAATAGGCTGATAGGGATGTACCACATAGGCAGCAATAATATTGCAAGGACAGGTGCATTAAAAATAGTTAGATCTGTTTATCATTAGAAAATGTGAAATTTTCATCTTTTGTTTTGTTAATGAAATAGCTTTTCAAAATTCAAAGATAGTATAAGCTATAATTGAATAATAAAAATCTCATTATAGTTAAATAAGGCTTTTATATAGTATACAGGAGCTATTTAAGCACCTTGCTTCTTTGAACTAATATGACCTTTTCACTAGTTTTCAGTATGGTGATGGACCCTTTGAGGTAACTCAAATTAATGCAATGAATAGAAGATCACACTTTTAAGGTTTATTAGTCACTCTTCTATGAGAGACTGCACCGGGGTGTTTGGTTATAAGAAAACTAGCAGGATGTTGTTGGTTTTACATCTTGATGAGTAATCACTATATTTGGTTTCTGGAAAATAAATGCAGTGTTCATTTCTTTCAGAACAATCAGTATGTTAGTTGATTGTTAGTAAAATCACTTTTATTAGCATCTTATTTATTAGCTGCCAATGTTAGTGGTTATTGAAGGCCCTTAGGTGATTCATTTACAACTATGTTCCATTTAGCTGATCACCTACGACAGCACTATATATCACACTTCAGCCTTTATTAGCCATATTTCGGTAATAAAAGAATGCCATAGTCTCTTTTTAAGGTTCTTATCAAATGTGATTACTTTAAAACAGAAGAGTGAACTAAAAGATCATAGTAGTTCTTAATAACCTACTAACTAATGTAAGAAAATTCTGTACTTTATTCCTAAGATGTAGCTGTCATCAATTTACTAATTGACACATTATATCTATATATTTGGTTCATACAAAAAATGTTTATGTTATTGATGAGAAGCTTTATTTTTATAGTTTTGACTACAGACATTTAGGCAGGTGCTGATTGGATGCTACTTTTGATAGGAGGTCGATTCGAGGGACTGATGTCATTCGAGTTAGGAGTTTTAAACTCCAGAGGGGTTTGGGTTGGTTATTTTGTTTCATGTTTATGTTATAAATATTTTCTAATAACTTTTCAGATGTTCATATCTTATGTAGTAGGAAACAACCTTAATTTTAAGAATATGATACTCTTACACTGTGTTTGTTTTAATGATCATAATAGTATTCCTATTAGATATATTCTTGTGTATTTCTTAGATCAGTATGTTTATATTTACATCATTTAATTTTCAATGACTATACTAAAAGGTATATCAGTTAACATTAATGGTTTAAATAATCCTAATAAAAGGAGGAATTTAACTAGATATCTTAAGTTACATAAATCCCAGTTAGTATTTTTACAAGAAACTCACTTAATAACAGAGGATATATTCAGACTTGAATCTAAAACATATAAGATTTTAGTAAGTTCTGAAAATACTAAGAAAAAGAGAAAAGTAGCTATCCTATGGAACAGCATAATGCCTTTTCCTAAAATAATAGATACATATAAGGATAATAAAGGAATGTTTTGTGCAGTCACCATAGAAATAAACAGTAAAATTTTCACATTAACATATATTGGCTCCTAGGGATAGGGATAAAGACAGTGAAACAACATCTAGATCAAATTGAACTATTCTCTAAAGGGAACATTATTTTGGCAGGAGATTTCAATTGTATCCTAGATTATAAAGACTCAAGTACTAATGGGAAGAGAAGAATATCTACATCATCTAAATTATTAAAATACTTTTCAGATATTTATTTTTTGAAAGATATAAATTATTTTGCAGATACTACTTCTTTGTTTTACACCTTTTTTTCTCATAGACATAACTCATACTTGAAGATAGATAGAGTTTTTATTTCTAATAATTTAACAGATTCCTTAAACAAATCAGCAGTGATTTCATGTCCTTTATCAGATCATAATTCTATATTTTTTGAAGTGGTAGTCAATCCAAATTTTGATATTCATATAAAAAGGATCCCAGCTTATATCACAAAATTAAAAGATTTTAATGATTTAATTTCTACAAAAGTACAGAATTTTTAGAACTTAACAATACTAATGATATATCAGAAATTTACATATGGGATGCCCTAAAAGCTTATCTATATGGTGGGATATTGAATTGGCACAACAAAAAAAAGAAAGCTTGGGATAAAGAGCTGCAAGATATACAATGTAAATTAGACACTTTAAAACTTAATAATATGGGTGATAAAGATATATCAGATAAAAGAAAATAAATAAATATTTTAAATAATAAATATCTAGAAATATTAAAACAATATAGAAAAAATCAAGTTTATAAATTTCTCTTCTAACCCTAAAATCCTTAAAAATCCTTGCTAATAAAACGGAAAGATTAAATAGATTTAATCATATTAATGAAATATTCTCCCCTAAAAAAGGAAAAATGGTATCGGAAATTCATAATATATTAACTGAATTTAGAGAGTTTTTTAAAAACACCAACCAAACAACTACTAAAATTAACTCTAAAGAGGAAATAAAAACATTTATTAATAAATACACTAAAACAAGACTTTCAGAGGAACAAGGGATTTCTATTGATAAACAAATATCTTTCAAAGAACTTCAAATTCACATTACCAAATTAAAGCAAAATAAAGTACCAGGTAATGATGGCATCATTCTTGATATTTACAAATTACTACCTATAAATGCTCTAAAATTGCTTTATAAAGTATTTAATCTTGTTCAGGACAAAAACATAATTCCACCTTCTTGGAAATACACTTTTATTTCTCCTATTTTAAAATCTAAGAAATATCCCTCTAAGCGCACCTCCTATAGACCCATCTCCCTATTAAACACTGATTACAAATTATTTATGTCCATTTATGCAGAAAGGCTTAAAACACTTTTACCCAAATTAGTTAATAGTGATCAAATGGGGTTTATAATAAATAGAACTTCATATGATAACATTAAAAGAATATTAACTGTAATTGATTTGGTGAAAAATCTTAAAACAAATTTAACCCTTGTTAATTTATATATAAATTGTGCTTTCGACTCAGTTACATGGGAATATATGTTCACTCTATTAAAGGAATTAAATTTCTCCAATAATTTTATCAATCTTATCACTCTGTTATATGAAGGTAGCCAAGCTTATGTTAAAACTGGTACTAGTATATCTCAAAATATACCAATATTAAAAGTTACTAAGCAGGGGTGTCCTTTATCCCCTCTTTTATTTTCATTAGTTATGGAACCATGGGCAACTTTAATAAGACATGATACAGATATTGAAGGATACAAATTAAACCCCACTATATCATCTACAATACAAATGTTTGCAGATGACATATTGATTACTCTTGGGAGTAGAAGGGAATCTATACAAAAACTTTTTAAAAACATGGAATATTTTCAGAAAAATTCCGGCCTTACTTTTATTAATAATAAAACACAAATTCTTTTAACGGGTTCAAAAAAATACAATATACCTGATGAATATAATGAATATATATCTCAGTCTCAACAAATAGCATATTTAGGTATAATTATTACTAACAATATTAAAGATACCATTCAAATAAATTATAATAAAAGTCTATTACAGATAGAAAATTTAATAAATAAATGGAACAAATTACCCTTTTCTATGGATGATAAACTTTTAATAATGAAGATAATACTTGTCCCCAAAATCTTATATATAATTCAATCTTTATCTATACCTCCTTCTTACCAAATAATTAAAAAATTTCATGCAATGATTCACAAATTTTTGTGGTTACCAAATAAGCCAAGGATTGCATTAACATACCATTTGGAATAATAAGGGTATAGCCTTAACAAATTTAGAAATGTATTCAATTTCATCAGTATTCAATACATTCTCTCATCTCATTGATGTGGAATACACTGCTAAGTGGAAAGAGTTTATAGAGGTATTGTCACAAAATACCAAAGATATGAACAGTTCCTATAAGCTAAATTTAATTAATAATCCATTTATTTGAAGGATAAAAGCTTTTTCTTCTCCGAGTTTTAACTCTAAGTATATAGTGTTTCTTTTAAAATCATTTAAAAATTATATATTTAAATATATATATATATATATATATATATATATATATATATATATATATATAAGGATTGGCTTTTTTTACTCTTCCCTATATAGCCTACACACACAGATCTATGTTCTCTTCAGATTATACAAAACTGTCTATATTTCAGCAAAAGCATTTAACATTTTGGCACCAAATGATGATAAATAATGAGATAAAATCAAATAGTTTACTCTTGGAAGAGTATAAACTTGATTCTAGTTTATGGTTAGAGCTTCAATAAGCCAGACATGTATTAAATAAATTGGATTCTGTGTCTCCTATAATTAGGAAAAAAATTGCCAAGCTAATACAATATATGATTTTATCAATTTTGCATAAATCTCCTGCTAATAACAAGTTATCAAACATTTATAGGGCAATTAAATGTGATTTAGATACACATTCAGATAATTATTAGAAATATTTTTCTTTAATTAATAATAATCCCCCTTCTGAGAAAGACAAATTGAATATTTTACAATCAACAAGTATGACTAATTCTTCTTTAAAATGGAAATTATTCACATGGAGATTTTTAAATAGATAATTTATCACTCCTTATAATATAAGTATATTTTCTAAAAAGAATATAACATGTTGGAGATGTAATATTGAATTGAATGCTGACTGGTCTCATATGTTTTATAATTGCATATATTTAAGAAAATTTTGGGATGATATCAATAATTTGTTGCAAGCAATTTTTACTGATAATTTATTTATATCTAAATCACTTGTTTTATTTAATACTCCTGTTCCTGATTGTGTAAAAGAGAATAAGTACCCTTTGGTTTGGTCTATACTATCTATAGCTAGAAAAACAATCACTAAGAATTTGAAATCTAGTACAGCACCTACATTTTTGGAATTCAAAAATATACTTCTTGAAACGTGTAATTTGAAAATGTTAACTATTAAATCTAGATCATCTAGGAATACTACATTATATAATTCATGGAATATCATCTATGAACTTCTAGAAAAATAGTTTATTAATGTATGTAAACAGATGATTTTTTATTAATCCTACAGTTACATTAAGATTTTTTTTGCATGATGAACGTCTTTGTACATAATTTAGTTACATTGGTTTATATATTAGAAGGTTTGTTTTTTATTTTCTTGTTTTTTAACTTTAAAAAAAAATGTTATAATTTCATGGAAATATTTGTTTTTTTTTAATAATTATTTAATAAAATTCTTTGAAAAAAAATGATTATTACAAAGAAGAACCATGTAATCAAAAAATGTGGAAATATGAAAACATACAGGTGCTTAGGAGCAATAGCTGATTCCAAATTAAGTTTATGTTTCTTAATAAGATATGTTCAGCTTCCAACTATTGTATCAGATAGAAGTCCCTCAGAAATATTACAATCATTTACATAATAAATCAAGAATATAGCATCTGCTTAAGTAACACGTCAGAAAATTTATCATAAAATTAGTAATAATACAACAAAAATTGACTGATTTAATGGAAGGTTAATTATGAGGTAGATTAAAACAACTTGGACTTTTTATTTATTGATTTAACATTTATTTACCAGGAAAATCTGACTTGGAACGAGCCACTTTTCAGTGGAAGCCCAGGGAGAAACACTCCAGATACATGTCTTTGTAATGTAAGAGGAAACCCACACAAATGCAGGGAGGACATGCAGACTCCACACAAAAGGAATGCCAGTTGAGAATTGAAATGGAGAACCTCTTGCTGTGAGGCAACAACACAAACTGCTGCACTACTGCGCCATCTGTTTTCCAGGTGAAAATGTGTCAAAGACTATCGTATTTTATGTTATAGGGTCTATGGGGATGATTTTGTTTTGTTGCCAAACTATGAAGTATTCCATATTCAACTAATTTAGTTTCATATTAAGGAGAGGTTATAGTAGAGAATAGTTCAGTGTGAGTTGTTCCTGTTTGCAATGGGTTGCCAGACCAAGTAAGGAACTTTGAAGCAATTTAAGAGAATGCTGAACAATCATATTGTGTTATCTTTAACATTTAGAGAAATGGTTCCACAAAATAGATAATTAGTCATGGTGCATTGAATGTCAACAGCAACAACAGAGAACAGTACTTATATAGAGACACTTTTTTGAAGTTATGTTGGACTCAAATAAGAAATGAATGAGTTTTAAGCCATGACATGAATGGGTTTGCAATAATTTTCAACATATTTGTTAAGAGCCAGTAATTAAGCTATCTGTTGTAATTATTCAGGCTACTTTTGTCAACATTTTTTGTGAATAGGTTTGATAAAAGCAGACTTGAAGTCATTATGGATAATTCCAGTGAAAGTGAAGTGATTTAAGACAAATATCACAGGTCATCAAGGAAAATGACTCCAAGATTAAACCACTGGTCACCCTGTCACAGATTCAGTGGGTAATGGTAGTCAAGTGTGAAGTGTTATGAAGCAACATCTCATGCAGCAAGCACTATAAACACATTGAACCTCTGGAATGTAGCAAATCAAAAATGTAGACAAGCATCTTAGCAAGCAGATTCCTGCCATGCAGTTTCTGAGATTAACTATTAGGCACTACTTAAAATGCTCTCAAAGTAGACAGGGACAATACGGAAATGCAGAATGCTGTACAATGAGGCATTTGAATAGTCTGCTTACAAAGAACTTTCTGTAAGAAAAATGTTTTGTTCTTTAGTTGAGATAGTATTGGCATTAGCATTTGCAATCTGCCTTGATGGGACCTTGGCTGATTTGTAAAAGCTCTTGGATCTGTTTTGTCTGGTTTCTACAGATCTTTTTACAGATTGATTGCTATCCTGGCCTTTGCTTAATTAAGTCTCTATATCACTGAACCAAAACATATTCACGTCCATTTTGGCTCACATGCTGATGTGATATACTGTGGATGACAAGCTGTAATGCTTGATTTGTTCAGCTTCTTACATTAACTTGTATTTTTCTCCAACCCTCCCACACTTTTGCTGCTGTTGTTTTAAAAGCCAGTGTCTCTGACTTTTATCACTTACGGTGATCTAACTATCAAAGATTCTCGCTTCCGCTTTGATTCCTATTGTCAGTTCTGTAAGATGATTATGTACTTTTCCCTCCAATTGCTTTACAGACATCCATCATACTCAGAGCCCACCCAGCAAACAAGTATTGCTCTTTAGCTAAACTCCTTTACTGCAAATCATAGGTTCATAGGTTCATAGGTAGGTACTAGGCTATTGGCCCTAGGGCCTATACAAGCCTAGCCAAAAAAGTACCCTGGCTTTTTCCACCCAAGAAAATTATTTTCCTGTGCCCCTGTTGAGCAGAGCCACAGAGGTGATCCATGGGGTGAATTTCCTATTTCCCATCCAATCATCAAGATTTTTCTTGAAGAGTGCTAATGAGGAGCTTTGTTTGATATAGATAGGTAGTTTGTTCCAGAGTATGGGAAGTCTCTGGGACTGGAATCTATCCTTCCAGCATGTTCTTTTTATTATGGTGACAAGGTTTAGGTCCCTAGAGCATGTAGCTCGGAGGGATTGGGATTTCCTTAAGTGGAGCATGTCCAACAGCTCTGGGTTTGACATAGGTTTGCATGTTAGGCAGAGATCGCCTCTGAGTAGGCGTTATGTGACAGAGTAAAGCTGGAGTATTTTAAGACGGTCTGTGTAGGGCATCTGTTTGAGGCCAGTAATCCTCTGTGTGAGGTATTTCTGTGGCCTTTCCAGTTGTTGTAAATGTCTTGTGAGGTACATACCAAAAGGGGTGTTGTACTCTATAATGGGTCTAATAAGTGACGAGTAGAGGGGAACAATGACCTCTTTTTTCCTAGATGAGAAACCTTTTGTGATGAGGTGTGCCACATAGAAGGATTTCCTGACTACTGTGGCAATGTGATTATCAAAGGAGAGACTACTGTCCACCTGTGTCCCAAGGTCTCTTATCACACATTCGGTGTTAAGTAGACTACCACCTATGTGGTAGCTCATGGGTACAGAGTTTTTACCAAAGGGGATGACAATGCACTTTTTGGCATTGAGTTTGAGGCCATGGCTTTGACACCAGGCATCTGTCTCAGTGAGGCCCTTTTGTAGGATGTCCACATCGTTATGAGTTTCAGTTATGGCTCCTAGTTTGCAATCATCTGCGAACTTCATTAGCCAAAGACCTTCTGTGTTAGCCTGTACTTCAGAAAAGTAGATAGCAAACGAGAGGACAGTTTACTATTTTTTATTTGAACGGAAAAACATTTTCTGTTCAAATAAATAAATGGTAATACCGAAAGTAAAAAAAACTACCATTCACAATGTTGAACCACATGTTCATTGCATTTGACTCGACATTGTTGTCGAAACCACTACATGATAGCTATACAGGAGCTGATGTAAATCAAACTCCTATACAGCTACCATGTTTTGCAGGGGGACAAGCCCTCCTGCACCCCCCATGTGGGGGTCTGCCCCCCACACACCCCCTACTTATATATTCTAACTCCGAGATCACACTACAGTGGGGATGTGGATGAATTTCCACTCCCCGCTGTACCACAATCTCCATGCAGATAATCAATTTCCACTTATGCGAATGCAGTTGTGCATTTGCATAAGTGGAGTCGACTATCTGGTGCAAAACTGCTTGTGCAGTCGACATTCTGTTTTTTGGCACATTGCAGCCAATAGAATTTTGTTCGCACAAACAATAGTAAACTGGAGAGGACCAAAGACTGAACCTTGTGGTACTCCACTTGTCACTGGTCTGAAGTTGGATTTGGTGTCTGCTACTTTCACAGTGTGGGTCCTGTTAGTGAGCCAGTTGGCAACCCACCTTGTGACATAGGGATTTATACCTAGTTTAGTGAGTTTATCTACAATTCCAGAGTGGGGGATGGTGTCAAAAGCCTTGGAGAGATCTAGATAGGCTGTGTGAACCAACTTACCCTCATCTATGGCTTTGTGACTGCTTCAAAGAGGTCAATCAGGTTTAGGAAACATGATCTGCCTTTTACAAACCTGAACTGGGTGGGGTCCAGAGTCTGGAGATTACCAATTTCTTTGTTTATAAGTTCCATGATGATACGTTCCATGGCCTTGCAAGCCAGGCTCGTTAGGCTAATGGGGCAGTAGTTCCTGGGGTCTGTGGTGGCTCCCCCTTTGTGGAGTGGGATAACTGTCGCTGTGTGCCATTCAGTGGGCACAAAGCCTGAGGTGAGGCTATGATTGAACATGGTGGTTAGGTGGGGTGCCAGTTCATTCTGTAGTTCATGTAGAACGCAGCCTAGGATGTTGTCAGGTCCCATGGATGCTGTGTTCTTGGCTTTGGAGAGTGTGTTTTTTATCTGTGCAGCCATGATTACAGGAACTTTGCATTCTTCCGGTATAGAGATGGGCCCTTTAGGGGGTGAGGGGGTGATAAAGTTAGCACTAAACCTATCTGCCAGGATGTTGGAAATATCAGTTGGTTCTGTATATTTAGTGCCATTGTGCTGTAACTCAAAGCAGATCTGAGTGTTGCCATTGAGATTCTTGACTTAGCTATAGAATGCTTTGTGGTTGTCTTTAGAATCAGTGGCAATTTTGTTTTCATAACTAGCTTTGGAGTATTTTATGAGGGATCTCAGCTTCTTACTGAGGCTGACCAGGGAGTTCTTCCAGTCATGGGATTTTACTCTTTTTTGCAAAAGTTTCTTTCTTCTGTTGTAGAGTTTCTTTAAGGCAGGGGGCCACCAGATTGGCTTCCTGTTTTTGGAAGATAGCATCTTGGTTCTGTTAGGGATAGCACAATCCATGCACTTGTGTAAGTGTGCTCTAAGCTTAGGGTCTTGCTGCATCTTCGGCACAGGCACACTTTGGAATAAATGAATAAATCCTCTGTGTCAGATCTGAAAAATAAAATATTATATCTGCACTTCATTGAACTGCTTTATCTGCTAATTGTTGCACTTTTCAATTGTTCATTCATAGTAGTATAGGTGCTATTGGGGCCAAAGGCTAAGGGCCTAAGTAGCCAACAAGGTTGCCTGGGGCTTATGCCACCCAAGAAAGTTTTTTTCCCAGCCCCTGTTAAGCAGAGCCACAGAAGTGATCCCAGGGGTGTATTCCTATTTCGTGAGGTTGGCCTTTTCCAGCTGCTGCAGATGTCTCATGAGGTACACATTCAAAGGGGCATTGTACTCTATCATGGGTCTAATGAGTGTCGGTAGAGGGGAACAGTCCCGTCTTCTTCACACACACAGCATTAAAGTAGACTGCCGCCTATGTGGTAGTTCATTACTTCAGCCAGAGGCCTCTTTCTGTGTTAGCCTACTTCAGAGAAGTAGATATCAAAAAGTGCTTATAGAGTGCATTTGTGTAGGATTCAGCAGTCGTAACTGTATTGTCCACTTGCATGGCTGTCATGAAGTTCGCCACTTCTGTCTTAAGAAGCATGAAGTTAGCTTTGGAGAAATTTTTACAGTGGTGGGGGTGGGATGTGGATATCTGGGGTGAATAGCTTATGGTCGGATCTGACCAAAGAGGAGTTGACTTTAGGTGAGGAACACTGGTAACTCATGTTGGTAATGACTAGGTCTAGGATATTGTTGCCCCTGGTGGTGGTGTGGATAAGTTGATCCAGGGCACTGGAATTTATGAATTCCAGAAAGTGTTGAGCGAAGGAGTTGGTACACGAGTAGTTTTCCCAGTTAATGCTGGGGTAGATGAAATCACCCATTATTAGGGTGTTTGGTTGAACCTTAATATTTTCCACTATATCAAGAAAAGATGAGTGGGAATCCTGGGGCATGGTGGGGGATCTGTAGCAAGCTACAATTTTGATTGCAGTTTTGCCCAGAGTTAGTTGCACTTGGATAACCTTGGATGCATTATGCTGAACAACTAGCCTGGAGGTGTGGATATCCTTAATGAATATGGACACACCTCTGCCTTTGGTGTTCTGGTCCAGGTTAGATGGCCGAAAAGTGTGGTATGAGTTATAGCCTGGTAATGCAGAGGTGCTCTCTGGAGCCTTGAACCAGGTCTCAGTCACTGCACAGATATCGAGTACATGCATTTTGAGATTTAGACTTCTAGCATTGAGTAGCATTACCCTCAGTTTTTGCTTGTCTGTTCCTGTTATGGTAGTGAATTTGTCATTTGAACCTTGCCTAGAAAAGGCACTATGGGGGCAGCAAGAGCCTTAGCTAGTATCCAGGATCCCTGGGGTGACAGGTGCAGGCCATCTCTGGCAAAGCATTGTGGTCTATCAACCATGTAGTCCCAGGCAGACAGATACTGGATCCCCTTAGAATGACACCGGAAGGTTAGCCAATTGTTGAAGTCAATCATTTTGTCCTTGTACTGAGGTATCATTCTGGGTGATGGCAGGATGCTACTCAGGGCTGGGGTCATACCTTCCTGGGCTACAAGATCTAAAAGCTCTTCCATGTCTCTTTTTCATGTAGTCCAGGGAGGTACGTTTCAGATTGTTCACACCAACATGGACAATGACAGAGTCATATTTGTAGTTGTTGTGGAGAGACCTGAGTGCATGGGTTATGTGGTGGATCCTGGTACCCAACAGGCAGCTGCAATAACCTTCTCCTTGTTCCGCCTGGTGAGTGGGACATCAGTGTGCCTGACTATAGAGTCACCTATGACTAGTGTGTTGGGTACATTGTTTTGCTTTATCAAGTATCCTGGTATTGTACTGTTTGCTAATTGCTGAGAACTTCACTTTTGAAAAGTTTTACTAACACTGTTACTGTGTAAGTTGCTACTTTGTATTTTTGTTGGTGCTGTTGTATTCCTGCAATTTTGGTCCAACTAAAGGGATTCTAAACAGTTTCCTTTAAGAGTCTGCATACATTTGGCATATTTGAGAAGTTCTTGGTTGATTCCCACAGAGCTCAGCATCTCTTAGGGTCCTTGAATAAGCCTCTAAAGTGATTTCCTTGCATTTTGTGCCACGCAGGCACAAGCTAAGTACTTGGACTTAAAAATTGTACTTCCAGAAGATATTTTAGTGATTGACTACTGATTTGTTGTTCTATTGGTGTATTCATTTGTAATTAAGGCTGAGATTACTGCATTTTCTCAAATTGTCTTGCTGGTGGTCTGATTGACTTGAAATTGCCTTGTCTAGCTAGGTTGTTAAAGTTGTTTTGTGGTAGCATACATTTTCAAGCATTCATTTTTGTGCCTTTACATTAAGAGGACTGGGATATTCCATCTCTAGTGGCAGTAGGTGGTGGCCTGGTCTATCTGAGCTGGAAAAAATTTATTGAAGCATTGCACAATGTCAAGCTCAGAGCAGCTAGCCTGTACATCAGATAGTACTAATACCATATCCTGGCACTATCTAATACCATATCTTAGCACTATTTAACTCTAATCCCTAACTCTGTTCTTACACTATTCAACTCTAGTCCCTAACACTAGATACCACTCTAGGAGACCTCTTTAAAACCCAATCCTCAAACCCTAATAGTCCACCATAATACAGACCTGGACAACATGAATATGGAATTTCCAAATGTCCCCAAAGCCAACTTGGGAGATACGGGCATCCTGGGACAATGTAACAACTGTCTCATGTTCACTGACAACCTTTTAAAGCTTAAAGAAACCGACACAATATCTGATAGATGTATATACACAACTGCCTTTGAGGCAAAACTCTTGCATAAAATCAAGGTAGCGAAGAACACACACACACTACATCCACCACACACGTAGACCATTTTATGATGAGGCACTAAAAAGCAATCTCACCAAATCTCAAAAACCTCGGAAACATGCAAACAACAATGCCTATCCTCAAAAATCTCTAAAGCATACACCAACATCAACAACAAACACTGCACATAAGCCTACACCCAACTGACTCCCTAAAACAAAGCCCATAAGGCAAGAAAACAATTTACCCAGGACTCTTATCATAGAGGACTTGATTACATGACACACAGATGCCCCACTTACCTGACTAGACAAGGAAAATATTACAGTCAGTTGCTTATCTGAGTCAGGATTTACCAAGTTACACACACACTCAAGTAATTGCACCACAGGTACCACTATGCGTCTGTCATAGTCCATGACATAGTAAATGACCTGAGACATATCTCTCTGGATTATATGAAGAGAGACATTTAAACCTCTCTGAATACATGTCTTAGACTAATATGTGCCTTACACTGAGCAGCATTCTACCTTCACCAAGGATGATGCCACAGTAGGAACAAAATGATTGACTTTAACAATTGGCTTAGTTTCTGGTGTCAGTCCAGGGGAATTCAATATCTGTCAGCCTGGGAGAATTTGGTCAACAGACCAGGCTACTTTGTTAAAGATGGCCTGCACCTGTCCCCCCGGGCTTCTATGCACCTCCTTGGAGCCTTTTTATGCAATGGTAAACCTAATGACATAATAAATAAAACCCAAAGGAACCTAAAGGTACTATTGCTCAGTGCTAGGAGTCTTAGCGAATAATTCCGCACCCTGCAAGCTCTCCACACTCTAGAGGATACAGACATCTGTGCCATTACCAAGACATGGTTTAAAGCTACAGAAAGTACTCCAGCAGTGCAAGGCTACAATGCCTTCTACACAGTTAGACCATCAGCTGCACAGATAGGGACTAAAGGTAGAGATGTCTCAATCTAAAAATTATCAGCAAGTATACCTCAAGGTTGGGTAACACACAACAGTGGGCTAAACTTGTAGTAAATTATACCACCTTAACTGAACAAAGTGGCATAGAGAATATGCTGGCTGACAAATGCAGCTCCTACTTTACCCCCCAGTCCTCCCACCACCCCTTGTGAAATCCTAACAGCATAATCCCCACCCCAACTATCAGCAGGGAGCATGTCATAGCAGTACTCACTAAGGTTAAAAATACAGCCTAGTTGTCACCCAAAAATATCCCAGGTTGCCTCCTAAACAGCCTGAAACATGACCTATCAGGACCACTTGAGTAACTTTTCAGCTGCAGCCTCGAAATAGGCTATGTACCAAGGAAATGGAGGATGGCAACGGTTATCCCCTTCACAAGAGTGAACCATCAACTGACCCCGGAAACTGCAGATCCATTAGTCTAACTAATCTAATATGCAAAACCATGGAACAAATTATCATGGAAATTATCAGTAAAGACATCGGAAACCTACAAAGAATGGACCCATCCCAGTTTAGTTTTGTCAGAGGAAGGGCATGCCTACTTAACTTGGTACACGTCTTTGAGAAGGTAACCAGGACAATGGATGAAGAGGAAATGGTGCATACTGCCTACCTAGACCTGGCTAAGGCATTCAACACAGTACCACATTGTGGACAAACTCCCTGAAATAGGTATATATCCCTACATAACTCACTGGATTTCCAGCTGGCTCACAGCTAGGACTCAAGAAAGTCAGAACTGGTGAGACCACTTCCACCAAGAGGCAGCACACTACTGGAGTACCACAGAGCTCCGTGCTGAGCCCAGTCTTGTTTGACATCTAATTCTCAGAAGGTCAAAGCTAATGTCAATGACCTCTGTCTCACCAAGTTCGCAAATGACTGCAAATAGGGAGCTATCATAAACAGGGAGCTATCATAAATAGGGAGCTATCATAAATTCACCCCATGATACTAACAGCCTACAAAAAGGTCTAATACAGACAAATGACTGATGCCAAAGCCATGGATTACAACTCAGTGCAAAGAAGTGCATTATAGTGCCTTTTGGGAAAATGTCTACCCAGGCAAATTACTCCATTTATAAGATACCCCTAAGAGTTGACCCAGTAGTTAGAGATCTGGGAACATATATAGACAGTAATCTGGCCATTGACCAACATGTAGCCAAGGCAGTAAGAAATTAATTCTATGTCACTCAACTTTTAAGTAAGGGTATGATATCCAGGTTCAAGGAAGTTATAGTACCACTCTACTCATCCCTTATCAGACCTGTCATGGAGTACAAAGCCCCCTTCAGCATGCACCTGACTAGGCGTATGTAACAGTTGGAGTACTCACAGAGGTTCCTCATCAACAGAATCCAAGGTATTAATTCACTGTCCTATACAGATTGCCTTGGAGCCCTGTCTCTATACTCACTCTCCTACAGGCTGTTGACAGGTGATCTGTGCTTTGCATAATAAAGCATCCTTAGATCCATCCCTGATGGAGGCATCTGCAAAATGAGCAGCACTAGAAACAATAGATCCAGGTATCTGAACTTTGCTTGTGACATAAATAGAACATGCTGGTGAGACAAATATGTAACTCAAAGGATACCCATGCTCTGGAATATGATCCCCATCCATGTGAAGCAAAGTCCATCCCTAACCCTATTAAATGCAACCTTGACTATTGGATGGGAAACCGCAAATTCATCCCTGGGCTGACCCCCATGTATCTTATAAATGGAGGCTAACAGTAAACATTTTCTAACACTGAATGGGTAATCATAGATTCTTCTTAGGGCTGGCCCTCATGTCTCTTATACACCAAGGTCAACAGTAAACATTACTTAACTAACATATACCACAACATGACTTTTTAGCAACATCCTTACTATCATACCCCTCCTAACTAGCATACATCTCCTAACAAACATGCTCCCCCAATTAAGACGCACATGTTACCAGGGGATGCGGTTGGGTTGGGTTAAGTGGCCAAGCTTATAAAGGCCCAGGTTATCAATAGCCTTGTGTATACCTATGAACCTATTTACAGCAATTCACAGACAAGTTGTGTAGTGTGATCAGTTAGCTGTTGGGATTGTTGTGTAGTATGCAAGTGATGTTTGCATGAGTTTTAGCAATTCTAAGGGTGTTTTCAGTTCATAGACATTTGCCGTTCAACTGTAGAAGAGCTACCTGCACCTTGAGGATTCTGTCTTTTAGCCAATTTACTCTCCGTCTTTCCACATAGGGGGTCTATCTGTAATGCATTATGCTTACAATTTATGGTAGCATGTGGAATGGTGTCTCCCAGATCAAGATATACCATGTGGACAGCATGGCCACTGTCTACAGCCTGCATTACCCTTTTGACGGAGTTAACCAGACTCATTAGACAGGATCTACCCCTTGACAAAGCCAAACTACTGCTGGTCTAGCCTGATGATATTTTTAATATCTGACTTTATCAGGTCAGTTATATTATGTTCTATGGCCAGAGGTCTTGGTTCATGATCTGTAGATAAGAAAAGTAAATGCTGAACAGAAGAAGTTCCAACACTGAGCCCTGCAGGATACCACTGGTCACCTTCATACTCTTTGATGAATGTGTAGCGTATGTACATAAGTACATAAATTATAATGCACAAGAAATGAGTGGATAAGGACATGTAAATGAACCAAATAAAAAGTCACTTTCATAGTTATTAATGAAAACATAATGCGGCCTGATGACAAACCATGATATAAGGAAAAGAGCATGCAAAAATAGCAGAACAGCAGCTAGCAGATGTTTTCACATTTGCAGTCATTTGCATTATGCAGCACTATAGTGCCTTAGGCACAGGTTGCATTGGCAGGTTTTGCATCGTTTCAGACCAAGGACTTGTGTTGCTGGTAGTGCCTGACATACCAGACTCTCATTCATGATGAGTTAGTGAATCACTACAGAGCAGAATGAACTTGGTCAGTGTATTTCACTCACATGCTGAATCTTAGGAATGTATGATTTAGTGACCAAATGGGGACACATTCTGTAATTTCTAGGGTTCTGCCTCATGGATACTTAATAAGATCCTCGGTATTATGCTGTTACATGTTAATGATCATATATAGTTTCCACAGGACTGACAAGGAAAGGGGCAGTATTTTGCATATGGTATCCCCAGCACTGAAGAGGAGCGGACCAGCACTATGTGTGGCTTCTTCAACATGGTCAACTGTCCTGATACATTCAGTGCCATAGACTGTGCTCATATGGCAGTAAAGGATCTCCCCTGTCCACAGAGCCAGAGATACAGCAGTAGCATCACAGGGCCATAGGAAGCTCAAGGCAGCTGAGTCTTGTGACCATCTACTCCTTCCTTGTATACATTCTTAGACTTTATCTCTCTTTTTTTTAGAACAACTAGGCCAGTCAAAGCAAGTAAAAATCTGTGAATACCTATTCAGTCAATCAGTTTCCATTAAGAGGAGGTAATGTATTGCACTGCCTAATTTTCAGCAAGAGGCTATTTCAAAGGTAGGGAACACACTGTATAAAATAATCACACCACTGTTTTATAATTATTTGTGGATGAAGATTTGATCCCTGATTCTGGTATTTGTGGGACTATTTGATTTATTTTATTTTATTTTACATTTGTTGACCGGGCTAGTCTAGCTGGAGATATTTCCATTTTCAGTAGAGGCCCGGGGAGAAAAGCTCCAAATTGATTTGTGGAAATACAGGAGATAATGGGCCTCTAATGGCACAGAAGGTAGGCAAGGCATAGCTCTCCCCTCAGGAGTCTATAAGGTAACAAATGAAGGGATAGTGCTTCCAGGCTTCTTTGGTAGCTTAGTGTTTGTAAGTGAGTGATCTTAGCTAGGAACCTCAGGGTTCCTTCTAGTTGCTTGATGTGTCTAGTGAAGTACACCCCAAAGGGGGCATTGTATTCAGTAACTGGACTAAACAATGTTCAGTATAAGGGAACAATGCCCCTTTTAGATTTGGATGATATCCCTTTGGCAGTTAACTGCACTAAGTAGAAGGGCTTTCTAATTACCACCTGTAAACGATGATCAAAGGAGAAAGAGAGAATTATTAAAGGTCTTTAACACCATTCTCATTTTGGAGTGGGGTGTTGTCTCTGTTGTATGATGGGAGGAGGGATTGTCAAAAATGTGACCATGTAGCACTTTTTAGCATTTCACATGAGCACATTTTTAGTACACCAGGTATTTACACATTTAAGTTCTTGTTGAAGGTCTTGGGCATCATAACAGGATTTGATAATGACTCCCAGTTTACAGTCATCTGCATACCTGGTTGGCCAAAGGTCTTGATTCATGGTCTGGAGATACGAAAAGTAAATGCTGAGCAGAAGATGTCTCAGCACTGTGCCGGTGGGAAACCACTGGTTACCTTCATATTCTTTGATGAGACACCTCCTACCTGCACTATGCGGGTTCGATCTTTTAGCCAAATTGCTGTCCATCTTACCACACTGGGATCTGTTTGTAATGCATTAAGCTTACTAACTATGGTAGCATCGGGGATGGTGTCAACCACCTTGATCAGGTCAAGGTATACCGTGTGTACAGCATGACCACTGTCAACACCCTGAATTACCCTTTTGAAGAAGTTAGCCAGATTCAGTTGACAGGATCTACCCATGACAAAGGCAAACTGCTGCTGGTCTAATCTGATGAGATTTTTAATTTAATATTTTATCAGGTCAGTTATATTATGTTCCATGGCTTTATAAATAAGACTCATCAGTTTGATGGGCCTATAATTCCTGGGGTTACTGTTACAGCCACCATTGAAGACTGACTTCACTATGGATGTGCGCTAAATCTCAGGGACAAAGCCAATGGCTAAACTCACTTTAAATAGTCTGTCAGGACTTGTTTAGTACCATTTATTTAATAGCCAGGTAAATTATCAGGACCCACGGAGGAAGTATTTTTAGTCTTGGAGATCACCTTCACTACATGTTCCTCAGTGATGATGGGGAGGAGGGTCTGGTAGACTCAAGGATAAGTTGGCTTTGGATAGTCATCATTGGGGTACAATTTGCACTAAGTTTGTTTGCTAGTACGTTGGTAAAGTCTATTGGATCAGAGTAGGTGATACCATTATAAATAAGCTCTGAGCAATATTAGGTGTCATTTCTTAGAATCCTAACATAGTTCATGAGCTGCTTTAATAGCCCTAATAGTATTTTCCAATTTTTTAGTTTTCCAGTGTTGTCCTTGATATGAGGGTCTTTGGACCAGTGGTATGCTTTCAAGATTTTTTTTGTTTTATTTTATTGCATAGTTTTATTTGTTTTTTTAATTTCCCATTATATTTAGATCTGGTTGGGACTACCAGTTCTATACATTCACCTATGTGGGCATAGAACTCCTTTGTTAAACTATGGCAGTTTCTGAGCTGATGCTGCTATGAGTGAAGTTTGAAATGTCATAAAATTTGATTAAATCAGTACATTTGAAATACTTGAATATTCAGATATTGTTTTCAGCGGGTTTACAGATTTTGAAAAAAGTCACTAGTTAATGATCTGACTTAACTGGGAAAGTAGATATCAGGGGAATAGTACATAAAAAACTTGAAGTCACAAGGACCGGATCAAGGATATTATGTTCTCCAATGGGTTTGTTAACAGTCTGGTGCAGGGAATTTATATTTTTTAAATATAAGGGGTGGGACTTGGCATAATGGCTAAGGTATTTACTTGACAGACACAAGGTATGGGTTTAGTTCTCATCTTTGACAGGGAAATTGGCTAGGCATAAAATGACCTGCAAGGACAGCTAACCTAGTAGTTACCCATGAATCCATAAGAACATTTTAGCATATCCTACATTGGAGGTATAGGCACTCCAGTTTACTGAGGGGATGTCTCCCAAAATAATAGAGTCTCTGTTTATAGGAAGTTTAACAAGTACATTTAGCAGCCTTGCACAGTTTTCTTGGAACACAGAGGGTGTGCTGTAAAAGGTTATAAACTGATAGTTAATCCTGTTTAATGTGATTTGGAGCTCATTGAGTTTCATTTTAGGGGTCTCTGGGAATCTGTCTAGAAATTATATGGTTCCTAACAAATATGTACACATCACCACAGTTATCATTGAGTCTGAAGGCACAGTAGGCACACAACCAATGTATGGAGAGAGGGAGAGAGAGTGCTTGCAAAATATTTAAATCAAGTTTCAGTAATTCCACAAATATGGATATGTTCCAAATGCAGGAGAGACTCAAAGACAGGCAGTCTGTTGTTGATACTTCTAAAATTGAGCAGAGCCACCTTAATGTGATTCTGTTGTTAATCTGACATGTTAGTTATGTTGGGATGTCCATTAGCTGGACTCTGCCTGAAAAGGCACTTTGGGGCAGCAAAGGCTTTAGCCAGTATGTAGAAGCCTTGGAACTAGAGGTGCAGGCAATACATTGCAAAGTAAGTAAGATGGTTGAGGATTTTGTCCCATGCTGAAACACTGGATCCCCCGGTAATGTCATCACCTGTTTAGCCAATTGTTAAAGCCAATTATCTTTTCTTTGTATCTAGGTATTATCCTTGGAGAAAGAAGGATTCCACCCAAAACCAGAGTCTTGCCCACATTTGTAACATGTATGGACAGTTCTGACGTAGCTTTCTGCATATCCTTCAGGGTTTTGTATCCCAAGTATTTCACCCTCATTTGGGCCACTACTATGTCATAGTCATATTTTCTAGCTGAAGGATTCTTAAAGGCCCCATGAGATATCAGAGATCCTGGCACCTGAAAGACAACTCGCTGTTACCTTGTCTTTGTCAAGCCTAGTAAGTGGAGAATCAGTGTGCCTGACAGAGTCACCAATCACTAAAACATTTTATTTGTAAAATGCTCTGGTATACTGGACTTGAGCTAATTTAAATCTTAGGGAATCTTTGTAAGACTGTACCTGAAGGTGATATGGTGCTGGGTTTTCAGTGAGACCTAGTCTTCATGGGTCTAGGAAGCTTTGGCAATGATTTTTTACAGCTTCAGTGTATGAGATTTTAGTGTGTGTTAATGAAGTATGTGGTGGTTGTATGTGTGTTGCTCACAGTCTATACTTTCTGTGAGAGTGAGGCCTCCATATTTCTTAAATATTTGCATCGCTCGCAATCAGAATTTCTTGTGTTGAGTAAAAGTTCATTATCTGTGAGCATAAAGCAATTACTACACTGCCTAATCATACCAAGTGCTATAAAGTTGGCAAAAGAAGTGAAATAAGCAGGATAACTTTCCATCTTGGTCCAGAGATTTTGAGAATTAATTAGGGTTATACTGTAGTTCATGAAATAGTTAATGGGCTATACTCTGGAGGAATGTAACTTTGCAAATTTCCATATGAAGTGTTTACAAGGTTTACTATCATTATTTTGAATGGCACTTGGTCGACCGCACTATGTTCGACAACAGAAAGTCAAACATGGCAATGTCAAACTTTAAAAGCAAGCCTAGGAATGGGTTTTAACATGGGTCAAGATAGGGGTTCACTGCTATTGCCGAATTACAAACCTCCCCCCTATCTCAACCCATGTTAAAGCCTGTTCCTAGGCTTGCTTTTAAAGTTCGACATTGCCGTGTTTGACTTTCCGTTGTCGAACATAGTGCGGTCGACCGAGTGCCATTCGAAATAATGATAGTAAACCATTTACAATGAGTTACATAAGCTAAATGGGGTAAAGTACTCAGTGTAACTGATATTAATTCTCAAAATCTCTGGACCAAGATGGAAAGTTATCCTGCTTATTTCACTTCTGTTGCCAGCTTTACAGCACTTGGTATGATTAGGCAGTGTAGTAATTGCTTTATGCTCACAGATAATGAACTTTTACTCAACACAAGAAATTCTGATTGTGAGAGATGCAAATATTTAAGAAATATGGAGGCCTCACTCTCACAGAAAGTATAGACTGTGAGCAACACACATACAACCACCACATACTTCATTAACACACACTAAAATCTCATACACTTAAGCTGTAAAAAATCATTCCCAAAGCTTCCTAGACCCATGAAGACTAAAGTTCGACATTGCCATGTTTGACTTTCCGTTGTCGAACATAGTGCGGTCGACCGAGTGCCACTCGAAATAATGATAGGAAACCATTTACAATGAGTTGCATAAGCTAAATGGGGTAAATTGGGCTGGGTTGGTAAGGGGTTCACTACCTAAATAAATACAAGTAAATTAAGTAATTTGGGTTAAGCTGCAACTGTGACAATAGGCAGTGCAGAATCACTAAGCAAATGCAGAGTATAACCTATACTGAGCAACTACAGCCTGATTTAAACAAAGTAAACCAACTGTGGGCTGCATAGTGCGATGTAGAGCAGGTGTGGGCTGCATAGGGCGATGTAGAGCAGGTATTGGCTGCTGGACTACTTGGAGGATAGCCAATACACAGTGCAGCTCATTGTGCACCTGCAAATAGCTGGCTGCACTTGTGTGCCACTAGTCACATTGGCTAATAGGTTGGTAAGAGGTTGTTGGTAAAAAGACAGGTAGGGAATCAATATACCTGCATCTATGTAAGCTACTCATAAACCCGGGCAATTTATAACAGCACTGACAAAAGCTGAAAAAATTTAAATGAGCACACTGGAAATAGCAAATGATATATTTTACAGCAATCTGAGGCCTAGAAATAGTTTGGTTGCTTCTTTACTCTCGCTAGAGCAAACTAAATGAAATTCTTAGATTACTAGAATCACAAAAAAGTGGACAGCTATCACAGTAAAATCAGTAGAAAACAGAATGTACTTATCTCAGATCTTGCATGGCTTGTCTTAGAATATGTCATAATCCAAAGATTAACAGATCAATATATAGTAGCTCGTAACAAATGTGCACTAGGCTATTTACAGCAACACTGACAAAAGATGAAACAAAAACAAAACAAGCAAATTGGCCAATAGCAAATTACTCTCAAGTCTTGTACAGCAGTCAGCAGTACAGATATTAGGGATACCTTCAGGAGTAACAACTCAGAAGTTCTAAACCTATCCCCCGATTGTGTGCAACTCATTAAAAAATTAAAAACTGATAAAATAAGGATCATGAAACCGGACAAAGGGGGAGGGGTTGTTTTGATGTACAGTTGTGATTATGAAGCAGCAATGTTTAGCATTTTACAAGATTTAGATCAGTATTCTACTGCCTCGATTAATGAAGTTAACCTTGCATATTCTAAGATTAGATACATGCTGTATGATAATCTCATGCAAGGAGCTATAAATGAGAAATTATACAACTTTCTACTGGTCAATAAACCTGTGACCCCCACCATTTTTGGTATACCTAAGGTGCATAAAGGGTTGACCCCTTTAAAGTTTAGACCAATTGTGGCTGGGGGTGGGGGCATCACTGAACCTCTTGGTAAATTTATAGACATCTCCCTGAAAAGTCTAGTCAATTCCTTAAAACACATATGTAAGGACTCTCGGGAGTTCTTAAAGAACATCAAAATGGAATTATATGACGCAACCAAATTACTTGTTACCATCGACGTCATTGAACTTTTCCCAAGTATACCACACGTGGAAGGTTTGGAATTATTCAACGAATTTTTAGTTAATTCAGGTGAATTCACAGCTAATGTTATCAGGTTAATAGTTGAAAGTATGGAGGTCATCTTGAACAACAATTATATATTTTTTAATGGTGAGTTGTTCAGACAAAAGAAAGGGGTGGCAATGGGTTCACCTTGCGCCTCGGCGTATGCTAACATTGTGTTGTCTATGTGGGAGCAGAAATTCGTCTTCAATTCTGCATGGGCTAAGAACATAGCCCACTATCAGCGCTTTCTGGATGATATATGTCTTTTTTGGAACGGGTCGCTACTGGAATTTCAAGAATTTTTTACATATATAAATTCCACAACGGATTATTTGAGATTCACACACAATATTAGTGAGAAGGAGATTAATTACTTAGATGTGACTCTCTTAAAAAATCCTGAAACTAGGAGTTTTGAATCAACTGTTTTCAGGAAGCCTACATTTTCTAATTCATTTCTGCACTTTGACAGTGGTCACCCCACAGCACAAAAAAAGGGCATTTTAAAAGGCCAATTAATTAGAGCAAGTAGGATGTGCAGTACACTTGAACTTTTTAAAGAAGAGACTCAAATTTTGGAAAACATGTTCTTAGAAAGAAATTACCCTAAAAGGCTTTTTGAAAAAACACTTGATGAGGTTTATAGGTTGAGAACCAATAAATTCATCCCACTTCTTGGTAAAGGTACCACAGACATCACAGGAGGCAATGCTGAGAGTAACACAGATTCCCACAACACATTTGTTCACACCTTCAACAACGATTCCATGAAATTTAGGGACCTCATCTCAAAATACTGGCCTATTCTGAAAACTAATGAGGAGATTAAACAATTTACAGCGGTATATCCGGCCTTTGTTAACAGCAGAAATGCCAACTTGAAGGATCTATTTGAAAGGCATGAGGTAAAGGCCTCTCTGAGTAATAAGAAGGTAGGAACCTATAAATGTTTAACTTGTAAGCAATGTAATCATATTTACAATAACAGTAAATATTACATTAGCTCTAGAAATTTCAACTTTTTCCTAAAGGGTACTACAACTGTGCCACTAAGGGTATAGTCTACCTTGGTTTTGTGGGGCATGCAACGGGTTCTATGTGGGAAAGACAGAAAGGACTCTGCGAAAAAGGATTTATGAGCACTTATACGACGTTAGTGTTAAGAAAGAGAGTAATGCCTTTTACAAGCACTCAGTTACATGTCCCAATATGACCTTGAAATTTATGATTCTAGAGCATGTACCACAAAACCCAAGAGGAGGGGAATGGGAGGCCTCTTTAGAATATAAAGAGCTTTTATGGCAGATCAGATTAAATGCAACAGAGACTCCAGGTATGAATGAATCAACTAGCATTAAGAGTGTTTTGAAAATCAGACGAGCTAGGTTATAAGGTAGGCATTTATGGAGAAACATTCATGTTAGCATTTTTAGTATTTCAAAGAGAATTACTTAATTTTTTAAGTTATTTAATTCACAAATTAATTCACAAAGGTTTCCCAATTTAATCTAAAAAATCTAAAAATCTAAAAAATCTAAAATGTTAAAGTATTTATGTATTTATGTATTTATTTAACTATTCCAAGTATTTTTTGGCAAAATGACTTTTTTACATGGCATTTTAGCAGAAGAATTTTTAACATTGTGCATAGTGACTTGCTTATTAGGATTTGATTTAAGCTAGTCTATATCTTTGCTATATGGTGGTCTTGCCTTTAGTCCTGTTTTTAACGTTGTGATTGTTATTTCCCATTGAGATCAGTTTTTAAACTATTTTTAAATATTTTTACAATACATTGTACAAAACACTAATTTTTGAAAATGTATTTAAACTTTTAACATACACTAGTTCTTTTTGTAAAGAACTGTGTCCACCTTTAATGATTTTACCCTTCATTACTGGTGGATTTATGTTTTAAAAAGAGAAAGGGACATGTATTTATGTGATTTGTCACGCAAACTTGGGTAATGCACTAGCACTTTAAAAACCCGATTGTGGGTTAATCAATTGATTAACTGAACCGTTTGTTTTTAAATCTAATTAGATTAATTCAATTCAATTAAGCTAAGTTTTCACAATTGACATGAGTATTTAAACTGGCACATCATACATACTTTTGTCTTGATAAAGCCTGATATTGATCAGGCGAAAGCGCTTGATTTTATTCTTGGAGTGTTACGTGTGAAATAAAGAAGAGGATTATTTGGTTTCCGTTTTGGTCGTGGATTATTACTTCTTGGTTTATTCTTCTTGTTTTGGCTTCTTTGAGTGTTTTTCCACCATGACCGAAAGGGGCAGCCAGTCCGATTTTGAAGTAACACCTAGTTTGCTTAAGGATGTGCCGGATGACAGACCTGTATCGCGAGAGGAATTCCGCCAGGTTCAGTCTTTGCTAACGCAGCTCCTCTCTTCTTTGAGGCAATCGGAAGCTGGTGACATTCCCTGTAACCAGCAAGTTGGACTTGAAATAAGTAAAAACGCGAATAATGGCAATGGCAAAAAGCAGGCAGTTTCGCCTACTAACAAACCACAGTTGCACAAAGGGTGTAACGAAGGCTCAAACAACCGCCCTTCTACATCTGTTGGTAGTAATGGAAAACTCCTCACCAACAACCTTTAACTTCAATGCGTGGACATCTAGGCAATTTGCCTTCAATGCAGGTACTGTTTTTCGTCAAGATAATCACAATGAGCCTGCGGTTGATAACTTTAAGTTATTTAGTGACAAGTTGTATGCCTATAAATCCACGCAACTCGAAGTGGATTATTTAACTGAATGTGTGAGAGTGCAAAGGGTACCTAAAGGTTTAAGGTACACCAAGTTTCCTAACAATGCAACACCTGGATCGACCCTCTTTAATGACTTAACAGACTTGTTCAATAAAACTGGTCTTGAAATGATTAAGTTAATGTTGAAAGATTATGAATCCAAGCTGGATGTGCTTTTAGTAGATTTAAACAAATTGAACAATGTGGTAGTAACTGATTCCCACTTTATCCAGGTCAAAAAAGACTACGACCAAGTTTTTCATGAGGTAGACCAGCACTGTATTAAAATAGTTAACCGAAAAGTGAGGAAGTTGGAGAGGGACCTTAACGAATACAAAAATGGTGTAGCGCATCAACCAGCCTACAAAAGTAATTTTAAAACTAACAATAGATTTAGTAGAGTAGACAACACTGAAGGTACTGATTCTCCAATAGAAGGTCCTCGTAGAAGTGAGAGGCTGGCTCAGAAATTTAATTCCAACAACAGAAATGAGCAGCAGGTTTTTCAATTTCCCCTGGGCAGGACCAACAAAAGGGGTCCGTTCTACCAGCAGAGAGGTTGGGTGAACCAGCAGAGATAGTAATGGAGGAAGGGGGAGACGTGAACTGTTTAGCTCTTTCTATAGAGACATTTAACGCATATGACTTGCCTTACTCAATCATTTCTAGAGGTAACTTTAAAATCTTTAACTTCACGGACATCGATGTTGGGGAAACGCACTTTGAGTTATTCACAAAAGGTTTCCATTTTGTTCCACTACACTCTCTCAACATTACAAAATCCATTTTAGAGTTGAAACTATTTACAAGAAAGCTTAATTTGAACATCTTTTTCAAAGGGCAGAATTACTTGCAAGAGAGGTTTTCCAGAGCTAGTACATTTAACCCCTCACTACATGCTGTAGTTAAAACATTTGAAGACTTAGTGGAACAAGATATTAGGGATACCTTCAGGAGTAACAACTCAGAAGTTCTAAACCTATCCCCCGATTGTGTGCAACTCATTAAAAAATTAAAAACTGATAAAATAAGGATCATGAAACCGGACAAAGGGGGAGGGGTTGTTTTGATGTACAGTTGTGATTATGAAGCAGCAATGTTTAGCATTTTACAAGATTTAGATCAGTATTCTACTGCCTCGACACGAAGTTAACCTTGCATATTCTAAGATTAGATACATGCTGTATGATAATCTCATGCAAGGAGCTATAAATGAGAAATTATACAACTTTCTACTGGTCAATAAACCTGTGACCCCCACCATTTTTGGTATACCTAAGGTGCATAAAGGGTTGACCCCTTTAAAGTTTAGACCAATTGTGGCTGGGGGTGGGGGCATCACTGAACCTCTTGGTAAATTTATAGACATCTCCCTGAAAAGTCTGGTCAATTCCTTAAAACACATATGTAAGGACTCTTGGGAGTTCTTAAAGAACATCAAAATGGAATTATATGACGCAACCAAATTACTTGTTACCATCGACGTCATTGAACTTTTCCCAAGTATACCACACGTGGAAGGTTTGGAATTATTCAACGAATTTTTAGTTAATTCAGGTGAATTCACAGCTAATGTTATCAGGTTAATAGTTGAAAGTATGGAGGTCATCTTGAACAACAATTATATATTTTTTAATGGTGAGTTGTTCAGACAAAAGAAAGGGGTGGCAATGGGTTCACCTTGCGCCTCGGCGATGCTAACATTGTGTTGTCTATGTGGGAGCAGAAATTCGTCTTCAATTCTGCATGGGCTAAGAACATAGCCCACTATCAGCGCTTTCTGGATGATATATGTCTTTTTTGGAACGGGTCGCTACTGGAATTTCAAGAATTTTTTACATATATAAATTCCACAACGGATTATTTGAGATTCACACACAATATTAGTGAGAAGGAGATTAATTACTTAGATGTGACTCTCTTAAAAAATCCTGAAACTAGGAGTTTTGAATCAACTGTTTTCAGGAAGCCTACATTTTCTAATTCATTTCTGCACTTTGACAGTGGTCACCCCACAGCACAAAAAAAGGGCATTTTAAAAGGCCAATTAATTAGAGCAAGTAGGATGTGCAGTACACTTGAACTTTTTAAAGAAGAGACTCAAATTTTGGAAAACATGTTCTTAGAAAGAAATTACCCTAAAAGGCTTTTTGAAAAAACACTTGATGAGGTTTATAGGTTGAGAACCAATAAATTCATCCCACTTCTTGGTAAAGGTACCACAGACATCACAGGAGGCAATGCTGAGAGTAACACAGATTCCCACAACACATTTGTTCACACCTTCAACAACGATTCCATGAAATTTAGGGACCTCATCTCAAAATACTGGCCTATTCTGAAAACTAATGAGGAGATTAAACAATTTACAGCGGTATATCCGCCTTTGTTAACAGCAGAAATGCCAACTTGAAGGATCTATTTGAAAGGCATGAGGTAAAGGCCTCTCTGAGTAATAAGAAGGTAGGAACCTATAAATGTTTAACTTGTAAGCAATGTAATCATATTTACAATAACAGTAAATATTACATTAGCTCTAGAAATTTCAACTTTTTTCCTAAAGGGTACTACAACTGTGCCACTAAGGGTATAGTCTACCTTGGTTTTTGTGAGGCATGCAACGGGTTCTATGTGGGAAAGACAGAAAGGACTCTGCGAAAAAGGATTTATGAGCACTTATACGACGTTAGTGTTAAGAAAGAGAGTAATGCCTTTTACAAGCACTCAGTTACATGTCCCAATATGACCTTGAAATTTATGATTCTAGAGCATGTACCACAAAACCCAAGAGGAGGGGAATGGGAGGCCTCTTTAGAATATAAAGAGCTTTTATGGCAGATCAGATTAAATGCAACAAAACCCCCAGGTATGAATGAATCAACTAGCATTAAGAGTGTTTTGAAAATCAGACGAGCTAGGTTATAAGGTAGGCATTTATGGAGAAACATTCATGTTAGCATTTTTAGTATTTCAAAGAGAATTACTTAATTTTTTAAGTTATTTAATTCACAAATTAATTCACAAAGGTTTCCCAATTTAATCTAAAAAATCTAAAAAATCTAAAAAATCTAAAAATGTTAAAGTATTTATGTATTTATGTATTTATTTACCCATTCCAAGTATTTTTGGCAAAATGACTTTTTTACATGGCATTTTAGCAGAAGAATTTTTAACATTGTGCATAGTGACTTGCTTATTAGGATTTGATTTAAGCTAGTCTATATCTTTGCTATATGGTGGTCTTGCCTTTAGTCCTGTTTTTAACGTTGTGATTGTTATTTCCCATTGAGATCAGTTTTAAACTATTTTAAATATTTTACAATACATTGTACAAAACACTAATTTTTGAAAATGTATTTAAACTTTTAACATACACTAGTTCTTTTTGTAAAGAACTGTGTCCACCTTTAATGATTTTACCCTTCATTACTGGTGGATTTATGTTTTAAAAAGAGAAAGGGACATGTATTTATGTGATTTGTCACGCAAACTTGGGTAATGCACTAGCACTTTAAAAACCCGATTGTGGGTTAATCAATTGATTAACTGAACCGTTTGTTTTTAAATCTAATTAGATTAATTCAATTCAATTAAGCTAAGTTTTCACAATTGACATGAGTATTTAAACTGTGGCACATCATACATACTTTTGTCTTGATAAAGCCTGATATTGATCAGGCGAAAGCGCTTGATTTTATTCTTGGAGTGTTACGTGTGAAATAAAGAAGAGGATTATTTGGTTTCCGTTTTGGTCGTGGATTATTACTTCTTGGTTTATTCTTCTTGTTTTGGCTTCTTTGAGTGTTTTTCCACCATGACCGAAAGGGGCAGCCAGTCCGATTTTGAAGTAACACCTAGTTTGCTTAAGGATGTGCCGGATGACAGACCTGTATCGCGAGAGGAATTCCGCCAGGTTCAGTCTTTGCTAACGCAGCTCCTCTCTTCTTTGAGGCAATCGGAAGCTGGTGACATTCCCTGTAACCAGCAAGTTGGACTTGAAATAAGTAAAAACGCGAATAATGGCAATGGCAAAAAGCAGGCAGTTTCGTCTACTAACAAACCACAGTTGCACAAAGGGTGTAACGAAGGCTCAAACAACCGTCCTTCTACATCTGTTGGTAGTACGGAAAACTCCTCACCAACAACCTTTAACTTCAATGCGTGGACATCTAGGCAATTTGCCTTCAATGCAGGTACTGTTTTTCGTCAAGATAATCACAATGAGCCTGCGGTTGATAACTTTAAGTTATTTAGTGACAAGTTGTATGCCTATAAATCCACGCAACTCGAAGTGGATTATTTAACTGAATGTGTGAGAGTGCAAAGGGTACCTAAAGGTTTAAGGTACACCAAGTTTCCTAACAATGCAACACCTGGATCGACCCTCTTTAATGACTTAACAGACTTGTTCAATAAAACTGGTCTTGAAATGATTAAGTTAATGTTGAAAGATTATGAATCCAAGCTGGATGTGCTTTTAGTAGATTTAAACAAATTGAACAATGTGGTAGTAACTGATTCCCACTTTATTCAGGTCAAAAAAGACTACGACCAAGTTTTTCATGAGGTAGACCAGCACTGTATTAAAATAGTTAACCGAAAAGTGAGGAAGTTGGAGAGGGACCTTAACGAATACAAAAATGGTGTAGCGTACCAACCAGCCTACAAAAGTAATTTTAAAACTAACAATAGATTTAGTAGAGTAGACAACACTGAAGGTACTGATTCTCCAATAGAAGGTCCTCGTAGAAGTGAGAGGCTGGCTCAGAAATTTAATTCCAACAACAGAAATGAGCAGCAGGTTTTTCAATTTCCCCTGGGCAGGACCAACAAAAGGGGTCCGTTCTACCAGCAGAGAGGTTGGGTGAACCAGCAGAGATAGTAATGGAGGAAGGGGGAGACGTGAACTGTTTAGCTCTTTCTATAGAGACATTTAACGCATATGACTTGCCTTACTCAATCATTTCTAGAGGTAACTTTAAAATCTTTAACTTCACGGACATCGATGTTGGGGAAACGCACTTTGAGTTATTCACAAAAGGTTTCCATTTTGTTCCACTACACTCTCTCAACATTACAAAATCCATTTTAGAGTTGAAACTATTTACAAGAAAGCTTAATTTGAACATCTTTTTCAAAGGGCAGAATTACTTGCAAGAGAGGTTTTCCAGAGCTAGTACATTTAACCCCCCACTACATGCTGTAGTTAAAACATTTGAAGACTTAGTGGAACAAGATATTAGGGATACCTTCAGGAGTAACAACTCAGAAGTTCTAAACCTATCCCCCGATTGTGTGCAACTCATTAAAAAATTAAAAACTGATAAAATAAGGATCATGAAACCGGACAAAGGGGGAGGGGTTGTTTTGATGTACAGTTGTGATTATGAAGCAGCAATGTTTAGCATTTTACAAGATTTAGATCAGTATTCTACTGCCTCGATTAATGAAGTTAACCTTGCATATTCTAAGATTAGATACATGCTGTATGATAATCTCATGCAAGGAGCTATAAATGAGAAATTATACAACTTTCTACTGGTCAATAAACCTGTGACCCCCACCATTTTTGGTATACCTAAGGTGCATAAAGGGTTGACCCCTTTAAAGTTTAGACCAATTGTGGCTGGGGGTGGGGGCATCACTGAACCTCTTGGTAAATTTATAGACATCTCCCTGAAAAGTCTGGTCAATTCCTTAAAACACATATGTAAGGACTCTTGGGAGTTCTTAAAGAACATCAAAATGGAATTATATGACGCAACCAAATTACTTGTTACCATCGACGTCATTGAACTTTTCCCAAGTATACCACACGTGGAAGGTTTGGAATTATTCAACGAATTTTTAGTTAATTCAGGTGAATTCACAGCTAATGTTATCAGGTTAATAGTTGAAAGTATGGAGGTCATCTTGAACAACAATTATATATTTTTTAATGGTGAGTTGTTCAGACAAAAGAAAGGGGTGGCAATGGGTTCACCTTGCGCCTCGGCGTATGCTAACATTGTGTTGTCTATGTGGGAGCAGAAATTCGTCTTCAATTCTGCATGGGCTAAGAACATAGCCCACTATCAGCGCTTTCTGGATGATATATGTCTTTTTTGGAACGGGTCGCTACTGGAATTTCAAGAATTTTTTACATATATAAATTCCACAATGGATTATTTGAGATTCACACACAATATTAGTGAGAAGGAGATTAATTACTTAGATGTGACTCTCTTAAAAAATCCTGAAACTAGGAGTTTTGAATCAACTGTTTTCAGGAAGCCTACGTTTTCTAATTCATTTCTGCACTTTGACAGTGGTCACCCCACAGCACAAAAAAAGGGCATTTTAAAAGGCCAATTAATTAGAGCAAGTAGGATGTGCAGTACACTTGAACTTTTAAAGAAGAGACTCAAATTTTGGAAAACATGTTCTTAGAAAGAAATTACCCTAAAAGGCTTTTTGAAAAAACACTTGATGAGGTTTATAGGTTGAGAACCAATAAATTCATCCCACTTCTTGGTAAAGGTACCACAGACATCACAGGAGGCAATGCTGAGAGTAACACAGATTCCCACAACACATTTGTTCACACCTTCAACAACGATTCCATGAAATGTAGGGACCTCATCTCAAAATACTGGCCTATTCTGAAAACTAATGAGGAGATTAAACAATTTACAGCGGTATATCCGGCCTTTGTTAACAGCAGAAATGCCAACTTGAAGGATCTATTTGAAAGGCATGAGGTAAAGGCCTCTCTGAGTAATAAGAAGGTAGGAACCTATAAATGTTTAACTTGTAAGCAATGTAATCATATTTACAATAACAGTAAATATTACATTAGCTCTAGAAATTTCAACTTTTTTCCTAAAGGGTACTACAACTGTGCCACTAAGGGTATAGTCTACCTTGGTTTTTGTGAGGCATGCAACGGGTTCTATGTGGGAAAGACAGAAAGGACTCTGCGAAAAAGGATTTATGAGCACTTATACGACATTAGTGTTAAGAAAGAGAGTAATGCCTTTTACAAGCACTCAGTTACATGTCCCAATATGACCTTGAAATTTATGATTCTAGAGCATGTACCACAAAACCCAAGAGGAGGGGAATGGGAGGCCTCTTTAGAATATAAAGAGCTTTTATGGCAGATCAGATTAAATGCAACAAAACCCCCAGGTATGAATGAATCAACTAGCATTAAGAGTGTTTTGAAAATCAGACGAGCTAGGTTATAAGGTAGGCATTTATGGAGAAACATTCATGTTAGCATTTTTAGTATTTCAAAGAGAATTACTTAATTTTTTAAGTTATTTAATTCACAAATTAATTCACAAAGGTTTCCCAATTTAATCTAAAAAATCTAAAAAATCTAAAAAATCTAAAAATGTTAAAGTATTTATGTATTTATGTATTTATTTAACCATTCCAAGTATTTTTTGGCAAAATGACTTTTTTACATGGCATTTTAGCAGAAGAATTTTTAACATTGTGCATAGTGACTTGCTTATTAGGATTTGATTTAAGCTAGTCTATATCTTTGCTATATGGTGGTCTTGCCTTTAGTCCTGTTTTTAACGTTGTGATTGTTATTTCCCATTGAGATCAGTTTTTAAACTATTTTTAAATATTTTTACAATACATTGTACAAAACACTAATTTTTGAAAATGTATTTAAACTTTTAACATACACTAGTTCTTTTTGTAAAGAACTGTGTCCACCTTTAATGATTTTACCCTTCATTACTGGTGGATTTATGTTTTAAAAAGAGAAAGGGACATGTATTTATGTGATTTGTCACGCAAACTTGGGTAATGCACTAGCACTTTAAAAACCCGATTGTGGGTTAATCAATTGATTAACTGAACCGTTTGTTTTTAAATCTAATTAGATTAATTCAATTCAATTAAGCTAAGTTTTCACAATTGATATGAGTATTTAAACTGTGGCACATCATACATACTTTTGTCTTGATAAAGCCTGATATTGATCAGGCGAAAGCGCTTGATTTTATTCTTGGAGTGTTACGTGTGAAATAAAGAAGAGGATTATTTGGTTTCCGTTTTGGTCGTGGATTATTACTTCTTGGTTTATTCTTCTTGTTTTGGCTTCTTTGATAATCCAAAGATTAACAGATCAACATATAGTAGCTCGTAACAAATGTGCACTAGGCTATTTACAGCAACACTGACAAAAGATGAAACAAAAACAAAACAAGCAAATTGGCCAATAGCAAATTACTCTCAAGTCTTGTACAGCAGTCTCAAGCCTAGAACTGGTTTGTTTCCTGCTCTCTATCTTCTATCACTAGAGCAAATCAGAAGCAATTTTTAGCTAGCTTACTAAAAGGACAAAAAATTGTACAGTTATCGCTATAAACTCAGGAGAAAACACACACACACACACACACACACACACACACACACACACACACACACACACACACTTATTCGTGCTGATTAACTAGCAAGATAAATGTAGCAAGTGTATGTAACTATGGTAGAAAATAAAAAGTATACAGAAGGCTCACCAGTGAATAGTAGTCCTGTCTCAGATCCATCCATCCATCCATCCATCCATCCATCCATCCATCCATCCATCCATCCATCCATCCACAACCGCTTTTCCCATTTTTACATATGAGGTTAGGGTGTCACTGCAACAGTGACAATCATCTAGAGCCAAGGTTAATACTGCCGGGTGGCTAGCCTTGTCATGGTAGTTCTTCCACACCACATACTCATAAGCACACACACACATATAGCCAGTTTAGAGTGTCCAGTTTACCTATTGGATGTCTTTGGAATGTGGGAGGAAACCAGAACACCCAGGAGAAGCCGGAGCACCAGATGAACACAGGCAGGACATGCAGACTCCACACAGAAGGTATCCCAGCTGATAATCAAACCTCTGGTGTAAGGTGGCCATGCTCTCTGTGTGTCACTGTGCCACCCTGTTTTGTCCCAGATATTGCAGGTTTAAAAGTCAAAAAGGGTTGGCTCACCTAAGTACTGGAGTGTGTACTAAGTAGGTAGGGAGATATGAAGATGAGGTTAATTCAAGCTTTATCTGACTAAGAAGAAGAAATTCCAGTTTGATCTTCTAGTCCTCACTTTAATGAGCAAATGAGGTGAGGCTGGGAGGAGCTTCAAAGGACAAATTGTATTAAGGTTAGATAAAGAGCCACTAAGTATAAAAGAAAAACAAAGGCTGTCTGGGTGACCCACCCATATTCAGATCTATGGAAAACAATGAAAGGGCGAAAGCATTTAAATAGCTAAAAGCGTGTGACTTTGCAAAATAATTGTTTTGTGCTTTATGAGAATAACAAATTAAAGAGGAGGGGGAGGGAGTTTTATAGTCAAATTAACACAAGGGGCAAACAAGAGAGACACTAGATTTAAGAACACAGTAAGAACAAGATATAAAAGGGATATTTTTTCAGCCACTTAGGTCTCTTGGTGAATAGCCTGTGAAAGGCACAAACAGAAACTGAAGGTCTGATTAAAAAGCTCTTGGATATCAAACAACAAGCGATTAACTACAACTCTGCCACTGCCTTGAAGCAGTCAGAACTTATATGTTATTATACCATGACCCCCCCATTAATATTCCAAAATGTGCACGCTGATTGGTCAGCGTGCACGTTGTAAATTGACTTATACTAATGGAAAAAGGTCCGGTCGCCCAGACTTTTTCCATTAGCATAAGTCTTTTTTAAAACACTGTCTCGCTATGTTAAAGGTGTTTAACATAGTGAGACAGGTTTAAAAAAAGCAACAGAGATCTCCGTTGCTTTTTTTAAAGCTGTCTCGCTATGTTAAACTCCTTTATCATAGCGAGACAGTGTGTAAAAAGCAACGGAGATCTTGCTTTCTCCGTTGCTTTTTTTTAAAAACCTGTCTCGCTATGTTAAATGGGTTTAACATAGCGAGACAGCTTTAAAATAAGCAACGGAGATTCTCCGTTGCTTTTTTTAAAGCTGTCTCGCTATGTTAAACCCATTTAACATAGCGAAACAGTAAATAGCAACCGAGATCTTGCTTTCTCCGTTGCTTTTGCCCATAGCTCTGATGTACTGCGTAGGCATACGCATGCGCAGTACATCAGAACTGCCACAGAATACCAGACAGCTGCAGAAGTGCAGCAAGGAGGCATTATACAATGCCGTTATTTAAGAAAAGTAATTTTTTTTCTTAAATAATGTCATTGTATAATAGCAATAACCCACTTCTGGGTGTGGGTAATGCTGGATTTACCCACGGTTGGCTTTGGTTGACCACTCGGGCTTCGCCCTCGTGACCAAACCACTCCAACCGTGGGTATATCCAGCATTACCCACACCCAGGCGTGGGTTATTGCTATCCTCACACAACTCCTCCCACAAAAAGACAAGCAGGATTTAATTCCAAAAGTTAAACCAATTAAAAGGCAAAACAGTGCACCTGTTTACTGGAATTACTGAACAAAGACTAAAAGAACTTACAAAATGTTACTCAGATGTGTATGGTCAGAAACAACAAAACATGGATTAAAGAAACTTAATGATTTAAAACAGCTAAAGAGATGCAAACTATTAACACAGGAAATAAGAAGAAAACCACTAAAACAGATGCAGACTATTACAATGAATTTAAATAACAAGAAATGAGGATTTTCAGCCACTTAGCTCTCTTGTTAAATAGCCTTAGACTGGTACAAAGTGAAAGGCCCGATTGCAAAGCTCTTGGATCTTAGACAATAGCAATTAACTACAAATCTGTCCTGTCCTGTCCTACATGGAAGCAGTAAGAACTTATGCAACTCCATCTACCTCTCAATGCCTATCACAAAAAGACAATCAGGATTTAATTCCAAAACTTAGACCACTTAAAAGACAAAACAGTGCAACTGCTTGCTGGAAATACTGGCCATTCCCTCAACTGCCAGGTAGTCTGCAACATACACAGAATCATTACCAGTATGCATGCATCATCATGATTGCCATCCTTGTGGTTCTCACATTTCACATATATCAGAACTGTATCACATTTCAAGAATGACAATTCCTCACTGAATCATGTTGCTGCTAAGTGCTAGCCAGGTATGCAGAACAGATGCTGATACACACACACAGACACACACACACACACACACACACACACACACACACACACACACACACACACACACACACACACACATGTACACACATACAGAACTATGACAATAACCAATTACCCCTCAAAATATTGTCTATGTTGTGTTTTCCAGGTGATGCAGGCTGTCTCCATGAGCCCTTGCTTATCAGCCTTGTACACAGTAATGTAATCACCTCTGCGATGACTTTCAAGACTGCTCAGACCCAGCCAGAGTACACAGAGCCTGTGTTTGGGGTATTGAGGGCACAGTTTCAGTACTTGTATACATCTTGGAGATCTCTACAGTTCTAGCACAATACAACCAGCAAGAGGTTTGCAGTGTGCATCAAAGTCTGTAATATACTACAAAGAAAAGATCAACATCCAACAATTTGGCTGTGTTACATCATCAACCAGCAGCAGCAAACAAAAGTCAATGACTGCCAGCAGCAGAATGAAGTACTCTTAGTGAGGCCCTTAGGTAGTAATAGGGGAAATACACAACTGCACTGGCAAGGCAGCAAAGTCTAATTAATACGTTTGGGCCATGACACGTACAGGGAAAAGCAGTAAGCATAATGCATTTAGTGCTCCTGTCAGACTTACTGTAGCTGGTCAGTGCATGGTCTCATTTCACTGTGTGTTAGACATTAGTTCAGCACCATCTGAGATGGAGTGTGGTATGGACACAAGACTGTCAACAAAATCTGGGTGCCGGAAATGGGGTGGAAGGTGTGGGCACTGGGCAGAAAATACACAGAAACCAGGGACATAGTGATATAACACTTGCAACAGCAAGTGATTGTGGAGTCATGTCACTGGGGCAGGATTATTGCTGAGAGGGTGGAAGGCCTCATGGATCCCTCTGACATGCAGGATGATCTCTACTGTGACCTCAGCCTGCTGTACTCTTGCTGGTCAGTGCAGAGCTCATGACCTTCTGTGGCAGGGATGGTGTTCTACTATGTGGCCTGGACTTCAGTGAAATTTGTTGGTGAGGGTTACTAGTTCTGGGGGTGGATAGCTGTGGCCATACATGGTGAGGAGTAACAGGGCTTCTGGCTGCACAATACATGACTGATGAGTGTGCCTGCTGCAATGATCCATTTATATGACCACCCCATATCTGCATATGCAGAGCTAAGGAAGTGGCTTTCCAGGGGACAGGCTGATAATGTGCAGGATCAGCAGCTGCCATGTAATGCAAGTGGAGGACTGGCATTCACGTAAGAATCACAGTTGATATCAGGGCTTCTTTAATGAATGGCAGAACACAGTACTTCCGTAGCTGTAGCAAGAAGCTTTCAACAGTTACAAAGAGCTTGCTACAGTTGGTTGGGAGTGGAAAACCTTTTAATTTTGGGAAGGTCTTTTTTTCTTCACTTTGGGTTGAGGGGAAGTGCCTCTCTGGGGACTGCTTATTGTGCTGGATGACTAAGCTATGGCTCTCAGAGTAGGCTGGTACTCATCAAGGCTTTGTTTGCCACCACAGTCCTCATAAACATCATTCTATAGTACCTGGTTTCTATGTCTTCATGTATATGGGAATCATCTCCAAGATCATGAAGGTTCTGTAACATACCTATCAGTTCCATTAAGAATTGTATGGCAACAGATTATCCTCAGATCACATACCTGCACACCCACTGATTAATGCCCAGTGCCACTTACACCTCATGGGGCAACTATGAAGTTTAGTGGTGTTAGGAATCCCAATGCTGCTAGCCTGTGGTGGATTTGTTCATCAAGTAAGCAGTGTGCACGTTTGAAGCTGGGGGTTTCAGACACAGCTGGTTGACTTCTGCGGCTGTAAGCTACAAAAGGATCATCTTGTAAGGGAGTGCTGTATGCAAAAGTAGTACATGCCTGAAGGTCCACTGTCTTCAACCATACATGCACATCCTTTGTAGAGAGTTACTCCCCACATAGAATTGGGACAGAGACCAGTGCAACCATGTCCTTTGAATGTGAAATGTCTCTGTGTATTACTGCCATACTCTTAAGAGATGTGCACATCAACATTTTGTCCAGTCTCAGCCATTTCTACATATTGCCCATTATCAGCTTGTGGATGCATAACATAGGAAACACCATAGTGAACCATAGTGAACATCTTACAATATGCTGCATGAATGCCTGGTGGCATGCAGAACAGAATTCTGTTTGCAGCCAGTTCTTTCTGATGCAATCCTACCTTAACTGGTGATGTCAACTTGTTACATTCCTGATTTACCAGTGAAATGAAATGTGAGTCATGCCTATTTTGTTTGGGTACACCCACTACTGTAACAACTGCATTTGCAAACTATTGCTGTATTTCACTAATCTGGTCTATCATCGAGTAAGGCATGTGGAATGGTTCAAGTGGGTACAAGTATACAACCCCCCACTGGAGATAAATCCTACTTCAACACCTCCACCCAGTGATGCAAGAAACTCATTCATTTCTGTCAGTATTGTTGATCATAGTGACCCAAACCCTTAGGTGGCTTTCTCTTTGAAATTTTTGGAAACTTCCAATTGGTATGATGGAGCATATCAGTCAAGCAAAAGTAAACCTGGCTCATTGTGCAGTTATACCCACCCATTATATTTATGTCCTGCAGAACAATAGCTGGTGAGCATTCCTTCTACCCAACATTCAAATGCCATGCACCTTGACAGCCTGCACAAAAACATTTGGTTTCATCATCACCCAGAATGATACCACAGTATAAGGACAAATTGACTGACTTCAACAATTGGCTAAGCTTCTGGTGTCATTCAAAGGGGATCCAGTATCTGTCTGCCTGGGATGACATGATCGACAGACCATGATGTTTTGCCAGAGATGGTCTGTACCTGTCGCTTCTGGGATTCAGGTTACTGGCGAAGGCTCCTGTCACACATATACTGCCTTTTTTAGGCAAAGTTCAAAGGACAAAACCACCACCGTAACAGGTACAAGCATGCAAAATCTGAAGGTAATGCTACTCAATGCTAGAAGTCTAAACCTCAAAATGCACTCTCTTGAGGCACTCCTAAAAATGGAGAACATCGATATCTGTGCAGTAACTGAGACCTGGTTCAAGGCTCCAGAGAGCACCCCTGCAATACCAGGCTACAACTCTTACCACACTTTTTGGCCACCAAACCAGGATCGAAACACTAAAGGTGGAGGAGTGTCCATATTCACCAAGGATATTCACACCACAAGGTTAGTTGCCCAACACAATGTGTCTGAAATTCTCCAGGTGCAACTAACACTAGGTAAGACTGCAATCCAAATTGTAGCTTGCTACAGATCCCCCACCATGCCCCAAGATTCTCACTACACCTTTCTAAACATACTGGAAAATATTAATATACAACCAAACACCCTAATACTGGGTGACTTCAACTACCCTGCCATTAACTGGGAAAACTACTCGTGTACCAACACCTTTGCCCAATGGTTACTGGAATTCATACATTCCAATGCCCTAGATCGACTAATCAATAGTCCTACCAGGGGCTCCAATATCCTAGACCTGGTCATTACCAACATGGGAAATAGATGCTCTACACCTATGGTCAGACCATAAGCTAATCACTCTTAACATCCACATCCCCCCCCCCCCCAGTAAGGAAACCTCCATAAAAAACTTCATGCTACTCAAGTCAGAAGTTACAAACTTCATGACACCCATGCAGATGGGAAATGAAAGTCTGACTGTGGAGTCCTACACTAAGGCACTGTATGAGCACATCCACTCATGCATGAATCGTGCCATTCCAAATAGAACCAAGATGCTCTCCTCCAAAAAAAGGAAGCCAATCTGGTGGTCCCATGCCATAAACAAACTTTACAACAAAAGGAAGAAACTGTTGCAGAAAAGAGGAAAATCCCAGGATGCAAAAAACTCCCTTACCAGTCTCAGTAAGAAGCTGAGATCCCTCATAAAATCCTCCAAAGCTAGTTACAAAAATAAAATTGCCAAAGATTCCAAAGACAACCACAAGGCATTCTATAACTATGTCAAGAATCTAAATGGCAATGCTCAGATCTGCTCTGAGCTACAACAGAATGGCATTAAATATACTGATCCCAAGGATATTGCCAATATCCTGGCAGATTGATTCAGTGCCAACTTCACCCCCTCTCACCCCCTAAATGGCCCATCTCAATACCAGAAGATTGCCAAATTCCGGTAATAATGGCCACACAGGTAAAAAGCACACTCTCCAAAGCTAAGAATACAGCATCCATGGGACCAATGACATCCCAGGCTGTGTACTACATGAACTACAAAATGAACTGGCACCTCACCTAAGTGTCATGTTTAATCATACCTTCTTCTCAGGCTTCATATCCACTGAGTGGCACACAGCTACAGTTATCCCACTCCACAAGGGGGGATCCACCCTGGATCCTGGGAACTACCGCCCCATCAGTCTGATGAGCCTGATCTGCAAGGCCATGGAACGTATTATCATGGAACATATAAACAAAGACACTGGCAACCTTAAAACACTGGACCCCACCCAGTTTGGGTTTGTGAAGGGCCAATCTTGTCTCCTGAACCTGACTGACTTCTTCGAATCAGTCTCCAGAGCCGTGGACGAGGGTAAGGCAGTCCACACAGCCTATCTGGACCTTGCCAAAGCCTTTGACACCATTCCCCACTCTGGAATCATAGATAAATTTACTAAGCTGGGCATCAATCCCTATGTCACTCAATGGGTTGCCAACTGGCTTACTAACAGAACCCACACTGTAAAAGTAGCTGACTCCAAATCCAACTCCAGACAAGTGGCAAGTGGAATACCTCAGGGTTCAGTCCTGGGACCTCCCTTGTTGGCATCTACTTCTCTGAAGTACAGGTCAACACTAAGGTACTCTGGTTAACAAAGTTCGCAGATAACTGCAAACTGAGAGCCATTATTGAATCCCCAAATGATGTCGATACTCTACAGAAGGACATTACAGAAACGGATGCTTGGTGCCAGAGCCATGGGGTCAAGCTCAATGCCAAGAAATGTATAGTTATCCCCTTTGGGAAAAACATGTACCCATGAATTGACACATAGGTGGTAGTACACTAAACACTGAAAGTGTGATAAGAGACTTAGGGACACAGGTGGACAGTGGTCTCACCTTCAATAACTACATCGCACAACAGTCAGGAAATCCTTCTATGTGGCACACCTCATCACTAAGGGCTTTTCATCCAGAAAAAAGGAGGTCATTGTCCCACTGTACTCATCCCTCATTAGACCCATTATAGAATACAATGCCCCATTTGGTATGTACCTCTCAAGATATCTGCAACAACTGGAAAGGCCACAGAAATACCTCACTAAAAGAATCACAGGCTTAAAGCAGATGCCCTATGTTGACCGCCTCAAAAAACTCCAGCTGTACTCTGTTGCATATCGTCCACTCTGAGGCGATTTCTGCTTAACATACAAGGCCATGTCAAACCCAGAGCTGTTGGACATGCTACACTTAAAGAAATCCCAATCCCTCAGAGCCACATGCTCCAGGGATCTAAACCTTGTCATCACAATAAACAAAACATGCTGGAGGGATAGGTTCCTGACTCAGAGACTCCCCAGACTCTGGAATAGACTGCCCATACATATCAAGCAGAGCACCTCTTTGGTCCTCTTCAAAAGGAACCTTGATGATTGGATGGGAGAAAGAAAATTCACCCCAGGGATCACGCCAGTCGCCCTGCTAGAAAGGGGTCCAGTGTGGGAAGAAATAGCCAGGGAATTGTTATGGCTAGGCTTATATAGGCCCTAAGGCTGACAGCCTAGTACCAACCTATGAACCTATGAATCACAAAAATATCCAGCCTGTGTCTGTCTCAGCCTATGGACAGGCTGAATCCTGTTTGTACATGATGAAAACCCGTTTGCACATTATGAAAACAGGAATATATATTGGTAAGAACATATGGATAAGTATTGAGAATGCACCTGTTCCATGTGGAAACCCCCTACCCAAATAAAATATTCATAGTATGCAGGCCTTATATGTTATGCTAAGGTAGCATATAATGCTTCTCCACAGTAGATAGCCTGTTTAGAAGATGTGTAACTCCTACATACAGAAACAACGTTTTTTTATAAGACCCTGTTGCTCCTTCTACTACTGGAAAGGTCTGGGTATCTTTTTTCCACATTGCCCTCATTTCTGTTGGCAAATCCTGGTATTTTATGACTTTGTGCCTCTCTGTACATAAGACACTGTCATCACTCATGTAGCAATTTCAATGATCTATGCTACTTTTGTCTTCTTTTCATGGACTACTATGTCTGGTTTTCTCTCATCTAATTTTTGAACTGTTGGTAGTGGGTGATATAAACTTCATAATTTTCTATGATGCTTTGTGGCTCATGCTTTCAGGGTTTTTCAGCTAATTCAATATTATAATGTTTGCATAATCCCCAATGCAACAGTCTTGCCACATTATTATGCCTTTCAGTATACAGTCCTTCTGCCATTAGTATATAACAACCAGCAACAAGATGTGCGACTGTTTCCAATTCTGTTTTACAAAACCTCCATTTGTTGGTTTCTCCCACATTTTCAATGGGCTTTGCAAACCATCGTGTATGCAGTCCACTATTTTGGGCCGCCAATACTAACCTTTTGTCTTTTAGTTTAAATTCACCTCTCCTGAACCATTCCTACATTCAATCCTGATCAACATGAGGTTATTCCAGGAGTTTTCTATACTTGCAACTGTATTTATGCATTTTCCACATTTCTTGTCTTCTCATCTGATCCTTCACCTTATATTCTTTCTTTTGCTTTTTGGCACATTCAGTTGCTGCCTGATTTTTATCTATTTCTGGTTTGATTTCCATTCCTACTTGATGACGATATACTTCTGCTAAATTAAAAGAAAAGTCACCTTAGATTTATTCTCCTCATGTTTCAAAACATTCACTATGTTTGGGTCTTGTGAGGTCAGCAGATATGTATGCAGTCTCACTATTGCAGACCTATACATGTAATGAGTTTTGATGAGATCTATACCTCCTTTAGAATGGGGAATATATAATCTTGGTACACACTGATTTTTATAAATCATTTGATGAGAATGAAGCATCCTTCTTGTTTTCCTGGCCAAGCTATCCAACACTTTTTGAGGCTAATTAATCACTCCAAAACTGTAAGCTAGGACAGGAAGAGCAAATTGGTTTATAGTTTGGACTTTGTTCCCAGATGTCAATACTGTTTTCAGTATTAATTAAAGTCTTCTAAAATATACATTACTAAATTTTATTTGCATTTGTTCCTGTTTTATTGTTGATCCTTCATCATTTCTCAAATATTTATACACTCCCTCCTGCTCAAGTTTTTTATATCACACTCATGTCCCAAACTGATGTTTTCTTGGTGCTGCAGCTTTCCTGACTTAAAGGTTGCTGTTGCATATTTATTAAGACCAAATGGCATTCTTCATCTGAAAAAGTTTTGGCCACTTATAGGTGTGCTTTCATTTCCTCATCTGATGAACTATACAGTTTTAAATAATTAAGAAGATGGGAAGTCTTTATACTTTATTATTTTCTAGAACCCAAATTGTAGCCATGACCTAATCTGTTAAGTAGACAATTTAGTAGATTAAGGGGAAGACAAAATAGCAATGATGACAGAGTCACCCTGGAATATCCCCTTTGAATTTTTATCCCTGGCATAATAATTTGTCCTTTATCATGGCTTAACTGCAAAGTGGTTTGCCACTGTTTCATGGTCACTGCAATGTAATTGATCAATGCAGGGTGTATCTTATACACTTTTAAGCACTCTTTTATCCATGAATGTGGGATACTGTCAAATGCTTTTTTATTGACTATCTATGCCATACTTAGATTCTTCCCCTTTTTACAGTTCTCTATTATGACATTATTTAGCAGCAAATGATATTTTGCTCTATATGACTTTCTTGTATTACCCTTTTGTTCTATTGCTATGATGTTTCTGTATAGGTAGCCCTATGACTGCCCTGACACCCCTGTGGCCATCACTGCACCCTAATAATTGTGACCCCTTCCTAGTGTGTCCAGCCCCATACCGTATGTGTGGTCTAACCATCTTTATCATAATTTGTCCATTTTTTGTATGTCTGTGTCTAAATATTGTCATGCTATCCTTGTGCATACAAAACCACATCTGTTTGTATTGCTTTGTGTTTGTTTACCTCTGCACACCATTCTATACCCTCTTTCCATACCCCAGCCTTACTTTGCATACCATTCCTCTTATCCCTTGTCTCTTCATACAAATAAAAAGAGATCTACACCCCCCCCAAAAAAAATGTACTGTCATAGGTTCATAGGTTGGTACTAGGCTATCAGCCCTAGGGCCTATACAAGCCTAGCCATAACAATTCCCTGGCTATTTCTTCCCACATTATTTACTTCCCTGGACCCCTGTCTAGTAGGGTGACTGACGTAATCCCTGGGGTGAATTTCCTTTCTCCCATCCAATCGTCAAGGTTCCTTTTGAAGAGGGCCAAAGAGGCACTCTTCTTGACATGTATGGGCAATCTATTCTAGAGTCTGGGGAGTCTCTGGGTCAGGAACCTATCCCTCCAGCATGTTTTGTTTATTGTGATGACAAGGTTTAGATCCCTGGAGCGTGTGGCTCAAAGGGATTGGGATTTCTTTAAGTGTTGCATGTCCAACAGCTCTGGGTTTGACATGGCCTGGTATGTTAAGCAGAGATTGCCTCTGAGTAGACGATATGTGACAGAGTATAGCTAGAGTTTTTTAAGGCGGTCAGCGTAGGGCATCTGCTTTAGGCCTGTGATTCTTTTAGTGAGGTATTTCTGCGGCCTTTCCAGTTGTTGCAGATGTCTTGAGAGGTACATACCAAACGGGGTGTTGTATTCTATAATGGGTCTAATGAGGGATGAGTACATCCCTTCCTATCCCATCCTACCATTGTCCTATTTTTCCCTTTGTGTAGTGTCATCTGCTTGCTGTTCTCTCCTTTCATACTGTGATATGAATCCATTTCCTCCTCAGTAATAGTGATAATAATAGCTATGTAGTTTAGGCTACCTTCTAGGCAATATTCATATACTGCACTTCATCAGAAACAGATATATAAAAATATTTTCTTAATATTTTATGACAGTTTTATATTTCATCTTGGAAGGTAAATATACCTATTAATTCACTATATTTGACTGGTATTCATCAATCTATCACATAAAACAAGTCAGCCATATATCTAAACATTCTGGATTCAGTTATACATATGCTGCATCTAAGTATGATATTTTACTATAATAAATGTTGCCTATTATCTACTTTGATCTCTTAAGATGACTTCATATACACATTCACAGAATTAATTATCTTTCTTAACTTATTCCCATACCCAGTCTGTTCAAATGATTAGTATCTACTATGTTACTCAAAAGCTTGGTGTCAAGCATTTAAACCAGTTTTAGTGCTATATGAAATCACAGTATATATATATATATATATATATATATGTGTGTGTGTATACACACACACACACACACACACACACACACACACACACACACACACACACACACACATATATATATATATATATATATATATATATATATATATATATATATATATATATATATATATATATATTTAGTGCATTCAGGAGCAGGGAGTCATCAACAGTAAAATGGAAGGGTGGGGTTACCATCTTGTTTCCAGGGAAGCTTAGCATTAGGTTTCTACAGGAGCAGTATATTGAAATCAGATTGAATATCAGCCTCCAGGGCTTTCCTTTCTAAACAGGTAGCAAACAAGTAAACACTAAATTATTTAGGTATTCCTTTTACTATTTTACAAGACAGATACATGCTCATTTAAGGATGCTGTACATGCGGTCCTACAAACTACTACTGATTTCAGTGGCATTTGATACATGTTATCTTTGGCAGGCATCTTCCAGCATTTGTGCAGTAACATTAAACAATTTTAAATTCAACAGCTAATTCAGTGTTTTGGCAGATTCATTTCATACTGTTATTTGTTGGCACTTTCTGAAAGTATCTCTAATATTTTACCTTTCCCCCCTTGCAGTTTGTTCATGCTGACATCTCATTTTTATTACAATTTTGTTACATTGATGCATAGGTTCATAGGTTCATAGGTAGGTACTAGGCTATCTGCCCAAAGGCATTTATAAGCCTAGCCAGAATGTGTTGACTTTTGCCGCCCCTTAGGTTCCCTGTGCCTCTGTCCAGCAGAGCCACTGAAGTGATCCCTGGGGTAAACTTTCTGCTTCCCATCCACTCGTCAAGGTTTCTTTTGAAGAGTGTTAGTGAGGAGTTCTGCCTAATGTAGACTGCAATCTTGTTCCAAAGCATGAAAAGTCTCTGGGACAGGAATCTATCCCTCCAGCACGTCCTATTTATTGCTGTGGTGAGGTTTAGAAGCCTAGAGTGTGTGGCTCAAGGGGGTAAGGTTTTCTTTAGGTGTTGCATGCCCATCAATTCTGGGTTGGACATAGCCTTGTATGTCAGGCAGAGATCACCTCTGAGTAGGCAGTATGCAACCGAGTACGGCTTGAGTTTCTTCAATCGAGCTGCATAGGGCATCTGTTTGAGGCCAGTGATCCTCTTGGTGAGGTACTTCTGTGTTCTTTCCAGCTGTTGCAGGTGTCTTGTAAGGTACATCCCAAATGGGGCACTGTACTCTATGATGGGTCAGATGAGTGATGAGTATTGGGGCACAGTGACCTCTTTTGATATGGATGCTAACCCTTTTGTGATTAGGTGGGCCACGTAGAAGGATTTTTCTAACCACTTTGGCAATGTGATTATCAAAGGTGAGATTACTATCTACTTGGGTCCCCAGATCCCTTATTATGTCTTCCATATTTAGAGGACTACCACCTATGTGGTAGTTTGTGGGTACTTTGTTTTTTCCAAAGGGGATGACTATGCACTTTTGGCATTTAGCTTGAGGCCATGATTTTGACACCAGGTATCCATCTCAGTGAGACCCTTTTGGAGGATGTCTGTGTCAGCTGGAGTTTTAGCCTGGTAGTGCTGGAGTGCTCTCTGGAGCCTTAAACCAGGTTTCTGTTACTGCACATATATCGATTTTATCCATACTGAGGAGTGCCTCGAGTGCGTGCATTTTGATGTTTAGACTTCTGGTATTGAGTAGCATTACCCTCAGTTTTTTGTTACTTGTGCTATTTACATCTGTGGTTTTGTCTTTTGAGCCTTGCCTAAAAAGGCACTATGGGGCTGGCAAGAGCCTTGGCCAGTATTCGAAAGCATAAGGGTGACAGGTGCAAGCCGTCTCTAGCAAAGCAGCGTGGCTTGTCGAGCATGTCATCCCAGGCAGGCAGACACTGGATCCCCTTTGAATGACACCAGAAACTTAGCCAATTGTTGAAATCAATAATTTTTTCTTTATACCGTGGTATCATTCTTGGTGTATAGGTTCATAGGTTCCTTCTAGGCTATTGAGTGATAATTATTTGAAGCCTAGCTATGAGATCTGATTTTTCAATACCCTTTACAACAAGAAACTACCAAATAATTTCTTTCTCTTTCAGTGAGGGTTTGAAGGTCTAAACTTGGTGCAAATCTTTAATTTCCCATCCATTCATCGAGGTTGTGTTTGAAGAGGTGAAGAGGGTTTGAAGATTCTGAAATAACACCACCCAGCTATTCTATCATTCGAAAAGATAGAACCCACAAAAAGGTGGAGGAGTAGCTCTTCTATACTTATCCTCCTTATCACTTACTCCCTATAACAAACCTACTCCCCACTTCAATAATGCTGAATTACTCCTAGCACTACTCCAAGTTAATAAACACAAACACATATGTATAGACTCCCTTTACAGCCCCCCTGGTGACAAGATTTCTACACTGGAGGACATCCACTCCTGGCTTTCTACCAACATCAGCAATGAAACAATAATTCTGGGAGATAAGAATATCAAATGGTCCTCCATTCAGTCTCCCACAAACCCACTAAACATCACCCTCTACAACTTCTCACAGCTAATCAACTACATAACCTGGCTCTCAAAAAACCTCTCCAGTGGTAGTATCCTAGATGGGATTTTAGTCTCTCATCCCCATTATTTCTCTGACAGTGGAAACCCTTCCCGATTCCCTTAGTGACCACTTACCCACCTTCACACATTGACTCCCTTCACCCTTACACCTTACTCATAATTATATTACTACCCGCAACCAAAAAAACTTTAACCCCATTACCTTTTCTAACTCTCTAAAAGCAATAAATTAGAACATTCTAAAAACTCTACCTCTAGATATTGCTGTTGCCCACTTCATCTCAACCTTCTTAAACCTCCTAGATCACCATGCTCCCATAAGGACAAAAAGAACAAAAATCAAAACTGCCCCTTGGCTAACCAAAAACACGCTAGCAACCATGCGCCTCAGAGATAAAGCTTGGGCACATTACCAGAAAAATAGGACTCCCCCCACCCATAATGAATACAAAACACTTAGAAACAAAGTAAAAAAGCTCATCATCACTGATCGACAGAATTACTTCTCCATACTCCAAAACAACAATAAAACAAACCCTCAACAATTCTGGAAAGGAATCTCCACCCTCCTTACTCCCAGCAAAACAGATAACCCCAGCCCAGACCCTAATGCTCCAGACACATATTTGGCTACTCAATTTAACTCTTTTTCATTGATTCTATTTCCAAACTAACCTCATCATTCTCTAATGTCACCACACACTCCACTTCACCCCCATCCTCCTCTACCAACACTACACCCCCACTTCTGCTTCTCCTTTCATTTCTTCTCCATCACCACCTCCCTCAAATACCCCCTCTTCCCACTCCCCACCTTTCTCATTAAAACCAATACCCACATCTACCATAAAAAAACTCCTTCAGAAACTGAAGCCATGCTCTAATGCCCTCAATAACATTCCTTCATACTTTCTTAGCATAGCTGCCAAAGCCATTGCCTACCCCATCAGCATTCTAATCAACCGCTCTATCCATGAAAGTTTAGTACCCCAAATTTGGAAAAAGGCTTTTATCATACCTTTGCATAAAGGTGTCAACAATAACATTATCAATAATTTCTGTCCCATCGCTATTCTATCTACAATCTCTAAACTCATAGTAAAGTGTATCCGTCTACAACTCCTACCTCATCTCTTACACAATCACCTACTAACTCCCACGCAACATGGTTTTAGACCCAGTCACAGCACTATGACCTCCCTTCTTTCCTTCCTAGAAACTGTGAATAAAGCCCGAGACACCGGCCACATTGTTTCTACTCTCCTACTTGACCTCTCTAAGGCCTTTGACACTATCTCTCACAATCTACTTCTAACTAAACTCTCTAAGCTTAACCTATCACCTTCCTCTCTGAACTGGTTCACTAGCTACTTATCCAAAAGATATCAAGCAGTAAAATGGAAAAAGGCCACCTCCTTATTCCTTAACACCCCAACTGGAGTTCCCCAGGGATCCATACTGGGTTCCCTCCTCTTCAATATATTTATAAACGATTTCCGCGACTCCATCACTTTCACAAATATGATCCAATACACAGATGATTCAACTATTATCTGTTCTGCCACCTCCATCCCTACACTCCTAAAGCTTACATAAGATGCGTTCTCAACCACTGAACAATGGATGGAAAAAAAATCACCTAGCACTCAATGCCTCTAAAACCAAATTAATGGTATTTACTCCCTCTAAAGCCACCTCTTTCAATATAAGCACATTCTCTATCACTAGCCATAACAACACCTCTCTCCAATTGGTATCAGAGGCCAAATTACTAGGGGTCCAAATTGACAATCAGCTTAAATTCAACTCCCACTTTCAACTAAATATAAAAAAAAAACACCACAAACTTGGCATGCTCTACCGACAAAATCGCTGTCTTATGCCCTCCACTAAATTCACTCTCTCTGCCACATTTCTCATCCCCTCCCTCCTCTATGGAGACCCACTCCTAACTAACCTATAATCTTCCCTTAAAACACAACTCTCCTCTTGCTATAACAAAATTGCCAAGTTCGCTGCCATCCAAAAGTCCTCCACCCACCACTGTACATCTCCCCACAAACTAAAATGGCTAGAACTATCTAATCATCTCACCTACACTCAACTTACTCTTGCACACAAGCTCATTTTCAACCCCTCCCTCTGTCTCTCCCTTTCCTCTGCCTTTAAAATGCACCACCCTGATAGAATACTAAGATCTAACAACTAAAACCTAATAGAATTGTATAAAACAACTGGCCCCCCAGGTAAAAATATCCTATCCTATGGTCTAACACATCTCTGGAACTCCCTACCACCATCCATTCGTACCACCTCAAACTGCTTTTCATTCAAAAAATCTCTTCAGTCACATCTAATATCCCAGTGGGAATGCTCCTGCTCCCACCCCACATAATCTCCTCCCCTCTTTACACTGGCAATTTCCTTTTTACTTACTCTCCTAATTCATACATCCTGCTCTTGCTTCCACTAAGCTATTTACAAAGAATGTATTAGAATGCACCTCTTAGTGCAACCTTCCTTAAGATGTAATGGCTTCTCAGTATTTATATTGTAATTTCTTTTTCACTAGTCTGTAGTATCTATAATGTTTTTCACTAGTCAGTACTATTTGTAATGTTTTTCACTAGTCTGTAGTATTTGTAACGATTGTAACCTAAAACCTTACTGTGACCTTGCTTGTTTTTGGAGCTTTTCTCCACAGGACTCCATTGAAAACGGGTTCATCTTGGCCCAATGAACTATCTTGGTAAATCCTACTGCAAATAAATAAATAAATAAATAAATAAATAAATAACAGGTTAAGGAGGTAATTTGCTTAATAAATCTCTGCGAGAAATGTCTATTCTGACCTGCCCAATTTTTGTTGCTGTCAAGGTTTCGTTTTTTGGAGTGGGTTTCTACGATGTTATTTGTTTTACAAATGTAGAGGAGTTCACTTAAGACTGGATTATTTGAGGCTTTGTAGGAAAAAAAATGTTCAGTCTCAATATTTGACATAAGGCAGTCTGCGGAGCACATGGAAAAGCATGGCCTTGACTTTCTTTGTGAGAAAACACTGGGTCTTTGTACGTTATGTCATATGTTTGGACTGGTACATACCAAAAGGAGCATTATGTTCTATGATGGTTCTGAAAAGGTAGAGTAAATCAGAATAATAACTTCCTTCAACCTAGACACTGTACTCGTTGTGCTCAGCTGGGCTCGGCAGACGAACTTCCTAACAATAGATATATTATGATCAAATAATAGTTCATCATCTATGGATGTGTCCTGGGGATGTCATCTATGGGATAACCATATGAGTGCTTATCCTTCCCAAAGGACACACTACTACACTATTTCGCATTTAGGTTTAGCCTGTGGTCTCGGCCAACATTTGTTTGTACATGTTAGGCCCTCCTGGAGAATCTAGGAGTCATCTGGAGAATTTATGATAGCTCTGAGTTTGCAAACATCTACATACGGGATCAGCCACAGGCCCTTGATATCAGCTTTGACATCAGAGAAGTATAAGCTAAATAGACGTGGTCTCAAACCCAACCAATGAGGGACCCCACAAGTAAGAAGCCTTTTTGATGAGAGAAAGTGCCCTCATTACCATTAGATCAGGTTCTGTTAGTGAAACCATTTGCTGTTCAGTGATTACATAAGAGTTTACATTAAGTCTTAGCTTGTTGATTATGCCAAAATTATCAGCAATAGTCAATAGCACACTCACCTTTGCTGCAGAAGGCTGTGGGTTCTATTTCAACACCAGATACATTGACTGCTGACTCTGCAGTGCAGCATAAGAGGAGATACTGCACTCCTGAGTGTGTTGTCCTTCAGATAACACATTCAATCAAGGTCCTATCTCTTTGAATTGGTGGTAGCTCAGGTTGTAATAAAAGACCCTTCAGAACCTATTGAAAAGAGTAAGGGCTTTATTTATATATACATATCTTTTCTAAAACATTGTTAATAACATCATCAAAAATATTGCAACTTTCATATCCCTTAACAAATTTGAACAATTTTAACAACTGTTTATCCACCCATCATTTATTACATAACCATGTTTATCTTTTTAACTACTCCCAAATAATCCCATCATTTATTATACAATTCCTGATATCTCATATTCCAAAATATCCATAAAACACAAGATTCTTATCTAATTTATCTACTTCATTTATACTATAACCTTCAAATAGTCCATAAATGATCATATCCATATTTAGTTTTCCTAAACTTATTTTACCTGTTTTTCACACATATTCCAGATTTCCTTCATTCTCGAACAATTTATGGAACAATCTATAGAAAAGTACTGTATTGTCTCATTAGTACCACAAGGATTACATTTTCTATCTTCTGTCCTCTTGTATTTCAATTCTAACTTTACGTGCATTTTTGAATACATAACTTCCATACAAAATCTTTCCTCTCTAAAGTATTCTTAATCATTTCTTGTTTCCCTTCAACAGCTACCTATAATTTAACTTGTTTGTTTTCCGAAAACTTAATCTAATAAAAACTTTCCATAATCCTTTTATATCATAATTCTCGTTTGTAATTTATCGTTTTACCTGAATTTCCATCTTCTAATAAACTCAAAATATATTTTCTTTATGTTTTAAATTTCTGTTATTCTTTTTTAAATTTATATTCCAGATTTAAAATTTTACCAATGCAAATGCCCTGTTCTCTGAATATTTTATACATAATCCAATATATATATATATATATATATATATATATATATATATATATATATATATATACATACATACACACATATGTACACACACACACACACACACACACACACACACACACACACACACACACAATTTTTTCAAAATATTACTTAATCTTTTTGCATAATAATCATAAACGTTTTATAGTCAGTATTATTTAGTGTTATTCTTCTCCAGTTTTTTATACTTCCTTTCTCATCTTTATAAATAAATACTAATAAACTTTTACATACTCTTTCATCTTATATTGAATATTTAAGTCAAAAATTTTAAGACCTTTAAAAATAATATTATTTTAGAACAATTAATTTCTATGCCCTAATCCATCTAGACCAGGAGCGCTTTACCTTTTAATAGCTTTTAGCACATTATTCAGTTCACTAATACTGATTTCCTTTTTCAGTTCTAATAATTTTTCTTCATCCATCCTAACCAAAACTGAAAATACTTTACATTCTTCAACATCATCATTATATACCACTGTAACAAATTCTTCAACTATTTCAATTAAGTCATTTATATCTTTCTTTTCAACCCCATTTTTATCTAACAAAAACTTAGTTGATTCCTCATCTTTTATAACTATTTGTATAAAAAAGAGAGACTTCCTCACTTTTGCCCTGTAAGTCATATCTTTATTTATATAATAGTGGACTAATTTTCATAATATTTGCATTATATATTTATTTTACTTCCTCAGTTCTTTCTGGTTAATCTCTTCTAAAATATTCCATTTACATTTTTATTAATATCCTTATATTTCTTTTTTCTTTTTCTTTTTTCAGTAATATCTTTGTAAACTTACAAATTAATTTTTGTATTTCTCCTTATGTATAACTCACCAAGCTTCAACTGTATCATAAAATGGTAACATAATCACATAGTCATCTCATAACATCTCCATCAGCTTCAGAAAATATATCCCATAACTTCCCTAATAAAATGTTATTACCTTGACTTTTTTAATATACTCATCATTAACAAATGCTGTCACTATAGCAGAACAATCTAAAAAAACACACAAATGGTCTTACAATTTTTCTCTTTTAAGCCTTCAGAATATGACATATAGTCAATGTCTGTTTTTAATTTTCCCATTGTGTAGGTGTGTTCTTTCCTTTCATAAACATGCAGACTTCCAGTTCTTACCAGCTGCTTACATACCTTCAAATCTTTATTTACTCTTTTGTCTTCCTTAAGTTACAGTTCAAATTGCCTATAATGACAATATCCATATTCTGAATAATACACATTTCTAATCTTCAAATAACAGTTCTCTTTTTTTACCTACACATGTACTGCAATAACTTTTCAAACGTTACTATCGTTTGTTATATCAGCTATCATAACTCTTCCTACTGCTACAATTATAAGACGGGTCACCTCAATACAGTCTTTCTTTAATAAACCCACACCCAAACACATATCTTCTCCAAAAATCCAACATACTTCATTTCCCAGGCTAACTTCAAACTGTGTTTTTTGTTGCGCACTTAAATGCCTTACATGCAGTGAGACTAATATATCACACTTTTGTTTTTTGCACATTAACATGACATTTAGTCTTCTTTTCTTATCAATTAAACTATTTACATTTAAGGTTATGATATTTAAACTTTGCATCTTCTTTTTGTAATTGTACCTTTCTTTTTCTTACTCTATTTCCTATAGAACCTTTTTTCTTTACTTCACCATTACTTGTTTCATTCTCTTCATTTGCCAAATTTTCAAACCTATTTTGTACCTCAATATTATACTCATCTATTTCAGAAGTTACCTCCCCTGTAATCTTGTCAGGTAAACCATTCTGTATAATTTGTTAATTTACCTCTCCGTCTTATTCATTCATAATGACATCATTATTCACATCCATCTCACAGTCAAACCAAACATATTGCATACTCCCACATCTCCTACATAACATTTTACACTTATTTTTTCATGTCCCATCTCCCCACATTGTCCACATCTTCTCTTATTATATTCATTAATTACATGTTCATTAAACCTGCAAAGAACATGTTTTGGTTGCCCTCAATATTTAAGGATAATTTTTTGTTACTTATCATCACTAGACTTGACATGTGACACAATTTCCTCTCAATACTTTTTAAATAAACATCAATTTCCCAAGCCCTATTCCATATACCATTGTCATCAAAACATTTCTTAATTCTAAACACGTCTTTACATTTTTTAGTCTTAAAACTTCTTGTTTCACTTTCAGCAATGTCTGCAGTTCTAAATTGATGTGTTGCCTTTCTTTTAAACAATTTCCTTCTTACAACATATTTATTCCACGGATCACAAAAGATTTTATATCACATTTTATCAAAAAAAATTCTGCTGTGTCAAAAGTTTTAAATATCAACTCACAAAACATTTTATTTCCTATATGTATGAAAGCCCTGACAATTTCTGTTTTAATGCCAAAAGACTTTACTAAATTGTCCCAAATAAAGTATCTTTCTATAGACTCTCTTGATTTAGATTGTACTTCATGAATAGACTTCTGCCTTTGCACTTTTTTATTACCTTCCAGATTTGATTGATTTGCAGTACTTATATCCTTGGAAATAGAAAAAGCATAAGTTTGGTTTATTTCATTTTATTTCAACTCCATTTTGTTCAGAATAAATGTCTCAAATGACTTGACTGCTACAATCATCAGCCTTCTCTCCAGTTCCTACACCAAAATTATTACTCTCTGTTTTAGCTGATCAGCCATCTGTTTTGTGACTGTGAAATGATCACATCATCTCCAGCTTTATCTCCCTTGATCATTCATTTTAAAACATTGCCATCCAAATTGCCAGCTACCAGTTCAGTTACAATTAAATGTGATACTCCACTACCCATATTATTTGTATCCCACAAAACACTATTTTTGCAGAAGAAGCATTCTGCGACTAGAGAAAACATATTTTTTACCACTCTTATCACTGCCTGCCAAATCCTCCATCTCGTACTTACAAACATCACCCTAAAGGCCAGTTCCATAAATGAGTAGGGTAAAATTTCCCCTTGTAGCACAAATAGCACCTCAGGTCTCCCCTGAAAAGAAGCCAGTGCCTACTGGGTTTACCTGGTCAACAAAGGATACTTTAAAATTAGAATTACAAAAGTCACCCTAAAGGCCAGTTCCATAAATGAGTAGGGTAAATTCCCTGATGCCCTGGTCAAATTTCCCCTGGTAGCGCAAAGTACACATCGGGTCACCCCTAAAAAGAAGCCACTGCCTACTGGGATTACCTGGTCAACAAAGGATAAATTAAAATTAAATTAATTAATATGTGGGATGATGTTGAAGGCCTTTGCCAGATAGAGTTAAGCAGCATGTACAGATTTGCCCTCGTACAATGTTTTAGTGACCTTTTTCAAAAAAGTTCACTAAATTTAGGAGGCAGGCTTTAGCTTTAACAGACCATAACTGGTGGTTCAAATGATTCTAGGCTGTCAAAGTAATTGTTTATACGTTCCATTATGATGCACCCCATTGCCTTGCAGATAAGGCTGGTTAGGATTATTGGTCTGTAGTTGCCAGGTTCCATGGTGGGTCCTCCATTATGTACTGGGAACACTATATTAGTTCTACACATCTTGAGTATGAATCCATTTGAGAGGATAAGGTTGAACAGATTTAGTACTGAATCAATAAGGCTCTGCTTAGTGCTGACAAGAAAGTAGCTTTGTACACTTTTTATATTATTCAGACCCATGGAGCTAGTATTCTTAGCCCTCAGGAGTTGCTCCTAGGTAATCTGTGTCAGTGTATGAAGCAACAATTTAGGTGGAGTTATAAAGTCACAACTAAATTTATCATCTAATATGTTGTTGTTAAGTATTAGCTCAGTGCAGTCTTAGGTATTGTATCCAAGGTTTCTAATATAGTTGAAGAAGGCTTTGTGGCTGTCCTTATATCTCTTAACTTCTAAGTGCAGGAAATCTGAACAAATCATAAATACTATGGAATTAGCTAAACTTCCATAGCTAAACTATGGAATTTTCTCCCCCCTCCCTCCACTGTACTTGCAACCACTCTAATTTCAAATCTCTGCTCCATTCTTGTCTTATCTCAAACTGGGACTGTTCCTGATCCCGTCCCACCTAAATTACACTGTTGTCTCTTTCAAACCTCCCTTCAATCTCATCAGCTACCACCTCTGATCACTAACATTATTCTTAGAACAAACACTAAACTTGTATTAACACTTTATGACTTGTACTTTTAATTATATTATCTGTATTACTTTTGATTTTATCTATATTTTAACATTTGTGTTTTTTAAACATATACTCCCTGGTTTTTTATTTGTATTTTACATTGTATATGTATGCTTTTGTATACTGTATATTCCATACTTTACTTATGTTATATTCTGTTAACTTCTTTTGGAACTTTTCTCCCCAGGCCTCCACTGAAAATGGGCTCTGCTTGGCCCAGTGGACTTCCCGGGTCATCAAACTGGAAATAAATAAATAAATGGGGAAACAAAGGCCCAAAATCAGGGACAAATTTTAAATATTGCTCTTATAAACTTGGGAAGTTGCTAGAATAAAATTTTTCTGTTAGCATGCATTTTCTGAAGGATATGAAGTCTGAAACTCAAATGCATGTCATTATTTAGTGACTTCAATCCTCAATGGTTTGACAGAAAACCTGAAATTTTATGAATAACAGACCCAAATATGAGACAGAAATCTGGACAATCTGTGAAAATCTGGACATTTTAGGTGAATGGTTGTCCTTTACAAAGGTGGTGATTTTCGAAGTTCTTTGTTTAGCTTTTTGAATTCATTTTTCTAGCTTAGGGTATTCAGTTTAATACAAAAGAAAATTAGTTTCTTTTGTTGTATAGTTTGTTAATGCCAGGATTCTGCCAAAAGGGCTTGTTCTTAAACACATCATTGTTTTATGTCAGGAGAGGACCAATGCCTCTATGTAAGCATTAGGCTGAGAATAGAAAACATACATGAAAGCATAGATATGTGATACAGGGTCATCAAGCTGAGTGGAAAATTAAATTGTATCATATCATCTTCTAACTACAATAGATTTGCTACTGAGTAATCTCTAAAAACAGTTGGGTGTGAGGGTAGATCTATTTTATTACTCACATAGGTTCATAGAAGGTGTGATGATATCAGCTAGTACCAGCATACCCAGTTGGAGTTCTATAAAGAATGATAAGCCCTTTGAATATTAAACTAATTCAAGATGCTTGTGTTACAAATGTATTGGAACTGCATGGCTTTTTACTATCAAACTGATTTGTACAGATGCATATGTAACAAATGTATTAGAACTGTATGTATATATGTTAGTAAAGGACATTGGAAGAGAAGCAGTTAATCTCAGTGCAGTTAGTTATTTATTTATTTGACATTTGTTAATCAGGTTAATCTGACTGGGCTGCAGAGCCCTTTCTCAGTGGAGATCTGAGGAGAAAAGCTCCACAGATAAACAAATATAAAAACAAATCATCATACAATATTAACATAGAAATCTATACACACAGGAGAAACAAAATACAACTTATAAATGAACATGAACATGTTAGTTTAATACTGAGGGCTTAAACAGCCATGGTACATATTAAGTACATAAAATATAATATGAAAAGTTAGATTCTATCTAACAGTTACCATCAGAGAGAAATTCAAGGTTGGTAGAATATCATAAAGACCGTAAATGAGTAGTTGTGGTAAAGTGTGCGAGCTGAGAAGGGAAGGGGAAGAGGAGAGGGAGCAGTTTAGGTTGGAGTGGGGCAAGGACAGGTCCAGGATTTAGTAAATAGGTCATTTAGATGTTTTTTGAAATTAAGGAAGTTGGCATTTCTTCTTAGAGAAAGGGCGATTTTATTCCAGGCATTAGCGACGGAGTGATTGTATAAAAGTTTGCCAATACTTTTATTAGGTTTATAGATGTCTAAGAGGTGTAGGTCTGTGCTGCCATAGGTTATGCTTAGGAGAGTAGGGAGTGATGAGTTACCTGAGGGTAGGACAGCAGGAGGATTGATTTAAGATAGTGTGTGTGAGGTGGAGTTGGGGAAAAAGGAGTTGGTTATGAAGTTCAACCCACTGTAGGTTTTCTAAAACTATGCAGTGGTGAAAGCAATAGGGAAGGCTGGCAGACAATCTGGCTATTTTGTTGTAGGTGGTTTCAATTTTAATTAATAGATTGGATTGAATATTGGTGAGAATAGGGGTAGCATAAAGTAAGGTTGGGTGAAGGAAAGTCTGTGCTGGAGAATGTTTAGCGTTAATAGTGAGGTACTTTTTATGTCTGAATTTAACAAAGCAGCTGTTGGAGAATAAAGTATTTCTCTGAAAAAAGAACAAAGCCCACAGCAAAATAGTATAACAACACAGAGAGAAATACACTACGGCTACTTGAGAAAAGAAAAATTGTTGTTTAATTCAGTTATCGGTTTCATGTCCTGCCTGAAGACACTACATCAGATTTACAAAAAACAACAGTATGAGTCAGCTTTATATATCCGCATCACAAGTCAACTAACCAATCAATAATCACACTCTAGCTTTCAGAAATTTAAAAACAAAGTGCAGTCATTCATCCTAGAAGCTATATGTATATATAGCAATATAATAAAACATTAAAAAAGCACACCAAAAGTGAAAGAGACATCGAATTTGATGATGAACTCAATTTTTCCAGAATTCCCACTACCCATCAAGGAATTCTCCCACTCTCCGGCTCCAATGGACAGAGAGAGGAAGAAAAGGAAGATGTCACAAGACAGTCACAGCAGTGAGCCTGAAGATGAGCCACAGCTGCTGATAGGTACTGATGTTTTCTTGGACAGGGTGACTGCAAGGCAGAGGTGAGTGGTAGTACCCATGCTGACAGTGAGGCACCACTGCCAGAAGATACCAGACTTTCTGTGAAATGGGAGCTGGGAAAATTTACAAAGATAGAGTTGAGACAGGCTCAGCTCTCAGACCCTACATTACAAGGCTTGAAGGAGGTAGCTAGGGAGGCACCTGATTCTCAAGGAAAAGAGGAGTCTGTATACTGGAACAAAGGGTTACTGTATAAACAGTGGCTCAGTGAGGGAGGGCTAAAAGGTGAGGTAATAGATCAGTTGGTAGTGCCCAGAGCCTACTGTCTAGTATTTCTAGCCATAGCCTATGACATTCCTTTTGCAGGTCATATGGGCATAAAGTGTACCAAGAGACACATTTTGCAGAACTTTTATTGGCCTGTGATTGCCAGGGATGTAAAAGGATACTGCAGGACCTGTGAACAGGGCCAAAAAGTAGACAAGGCAGGAGACAAGATCAAAGCTCTGTTGACGCCTTTGCCTGTGATTCAGGAGCCATTTCAGTGGGTAGCTCTGGATATTGTGGGGTCTCTGAGTACCCCAAGTTCCACAGGGAAGACGTATATCCTAGTGGAAGTAGATTATGCTACTAGATACCCTGAGGCAGTGCCTCTGTCCTACTTCAAGGCAGAGAGGGTGGCAAATGCCTTGCTAGAGATTTTCACAGGATAGGTTTCCCAAAAGAAATACTGACTGACAGAGGTGCCAATTTTATGTCAGATCTGCTGGCTTGTCTGTGGGAGTGCTGTGGGTTGAAGCACCTAAAAAACGCCCCTACCATCTGCAGACTAATGGTCTTGTGAAGAGGTTAAACTCTACACTAAAGACCATGCTGCAGGCATTGGCCATCCTGTTTTAGAGAGAGAGTGGGACAAATATTTGCCCCATCTACTGTTTGCTGACAGACAGGTACCCCAGGAATCCACTGTTTTTTTTACCCTTTGAGTTGCTGTATGGGCATAGGGTGAAGGGACCTCTAGATTTGATTTGTGATAAGTGGGAGAGTGAATGTGGAGCCCACAAGGAGTCTGTTGTGGCACATGTTCTAACCCTCAGGACAAGGCTCAGGGAGCTCATAGGCTTGGCTCAGGAGTACCTGGCAGGAGCCCAACAGTGTCTGGTATGCCAAGAATGCTTGAGCCAGAGAGTATGCTGTGGGACAGCAGGTGAAGGTTTTCATTTCTGTCAGACAAAATAAGCTGTAGGCAGCTTGGGAGTGACCCTTCAAAGTGGTAAGGAAGGTCAGTGATTTTAACTACATAGTAGAACTGCTAGGCAGGAGGCAGAAGCACAGACTGTACCATGTTAACACGATGAAACCATACCATGACAGGAGGCCCTTGTGCTAAGTATTTGCAGTAGGAGACAGGAGGAGTCTGAGGGGATCTGTTGTTACAGTGAGCCAGCCAGCAAAATCCTAAGTTACTGGGGTAGAGCCTAGGGTTGCAGGCTTATGATATGATGATGAAGCACTGTAGTGGGGTCAGCAATGCCAAGGGAGATGGAATCTCAAGCGAGGGTATGAGGTAATGTTATCCCAGACAGGCTCATTCCTCTCAAGCAACATTTTCTCAAGAGGCACTTGAAAAAACTAGCTTGAGTCTTCAAAGGAGGGAGTGATGTGATGATATGGGCTAGAGCCAGCATAGCCAGCTGGAGTTCTGCAAAGAATGATATGCCCTTTGAATATCAAACTGATTTATACAAGATGCTGGTGTTACAAATGTATTGGAACTGTATGGTATTTGAATATCAAACTAATTTGCACAAATGCTTATGTTACAAATGTATTAGAACTGTATGGCATTTGAATATCAAACTGATTTGTAGAGATGCTTATGTTACAAATGCAAAAGAACTGTATGTATATATGTTAGCAAACAACACTGGAAGAGAAACAATCTCAGTCCAGTTAGTTTTGGAAAATCATTGAAATTAAATTAGCTGTTAAGCCATCAACATGGCATCCCACTGTACTGAATGGAACTGGATTCAGTAGGTCTGGGAGAGGGCATGGTTTAATAGCCTCTGTAAAGAAGAGGGGAAGTACTGCAATTGTTTCATGGCTCCAAGGCAATACCATAAACATTTAGATCTGTATTATAGCTGTCTATGCTAAATTCCTGTCTCAGCTTCAAAGGGGGTTACTGTAAGAACCTAGAGTCAGGTGACCATATGAGGTCAATCTGCTAGCCATCTTGGAAATTGTAGATATTACAAAGAGAAATCTCTCAGTATTGAATATTCTTTCTTGGGCATGACAACAAGAAGGACAATTTACTACATTATCTGCCTTCCTCTATTAAGTAAGTAGGAAATAGTAATTCTCCTAGATTTAGTCAGGAAAAATATAGTGAAGCTTAGTTTAGATATCATTTTTCTTTTATTTGTCTGAGTCTGTCCATCAATGATATTTTCAATATTTCCTGTGATTTGAACTCTGTGATTTACTGTAAATATATATTCAGTATTTTCATGCTCTTTTATTATTAAATATATTTAAAACTTTTATTGTGGCTGATCCTTTTAGAAAGTATTTAACCTTTGAGAGTGCTTATATTTATTTGGTGACAAATTTGTGTGGACCACTCCTGAAGGCTTAGTTGTTTTGGTCAACTACTACCATTTGTATTAATATTAATGTTACACACTAAAGTTGGACACCTTTTGTTAAGGGCCTTAGAGTAGTTGATTGTGGAGTGTCTGGTGGCAGTAAATATGTGCCTGCCTTTCCCAGGTGTGTGCGCGCGCACGTGTGTGTGTGTGTGTGTGTGTGTGTGTGTGTGTGTGTGTGTGTGTGTGTGTGTGTGTGTGTGTGTGTGTGTGTGTGTGTGTGTGTGTGTGTGTGTGTGTGTGTGTAAATTGAAATCTTGTAGTGTGTGTGTTAGCTACTTGGAATAGGAACATGAAGCATTGGTTTCACAGAGAGGGTGCTGGAAGACTTGGCTTGGACACTCAGCTGAGGACCTAACCCTAAAATTGCACCAATGGGGAGTCTTATTAGGGACCAGGAGGGAGAAAGATATGGAGAAATCCAGACCCCAGGCTGAGTGTGTTCCCTGTGTGCTGTTAAGGGAATTTTTGCTTGATGCAGAGAGGTCTGCATCTGGAAATACTGAGCGTACCTATTTCTCTCCAAGTAAACATCCCTCTCCACTGTCAGTGGTGACGATTCAGGCTCCTTGATTACTGGCCCAGAGAGGGGTTATGATAGAAGGCTATTAGGCTAATGGTCCTACAGCCCTTACATGCCTAGCCATATTTATCCCGAATAGCCCCATTTGTCAGTGGTTAGGTGAGTGAAGTTCACAGAGGTTCATAGGTTGGTACTAGGCTATTGGCCCTAGGGCCTATATAAGCCTAGCCATAGCAATTCCCTGGATATTTCTTCCCACAATATTTACTTACCTGGACCCCTGTCTAGCAGGGTTACTGACGTGATCCCCGAGGTAAATTTCCTATCTCCCATCCAATAGTCAAGGTTCCTTTTGAAGAGGGCCAACAAGGTGCTCTGCTTGACATGTATGGGCAGTCTATTCCAGAGTATAGGGAGTCTCTGGGTCAGGAACCTATCCCTCCAGCATGTTTTGTTCATTGTGATGACAAGGTTTAGATCCCTGGAGCATGTGGCTTTGAGGGATTGGGATTTCTTTAAGTGGAGCATGTACAACAGCTCAGGGTTTGACATGGCCTTGCATGTTAAGCAGAGATCACCTCTGAGTAGATGATATGCCGCAGAGTATAGCTGGAGTTTTTTTAGATGGTCAGCATATGGCATCTGCTTTAGGCCTGTGATTCTTTTAGTGGGGTATTTCTGTGGCCTTTTCAGCTGTTGCAGATGTCTTGTGAGGTACATACCAAATGGGGCATTGCACTCTATAATAGGTCTAATGAGAGATGAGTAAAGTGGGACAATGACCTCCTTTTTTCTGGATGAAAAGCCCTTAGTGATGAGGTGTGCCACATAGAAGGATTTCCTGACTGTTGTGGCAATGTGGTTATCAAAGGTGAGACCACTGTCCACCTGTGTCCCTAAGTCTCTCATCACACTTTCAGTGTTTAGTGTACTGCCACATATGTGGTAATTCATGGGTACATGTTTTTTCCCAAAGGGGTTAACTATATATTTCTTGGCATTAAGCTTGAGCCCATGGCTCTGGCACCAAGCATCTGCTTCTGGTAAGAGTCTATGGTCATTAATACTGACTTCCTCTGTCCAGGAGGGACATGGGCACCACCCTAGGAGTGAATTTGCAGTCACCCATTCATTGATCTAGGTTTCATTTGAAGAGGGTCAGGGAGAGGGTCTGTTTCACATGAACTAGAAGCTTGTTCCAGAGAAGTGGCAGTCCTTCAGGAGATGTGTCTGTCTCTCCAGCAGGACCTGTTCATGTCAAGGGCTAGGTTAAAATCCCTGGAATGAGTGACCCTCGTGCAGTTTTATTTAGGAATGTGTAGCATTTCCATTAGGGCTGGGTCAGAGACTGCCCTGTAAGCCAGGCAAAAGTCACCCCTTAGCAACCTGTAGGAGACAGAACACAGTGACAGGGCTTTCAGTCTTTTCATATAAGACTTGTTTTGTGTACCTTGTAATTTCTTGGTGAGAAACCTCTGTGGTTTCTGCAATTGCTGCAGGTATCTGGTTAGGTACATGCAAAAGGGAGTATTGTACTCAATTATTGGTCTGATGAGGGCAGAGTATAATGGAATTATAATATCTTTAGATAAGATGTGAGGCCTTCACTTATGAGATGTTCCACACAGAAGAATGTCCTTACTACTGTGGATACATGGTGGCCAAAGTTCAGATTGCTATCAGCCTGAGTACCCAGATCACATACCAATTAGGCAGGTACTGTATATAATGCAATTATCTGGAGCATTTCTCCCCGGGCCTCCACTGAAAACAGGCTCTGTGGAACCTAGTTGGACTTTTCTGGTCAACAAATGTTAAATAAAAATTATCAGGGATGTCAGCTTTCCCAAAAGGAATAATAATGCATTTTTTGTCTTTAGCTTTAATCCATGGCTTTGGCACCAATCATCTGTCTGTGTTAACCCAGTCTGCAGTATAGTAACATCATGGGAGGGGGGCTCAATGATTGCACCCAATTTGCAATTGTCAGCAAACCTGATCAGTCACAGGCCATCCAAATTTGCCTGGACTTCTGAGAAGTAAATTCCAAACAGTAAGGGCCCAGCACAGAACCCTGTGGTATGCCACTGGATACTGTTCTTTTTCTAGAGGTGAAGTAACCCACTTTGACAATATATGTCCTGTCAGTGAGCCAGTATGCTACCCATTTGGTGATGTATGGGGTTAATTCACAATTTGGAGAGTTTCTGTTTAATACCTGAGTAGGGGATTATGCCAAATGCCTTGGCAAGGTCAAGACAGGTGGTATGCACTCTTTCCCTCATCCAGGGCCTTGGTGACTTTTTTGAAGAAATCAACCATGTTTAACAGGCATGATCTACCTTTAACAAATCTGAACTGGGTTGGGTCCAAGGAGGAGTCCTTGTTAATAAGGTCTCTGGCATTTTTAATTTCTCCAAGTCTTTTAGGTTTCTAATACCATGACAGGAATGGACCCCATTCCTAAGTCAAAGTATGATTAAAGTTCATGAAATTAGTATTGTTTCACTCTTTGATGTCAGCCAAAAGTGCTCTTCACAGCACCCGCAATGTGCCCAGTAATGACGCCTTCTGCAATTTGTATGGTGTTACATGAATTGGTAACATATCTAAATATGATTGTAAATTCTTTTTATAAGACCCGTTGCTCCTACTACTATTGGAACTGTCTGGGTATCTTTCTTCCACATGGCTCTCATTTCTGCCTGCAGATCCAGGTATTTTATGACTTTGTGTCTCTCTGTACACAAGACACTGTAGTCACTGGGTGTGGTGATTTCAATGATCAATGCTACTTTTGTCTTCTTTTCTTGGACCACTATATCCTGTTTTATAGCATCTATCTTTTGAACTGTTGGTATTGGGTGATCTCATGTGATATAAACTTTATCATTTTCTATGATTCTTTGTGGCTCATGTTCGCAGTGTTTTTCAGTCACTTCGATACCATAATGTTTGCACAATCTCCAGTGTAACAATCTTGCCACATTATTATGCCTTTCAGTCTACAGTCCCTCTGCCATTAGTGCATCGCAACCAGCAACAAGGTGTGTGACTGTTTCCATTTCAGTTTTACAAAACCTGCATATATCTGTTTCTCCCACATGTTCAATGGACTTTGTAAACCACTTGTATGTAGCCCACTATCTTGGGCTGCCAATATTAACCTTTCATTTCTTGGTTGGAATTTGCCTCTCCTTAGCCATTCTTGTGTTCATTCTTGATCAACATCAGGCTCTTCCACAAGTTTTCGATATTTGCAACTATATTTATGTTTTCTCCACATTTTTTGCCTTCTCATCTGGTCCTTCACCTTATATTCTTTCTTTTGTTTTTTGGCACATTCAGTTGCTGCCTGGTGTTTATCTACTTCTGGTCTGATTTCCAATCCAGCTTGACGTCGATATGCTTCTGCTAAATTAAGCAGAGACGTCATCTTAAATTTATTCTTTTCATGTTTCGAAACTTTCACTACATTTGGATCTTGTGAAGTCAGTAAATATGTGTGGAGTCCCACGATTGCAGATCTATACATGTAATCAGTTTCAAGGAGGCCCATCACTCCTTCGGAATGGGGAATATATAATCTTGGTATACACTGATTTTTATAAATCATTTGGTAAGCATGAAGCATCCTTCTTCTTGTTTTAATATCCAATCTATCAAACACTTTTTGGGGCCAGTCAATCACTCCAAAACTATAAGTTAGGACAGGAAGAGCAAATTGATTTATAGCTTGGATCTTGTTCCTACATGTCAATGCTGTTTTCAGGATTAATTTAAGCTTTCTAAAGTACTCCTTACTTAGTTTTATTCACATTTATTCATGTTTTATTGCTGATCCTTCATCATTTCCCAAGTATTTATACACTCCCTCTAGCTCACGTTCTATTATATCACATTCTTGTCTCAAACTGATGTTTTCCTGGTGCTGCAGTTTTCCTTTTTTAAAGGTTGCTTTTGCACATTTGTCAAGACCAAATGACATTCCAATATCATCTGAAAACGTTTTGACAACCTGCAGCTGTGCTTTCATAATGAGTCTTTTCATGGCCTTGTAGATGAGGTTAGTTAAACTTATGGGCCTATAATATCCAGGGTCAGTTGCTTGTCCCCCTTTGTGCAGAGGGATTGCTGTTTCTGTCCTCCATTCCACCGGAACATAGCCAATTCACAAGATGTGGTTAAACAGGGATCCAAGTGGGCCTGCTAGATCATGTTTTAAGTATTTTAAAAGGCAACCTGGGATGTTGTCTGGCCTCATTGATACCATGTTTTTGGCCTTGGAGAGAGCACTGAGATGCCTACTCTCTTGAGATAATAGGCTGAGCAATGGTGGCAGGTATACTTTGGGGTATGACTAGAGGGGGCAGGGGGGTAGGTTTTCTCCAAATCCTTCAGCCAGCAGGTTGGCTATTACCTCCAGTTGAGTATGGATGGTGCCATTTACAACCAGTTCAGCTCACAGCTGGCTATTCCCTTTTAGATTTTGGATGCAGTTAAATAATGTCTTGTGATTATCCTTAGCTAGGGAAGCTATTTCTGCTTTGTAATTAGCTTTGGAGCATTTGACAAACTCTCTTATTCATTTGTTTAAGCTAGAGAGGGATATCTTCCTCTGCTGAGCCATTTCCCTTGTTGTTGGACATTAGTTTATTTCTGTTGTTGTACAGCCTGTTTATAGTAGGGGTCCACCAAGGTGGCTTGTTTTTTCCTTAAGACCTTGTTTTAATCCAGTCAGGTACAGCTGATTCAATAGAACTGTTTAAGTGGTTATACAGTGCATTAGTGTATAACTCTACATAGGAGTCCATGTTATCTGCATTAGAAGGGGCTTTGAAACTTCTTATACTATCACTCAGTAGGAGGTAATTTGTCTTTGAAAAATTCTTAAGCATGTTTTGAGCGTGATGGGGTATCTGGTCTTATAATTACATTTAACAAGACTGATTTATGGTCCATTCTTACCAGGGAGAACATCACATCATCACATGGGGGGGGGGTGCAATGTTCTCCCATGTTAGTAAGTACTATGTCCAGGCATGTTGTGGTGTACTGACTAGTTGTTCCAGAGCATTTGCATCAGCAAAGTCCAAGCACCTCTGAGCCAGCATGTTTATGGTCATATATGCTTCCCAGTCAAGGATTAGGATAATTAAACTCACCCATGAATAAGATGTTGAGCTGTATGGCAAGTGACTCCAATAAGTCCAGGTATGCGGTATGCTATTCCTGTTTCATGGTGGGGGACCTATAGCTAGCTATGATATGGTAGGGAGCTTTTTCTATAGTTAATTGGACATGGAGTATCTCAAGAGAGTCATGGTGTTTGATCAGTCTCAAGGTGTACTTATCCTTAAACTAGAAGGGTACAACTCCTCCTTTGGTTCTTTCATGGTCAGTTTGTGGTCTGAATGTATGGAAGGCATTGTAGCCCTGCATGTCTGGGGTGCCATCAGGGCCTTTGAATCATGTCTTGGTGACTGCACAGATGTCAGCATCTTCCAAAGTGATGAGTGCATCCAGTGAGTGCAGTTTCTTATTTAGACTTCTAGCATTAAGTAGCAGTACCTTGAGTTTATCTAGAGAGGATTTTGTTATGTTGGGAGGTTGGTTATTTTGCTGCCTAAAAAAGGCACAATTGGGGTGGCTAATGCCTTTGTCAGTATCCAAAAGCTTAGAGGATACAGGTGCAAACCATCTCTGGCAAACTAGTGTAGCCTGTTGACCATGTCTTCCAAGGCTGACACATACTGGATCCCCTTGGACTGACACCAGAAGCTAAGCCAATTGTTAAAGTCAATCAGTTTTTGTTTGTAATGTGGCATCATCCTTGGAGAAGGTAGAATGCTACTTAAGGTTGGGCTGATACCTGCATGTGACACATAATCTGAGAGCTCAGTTATGTCTCTTATCATATAGTCCAGTGAGGTACGTCTCAAGTCATTCACCCCCACATGGACTATGACAGAGTCATACCGGTACTTGTGGTTGAGTGACTCGAGTGCTTGAGTGACTTGACAGATTCTGGCACCTGACAGGCAGCTAACTGTAACCTGATCGTTATCCAGCCTGGTAAAGGGAACATCCATATGCCTCACAATAGAGTCACTTATGACCAATACATTAGGTTTTGTGGTGTTACTCCTTATGTGATTATTTGTTAAGATACTGGAATGTGTGTTATTATGTGTCATAGTTGTTTTATGCATTGTCATGTATGTAAGTGGTTTCTGTTTGGGAAGCCTCTGATCTTTGGGTAAGTTACTATTCAGTACCTCCGCATATGTGGGTTTATGTATGATGTCCTTATTTAATGTGGGAAGTGTGTTTGTTTGGCATTCAATTTGTCCTTATGTGAGAGCCTTGTCTCCAATTTCATAGTGTAAATACATCTCACACATAAAGTATTTGTTTGCTTTAGGAATAAGTGGTTGTCAGTATACATGAGACAATTGCTACATTGCCTCAAGATGCCCATGTCTATCAGACTGGCCAGTGTGACGATGAGAAACTGCCCGTCCATGATAGCAGGCTCTTATATGTTTTATTAGGGAAGGGAATAAGTTAATTTGAAAGTACTGTGCTGGCAGTGTCGAGACAACAAGAGGGACCTATATGTTGTGTATACTAAGGTTACTCAATAAGGCAACGCTGCTCAGTGCACAACTGAGTTGCTCCTAGTGCAGCAGAAAAGCTTGGAAAGGTTTCACTGACAGATGTTAAGGGGAAAACTAAGTTTCTAGGCTTTTGCATATATACTGGGCACTGCTAACTGATGCAAGGCTTAAATATGAGTAAAGAAAAACAAGATTTATGCTAGCTACCAATCAGGAATGCACACAATAAGCCTTCCACTAGCAATAATCAACACAGACAGGTTAGATCAGCACAGTTCTGTCACAAGAGTGCAGAAAAACAGCTTCTTAATGTAGAATAGCTAGTCTGTAGCCCAAGTGTAACAAGACCACACAAACTACAACAGCCCTCAACTAAGAGATACAATTAACTACTTACAGCAGCAGCAGACAGTACGTTTTGTTGAAACTGCTAAAGTACAGGCACAGTATATAACAGAAGTGCAAAAAACAAAAACTTAGAGCCCTTTTATGAGCTTCCTGGCTCAGATAAACCAGGTAAACCCCTGCTGCCACTCATAGTGCATACTACTGAGTGATGGTCAGATATGGCCAGTTATGGGGCAAGTACAAGTGTAGATCATTACAGGTTTATATTTGCAATTACCAAATCCAATATTTTTGTCCCCCAGCAAAGACATAGACTAATCAGTCAAATGGATTAACACTTGAGAAACCTGGGAAATGTGTATACTTATTTGTGGTAGTGTAGGCTTTTATACCTTATGGATGGACAATTGAAACCTCCCAGGGGAAATAGTATTTAATTCAATGGGTAAGAGCTGTAGTTTGCTTGATATGCCTTGTGGGCTAAGAGTGACATAGAGAGCATTCTGTAGCTGTCTTTTATTTATTTATTTTTTTATTTATTGACATTCGATTACCGGGAAAGTCCACCTGGGTAGAAGCTCATTTTCAGTGGAGGCCTGGGGAGAAAAGCTGTAAATTATTACAAAAAAAATTAAGAACAATAATTTTACAATCTTCAAAAATAAAACAAAAATTCACCTGCAGTTTAAATGATTATAATAAATTAGACATAACATAAAACAATTTGCTAAAAATTGATACAAGTTCATTTAATATTTACAGAAATGTTAGACAGTCTGTAGAGAAATTAAAGGTAAGTTAGTCTAATATAAACAGGAATTGAAATATGAAGTGATGGAAAAACAGGCTTAGTGTATATTTAGATAGAAAGTCAGGGAAGAGAGTTTGATAGAAGTAAGGAAGTAAGTGAAGAAGGGAGAGTAAGGCAGTATGAAGAATGAAAAGGTACTTGTTCACATTTAGGGATATAGTTTATCCTGGTTTTGAGCAATAACAGAGCTAGATTTTAGATAGGCAGTCTTTCAGAGTGGTTTTGAAATATGGGAGGGAGGGAGGGTATTGACCTGATGGATAAAGATAAAGAGTTCCAGGACTTTGCAACCTTGTATGAGTACAGAAAATGCCCAGCAGGTTTGATAGGTTTGTAGACAAACAGGAGTTTTTGGTCACTGGATTGAAATGACCGACTAGGAACATAGTTGTGTAGAACAGTTTTTAGTGTTGGACAGGCAGATGGATGATGGATAATTTTATAGGTGGTAATAAGCTGTGTATATCTTAGCTGATGAGGAAGTTCTAGCCAATTTAAGCTTTTTAGTGCTATGCAGTGGTGGGTTCTGAAAGGGATATTTGTTGCAAATTTAACAGCTTTGTTATAGCATTGTTCAGGTTTTAATTTTTGTAATGCCTGAAGGATGGGAGCACCATAAAGAAGTGTGGGGAGGAGATAAGCAGTGGCAAGTGTAGCTTTAGTTGCATCAGTGAGAATGTTTTTGGCTTTATAAAGCATTCATAGTTTTTGATGATATATACATATATATATATATATATATATATATATATACATATATATATATATTATATGGATTTTTATCGATTGTAAACAGGATGTAGAACAGCTGAAGGATATTGTTTTAGGTTATGAGAAGTGATGTAATTGGGCTTCTTAAGCATACAGACATACCACTACCCAGAACACAATCACTCCATGTGGTGGGTAGTACAGAAGGGGTATTATTGCTACATTGGATCCATCTTTCAATGATGATAAAGAAACCTATATTTTCAGGGGTCAGGAAGGCTTGCAGGGAGGATAGTTTGTGAAGGCTTCTACTGTTGAGCAATGCTACTTTTATATAGTTTTGACTTTGTTTGGTTATCTTGGTAGTTTGAGGAAACAGACTGACTAAAAAATGTACTATTTGGTGAAGAAATCTTTGGCCAATATTCGAAAGACTCAAGGAAGGGTGCAGGGTGGGTCTTCCTTAGCAAAGCATCTAAGGTTGTCAACCATCTCATCTCAGGCTGAAAGGTACTTTGCCCTGTGGAATTACACCAGTAATTAAGCCAGATATTTAAGTCAATTATCTTTTGTTTGTACTCCGACATCATTTTAGTGAAGGTAGGATACTGCCAAGGAAATGTTTCATGCTAACCTCGGACAGGTATTCAGAGAGCTGCATCACTCTTTCTATGATCCAAGTAGGTGAATTTAAGTAATTTACTCCCTTGTGAATGATGGCCATGTCATATGTGTACCTGGGGTTTACAACAGCTCATGTGGCATGGTAAATCCTGGCACCTGAGAAACATCTTACCTTTAGCTTTTCTTTTCTCATCCTGGTGAATGGTGCATCTGTGAGTCTTGTCACCTATGACTAGGACATTACCAAGTGTATTGTCTTGGTCATGTTGCTTAAGATCTGTGGCTTGCCAGTTGAGTGACCTCTTCTTTCTTCTCTAGTGCTTACTAGTGTTGCAGGTGTTGTTTGCTTGAATGTCTGCTGACCAAAAGCTTGTTGATCCAACCTACATCTTGGAGGGTATTTGCAGCTTTGGCAATGATATTGTGAAAATATCAATGTAAGAAGGCTTTTTTGTGGATTTATGCCATGGCATACATGGTTGTATGAGGTGGGTCTCAGTAATGGCAACCTGGTAGGTGCTGGAAATATGTTTGGATGAGAGGATCACTTCCAAAAATAGTTAATTGCTTACACCTCTGTCGTATAGATTTGGCTACTGTTAGTAGGAACAGTTGTCAGTAAGCATCAGGCAGTTGGTACACTGCCTCAGGGTGCCTAGAGCTAGCAGGCTGGAAATAGATGGTACTGGAGACTGTGACCTCATGGTTCCAAGGATATGTTATGGATGGATGCAACAATAAGGTTACTGTAAGAAATGGAGAATTTATTTTTATTAACACAGGAGATATAACTAGCTAGCCAAGTGGTACATCATAGTGCGATGGAGCTGAAATGCTGCACCAGGGTATCAGAAGAATGTATAGTGGTGGTATAACCAAAATAGCGGGGTTACACAAATACAGTAATGAGTCAACAAACTCTTACAGGTTCTACAAACACTAGGCACACAAATGCTGAGAAGTATTCCCACAATAATGAGATTACCTACATGCAATAATGAGACAGTGTGTCGGTACTCTTGAATGGTTTCCACAAACAGTATGTGCACAAGTGCTAAGAGGTACAGGCACGATACTGGGTTTTCATAAATATAATACTGAGTCAACAGTTTGTTATAGTTTCCACAAAGAGAAGGTGCAGAAGTGTTAAGGATGACTTAGTAATCTGGACTAGTCGCCTCAACAGCAGAGAATTTCAGTTACAGTGAGTAGCAATAGCACTAGACTAATACAATTAACAGTGAAAACAGTCACAACAATTGGTGAATACAGCACAAATGGCATAACAAACTGGTTGAATTGCCACAACAGCAAAAAAACTACATTTACAGTGATCCAGTAACAGCAGTTGGCATATGCAATTACAGTGAGATCAGTAACAGAAACAGGAGCATTCTAAAAGAACAACTTTGTATTTTGATTAGGATGACACAACAGCAGAAAAATACCATTACTGTGAATTAATAGCACAGAATGGTAAATGAAGCTACAGCAAATGCAGTAACACTACTTGGTGAATACAAAATGCAATGGCATACAGAGCAGTCTAAATGTATTAGAAGTAATTTATTTACAGATGTGCATGCTAGGTCTATAGAGCTGCTATATGTAACTGTGTGCAGCTGTATGATACAATACTATAGCAATAACCAAAGATGTCGGTGTGGTATATTGAAGATTTACCCACTGTTGGTGTGGTTTAATCACGAGGGTGAAGCCAGAGTGATTAAATAAAGCCAACTGTGGGTAAATTTCAATATACCACAACCACAGAGTCGGTTATTGCTATTATACAATGACATTATTTAAGAAAAAAATTACTTACTTTTCTTAAATAATCCCCGGGATTTATGAAGCTTGCGCCATGCGCCTGAGTAGTGTCAGTGATCTAGTGCCAAATATGGCTGTCGAGCAATTCAGGTAAGAGCTGTTTCCAAAGCACTACCAGTGTACGCCAGAGCTGCTCAGCTCCCGGTGCATGTATGCTAATTACCCCATGTGCAGCAGTGTAGCATGCAAATGAAGGTATATAGTGATTCATGAAGTTGTGCAGGCATAGCGTAAGCATGTAGAAATGTAAACCAAAAAAAAAAAAAATGGTTTACATTTTGTCAAACATAAAATCGGAGCCATGAAAGTGGACCAAACTTATGTATTATAATGTTAATATGTGCCAATGGCCAAATATATAGCCAATGGCATAAAACAACATGCACAATATATAAAAAATAACATTTAATGTCATGGCCACACCAACACAAAGTAAAACCACAGTGCATCAGTGCGCAAATGAGATCACAAGGAAAATATATTTAGATGTCATAAAACTGTAATGTAATGCAATTCATGATATCCCCATAATATTCAATGGCATGCATGCTACACCACAACTATGGTGCAAGGGTTGCTAAGGGTCTGTGACAGTGTTCCGTGCAGAAACTAGGAATTAGCAGTCAATGCCATGCAAATGAGTCAAGTAATACTGAATCGCAAATGCCCCGCTGGCATAAGGATGTACCACACAACATAGCGTTACAACACCGAGGAGTGGCCTGGAGGTAAACATGACATCACGAGAGGGGTGCGCCACTGTAGCTGTAAGCACATTGGATCATTGCTAATCCATGTTGCGTGTTGCTAAGCAAAGCCGCAGGATAGGGGTGTGGAAGTAGCCATAGCTTTGCTTAGCTGAGAGCACACAAGGTAACCGAAAGTTCATGTGAACGTGGATGAAAACGTGCACGAAACCCGGTAAACGGCTGTGCGTGGCACGCACCACAGCTGAAACAGGAAGGATACGGGAAGACAATAAGAAAATGCTGCAGCATGGTAATTGGAGTACAAATTAGTAATTAACACCTAGAAACTCACAGTGGGCCATAGACAACAGCTAATAAGGCTGCTAGCAGCTACCTGCAGAACATGAAAGGGGGAGGTATTGTACAGCAAAGTAAAGCGAACTGTCACAGCAGAACAAAGCAAACTTGCAGTATATAAGCTACATAACACATTTCCCAACACAATCCTGGGTTGTGGAACCACAAAACAAGAAAGGCGGCAGCTGGATGCATGCCTGACAATGGGAGGTGAATCGGGTTGAAAATAGAAGTAAAGGGCAATAGATGAATCACAGCAGACAAGCGTAAGTCAACACCAAAGCCACACAATAGCAGTACCTGCTGTAAAACCAATAATTAAGATATCCTGCAGCTGGAATAGCACAAACACACCCAATTACACCAGCATCATCCATTGCACAATAGTATAAGGTGTGAAAGCCCCACACACACACACTTGTGTATTCCCAGACACTCTGCACCATTGGTGTATATAGACAGGGAACTTTTAATATGTATATGTTAGGGGCTGCCATAGTTTTGATTCACCAGCATGTGTTGGAGACTGACGGTGGTGTGGAGGATGATGCTGACAACCATCTCAGGCACCAGAGGAGGAGAAGAGTGTTCAGACCCATGGTAACCTACCAGGGGCTACATGATCTGGAGATAGTAGAGCATTACAGGGTGGACAGGGACATCATACAGCAACTTGTTGAGCTGTGCCAGACATGCCTCAGAGCCAGAAGCAACAGAGGGGAACCCATCCCAGTGGACATGAAGGTATGTGTAAGCTTGAGAATACTAGCCACAGGTACCTTCCAAAGGCCAACTGGGGATATCATGGGGATCTCACAGGCATCAGCATCTAGGGTACTCCACCAGTTCCTTGATGCCATGTTACCACATGCCAGTGAGCACATATACTTCCCCCGAACGCAGGAGGAGTTGGCCAGCAATATGCATCTCTTCCACCATGTGGCAGACTACCTGGAGGTACTGGGTGCAATAGACTGCATGCACATACACATCAAGTCACCACCCGGTGAGCAGGGTAGGTGCTACATAAACCGCAAGGGATTCCCCTCCATCAACTGCCAGGTTGTGTGCAATGCCCAGGTCATTATCATGGATGTGTGTGCTGGCAGCCCTGGAAGCTATCACGACTCTCACATCTGGCATGCCTCACAGCTGTATCAGGTATTTGCCAGGGGGGACATCCCATATGGCCACCTGGTGGGGGATGCTGGCTATACACTGAAACTGTGGATGATGACTCCCATCAGAAATGCACACACAGCCACGCAAGAACGCCATAATGAGGCACACGCAGAAACCAAAATCATCATAGAGCATGTGTTTGGGATGCTGAAATCATGGTTCCGTTGCTTGGACATATCTGGTGGAGCCTTGCAGTACTCTCCAGGAACATGTGCCCACATCTTCATAGTATGTGCAATGCTACACAATATGATCCTGCAGAAACAGCTGCAGCAGGGACAGAATGGTGAAAGCCCTCACAGCCCACTACCATTGCCAAGGGACCTACAGGCACAGGGAGACTCAGACCATAAACATCCTGTGCTAGCCCCAGTAGGCAGACGGAGGCATGCCCAGTATGCCCATGCCTTGGCAAAGAGGGAACGTATAGCACACACACTGACAGTGTAGGCACTCATGGACTGACACCCTTCTCCACCTGCACACACAGCAAACATGGATGGCACACACACACGACCACCTGTAAATTGTCATATATAGGTGGCCTACTGTGTGCATCCTACATAGGTAGCCCTCAGCTATTGTACACACAACCGCTATTGGCACAAGGTAAGTCAATACCTGAACAGTAAATTAAGCTATCAGCATGTGTCCATACTGTATGTACAGGTTCATAGATACATAGGTAGGTACATGCCCAACCGCCGAGGCCACTCATAAGCATAGACAAAACGTGTGTACTGTCACCACCCCATCAATCAGCTAACTGTCCCTCTGTGGAGCAGAGCCACTTGCGGGATCCCTGGGGTGTAGCTACTGTTCACCACCCACTCTGCAAGGATTCCTCGGAGTGTCAGTGAGGGGTTTTGTATAATGTAATCAGGGATGTAGTTCCAAATAATGGGGAGTATCCCTGACAGGAATCTTCACAGATGTGTACATGTTACATAGTATACCTTAAACACAGCTTGCATGTATAGGTAGTTCTCCACAGAATAATAAACATGTGGAACACACAACTGCTGAAATGTGCGTTAATCACCCTTGCACTACCAGTGCCTGCTCTGAGAGGTAAGATATCACTGCCAGGATTAGAACACGCAACCATGTACACATTCATCACAATAACATACCACTAAGCTACCTAAGATGTACCAATGGCAGTTGTGTATACTGACAGGATAAAACACAAAAGGTAGAAATGTGTTGAAATAAGACAAACCAGCATGTATCTAATGAAAGGTGTATGTTTTATATATATATATATATATATATATATATATATATATATATATATATATATATATATATATATATATATATATATATATATATATATATATATATATATATATATATATATATATAGAGAGAGAGAGAGAGAGAAGAGAGAGAGAGAGACAGATATGTCGATATATGGGGATATACATATATATGTAGATATATAGATAGGTTAACAACATCTACATAACCAAGGAGGTACATATAAATGGGATACCTACCACATACCGACTGCTTTACATACCGATGCACGTAATACCAAGGCTTAAGGTCCGAAAGAACACAGTACCGAAACACCAGATGCACGAGGTGTAATCTCATGATGTTAATGGACAGTTAGTCAGTGCTTCTGGTGTTGCGGTTCGGGTAGGTTACTGTGTGTAAGTGTGTTTCTTAGGGCTGTAGTGTGTGTAAGTGTGTGTTTTGTGTGTGGTGTGTGTTCTTGGGGGACTGTAATGTGTGGTTGCGGGTTAGCTTTGTGCGTCTGTTTGCGTGACCTAGGATGTACAATATTAAAGTAGGGGGTGGTGTGGGGGGCGCAGACACCTACATGGGGGTGTAGGGGGGCTTGGTCACCTGCTCATACATAGTGTAGGATGGTTTGTTTGGATGTGGTGGGTAGCAGTGTGTCTGTGTGTGCATGTGTGTGCTCCATGTTCGTGTTACCTTCACAAGTTACTGTCGATGTCGGTAATGTGGGGTATGGGAGTCTGGTCCCAGTACTGTGTGCATCGGAACACTGTGGTTTCGGGAATCCATAGGTCTCCCGTATACAAAGGTTGAAGTGTTCATATATGTGTATAACATAGACCATAGCAATCACACATTCCGCCATTACCAACCTTTATGAACAAAGGATATGGAGAGTATATGCCTATACTCTATTACAAATATGTGATATGGACATGAGCCAATGATAGTGTTACCACCTGTCCCAGTTTGCGAGGGACACTCCCTCTTTGGGCGGTTGTGTCCTGACCAAATATATTAAACGTGGCAAATGTCCTGGGATTGTAGGACATAATTATGTACCATATGTACTGTAATAGTTGCATACAATAGTTATTTCTGTATCTAAAATACCTACATGTTACAGGAAACAGGATAAGCAACTAAACTGCTACAAGAATAAGTTTATAATTATGCAAGAAAGGAAAGTTCTATTCCTTGTACTGACCGTGGGTTTGTGTCAGCCTGTAAAATCAGATGCGTGTCCCGAAAAGATCCCATTATGGCCATATGAAAAGGTAGCAACCCTAGCCAAAGAGGGTCAGTCACTAACACAACTATGATGACTGCAGATACTTATGACAGAAATACACAGCTATCATGTAGCAACACGTTATTACATTCAGATGTATTACAGAAGGGGTTCAAGGACTAACATCACCTGCATGCTATACAGGAACCACATAGCAGTGTCTTAATGAATCAGCCTGCAATTACCATTGTATTAGTCCACAAAAGGGTAGGTGTTCAAATAAGGAAGGAACCCTCACACACATAGCGATTATGTATAAAAGCAGTTCCTACACACCTGCATCTGCTAAGCACACCCACCAACATCACCCCCACACATCTAAGCCGTCTCCCTTGAAAGTAAGGCAAACGGACAATGCCCAAAGGAGTACTCACTTATACACCACTGTTGCCATGGTATCGGCTAATGGAGTAGCTGCACAGCTGATGTGCATCCAATTAACTATTTTGGAACAGCAATTGGTGCACAGGATACCACATGTTACCGATATGTAAGTAGAAAAGGATGTGTTATCACACATTCAAACCATCCGTATATACCAGCGGAATGTTACAAAGAACATTGAAACACAAACCAAAAAGGAATGAATCAACAGTTAACAACACCTCGGGTTACTAATAAGGTATGTAGAACAGTCAGTATGTCTGTGTATGTAGTACTTTTCTATAGTATTTAAAGTGCACACAATCCATATAGTGGAAACAGTTATCTTGTAGTGATGTATTATTGAGCATAGTAATGCTTGTAGTATTTGTGTGTACTGCTGTAGGTCACAAGGCAAACACTGCATACACCACAAGGGATGCTATATAAGGGCTTTGAACAGAAATACTCCTCAACAGCCAATGTCAGTGGCAGGGCTGGTCCAACAAGTATGTGCTATAACAGGGGATAGTATATGTTGATATATTGTAACTGTAGCCATATGTATGGGTGTATTACAGAGAATAACATGTGGAAGGTTGGGCCACTGTGTAAGTATGATTTGTATTGTGGGATATTGTGCCAATAACTGTGTAATGTACAGTATTGTAGGCAGATATGTATTACAAGCTACATAGCATTACTGTAATGTTAGGCAAACATTAGTTATGTCAATTGGCATTTACAATACACAATAACAGGATACATATGTCTTTTAATGAGCCGACAGTTTATCAGCATAATAGCAAAGTAAAATGGAAGAGCTATTTAACTATCCATGCACATAACACATGTAATATGTGCAAAGGTAGGTACTAGGCTGTCTTACTAAGGGTATCTGTAAGCCTAGCTAGTGTGTGTTGGCTTTCACCACCCCCATAGGTTGGTTCCCTGTGCCTCTGAATGGCAGAGCCAATAGTTCCCTGTGCCTCTGTCCAGCAGAGCCACTGCAGTGATCCCCGGGGTACATGTCTGTCTTCCATCCACACGTCAAGGTTTCCCTTGAAGAGTGCTCGTGAGGGGCCCTGCCTGATGTACATTGGAATCATGTTCCAAAGCATAGGGAGTGTCCAGGTCAGGAATTTATCCATCCAGCACGTCCTACTCATCGTTGTGATTAGGTGTATATCCCTAGAGCATGTGGGTCTCAGGGGCTTCTGTTTAGCTGGAGCATATCCAGCAATACAGGGTTGGACATGGGCCTTGTATGTCAAGCAGAGATCACCTGTGAGTATTTATTTTTTATTTTACATTTGTTGGCCGGGCTAGTCTAACTGGATATATTTCCATTTTCAGTAGAGGCCCGGGGAGAAAAGCTCCAACATAGCACAAAATGAAATATACAATTGTATAACAAATAAAGTAATAGGTATTTGGAATAAAGAGAAAGGTTATAAAAAGTACAATACTAAGAAGGTAAGTATAAAGTCATATAACAGTCATGTGATCATTTGATAAGAGAGATACACTAGAGTTCATTGTTAGTTAACATAAACACTTGTGGTTATATAAGTTTTACAATGACCAGTTTTTAGCATACAGAGGGGTATGTAGAGTATGATTGTGTATCCATAGGCAGTATGAAGATAAAAATAGGAAAGGTAGTAGATTAATCCGGGTTAGTGCAGGGACATAACCAGAGTGATTTTAGGTAACTTTTGACTTTTTGCTTAAAGAGTGACAGTGAAGGTAGTAGTGTTAGATCGGTAGGTAGAAGGTTCCAGTGTTTCCCATCAGTATTGGAGAATAGGCTGTCGCCTGACAAGTTATTGGACTTACTTATGCTAGCACGTAGTTTACTTGAAGAGCATAGGGAATTAAGATTATTATAAGGGGTAATGAGGTTAGCAAGTATTGGAGTATTATTTGGTTGGTAAAAGATTTTATGAGCAATGGTGAGTTGGGAAAAAGTTAGCACGTTAGGGAGTTCAAGCCAGTCTAGCTGCTTTAGATTCAGACAGTGGTGTGTTCGAAATGCATTACCAGTGGCAAATCTGGCAATATTCTTATAGGAGTTTGATAGTTTGAGAAGATTATTTTTCTTTAGATTAGTATAAATAGGAGAAGCATAGAGAAGAGTTGAGATTAAGTGAGAGTGGGCAATGGTGGTTCTAGCTATGGGAGTTAAGAAGGGTTTGATTCGATATAAGGAGCCCATTTTTGTGTTCACTGTTTGAATGGTGTTATTTATATGGTTATCGAAGTTGACGTTGTTGTCAGTTGTGTCTCCTAATAGTTTGGTAGTAGGATCGGGAAAGATGAGGGTACCATTGTTAGATTTAATAGAGAAGTTTATAGGAGAGGACCTATTGGTAGGTGTGAAGAGTAGAAGCTTGTTTTTTTTGGCGTTCAAAAGGAGACAGCATTTCAGGAACCAGTCTTCTACTGAGTTGAATACTTTTTGAGTTAGAGAGTGTAGATCAGAAGTGGAGTTGGCAGAACATATAAGTGTGGAATCATTGGCATATTGAATGCAGGTGGCTTCAGGGACTGCTACATGAAGGTCGTTGATGAATAGTGAAAAAAGAAGAGGTCCTATAATGGAGCCCTGGGGGACTCCAAGGGTGACTGGCAGGTGGGATGAAAGTTTTTTTTCCCAGAGAACTGCCTGTTGCCTATTGTTAAGGTACAACTTGAACCATTGTATAACTGGGGTATCTAGAGTAAGAAGTTCAAGAGTATTTATAAGCAGTGGATGATTAACCATATCGAAAGCCTTTGAAAGGTCGATGAAGAGAGCAGAAGAGAGGATGTTGTTATTACGATTCTTATAAATGGAGTCAGTGAAAGATAGTAGAGCAGTGGTAATGCTATGAAATGGCCTAAAGCTATACTGGCACTTAACCAGTATGTCGTGTTTAGTTAGGTGGTCTAGTAGCTGGTGGTGAATGCATTTTTCCATGACTTTTGCTAATGGTGAAAGTAGAGCTATTGGTCTGTAATTAGAGTAGTCATTGGATTTACCACCTTTATGTAGGGGGATGATGTGAGAGATTTTCCAGATGTCTGGAATGATTCCTTCATTAATGGTTCTATTAAGTAGGATGGATATGGGAAAGGCAATAACTTTGGCTGCTATTTGTAAATATTCAGAAGGTAATTGGTCGGCTGAAGGAGTGCAAGGCTTAAGTTTTAGTAAGATTTTGTAGATGAAAGTGGTTGAGATAGGTTGAAATGTAAATGTTGGTAAAGATCCAGCTAAAGAAGATGGGAGCCTCATGTTATCAGTGGAAAGCTGGCTAGGTAAGGATTGTATGGTCTCTGTGAAGTAGGTGTTGAAGTTGTTGGCTATTTGATGTGGGGTATTTTGATCAGCATCATGAGGGGATGGTGTGCTAGAGTGACCAGGGTTGAGGAGCCTATTAATGTTAGTCCAAAATTTCTGAGGATTCTTTTGGCGTGTTTGTTGTAGCTTACAATAGTAGTTCTTTTTGTCAGAGAGTATAGCTTTTTTAGTTATGTTTCTTAGCTGTCTAAAGGTTTGTTGTTCAGGGGAGGTTCTGTTAGTTCTCCAAATAGCCCAAGCTTTGTTTCTAAGTAGAATTTTTGTCTAGTCTCTTTTGTTAGCCAGGGGGCTGGTTTGAGTTTTATTCTAATAGATCATTTAGGTGCATGCACATCATCGTTTAGGTGCATGCACATCATGGTTTAGGTGCATGCACATCATGGTTTAGGTGCTATTAATTTTGAGTAATATGCCTTTAAATATTTTTTTATATAAGACCAGGATGTTGGGGCTGTTTAACAATTCATTATCTGTGATTTTGCACTGATGAAGGCTTGATATAGCCGTAACCGGTTTGCCTTGGACATTTTGCCATGGATTTATAATTTTTTCATCAATAAATTAGTTTTAGCTGAATTACCATTGTGCTGGTCCATTTTTGTAAGGAGTTCTTCAATTAACGAAACCATTGCTTACCAGTTACACAGGTTATTGTAGGACCACTTGTGACACACCTGTGAGCTGTCCACAGCAAACATCCATCTGCAAAGATGCCCCACCACTTAGTTATTTCCACACATCTGTCCATACCTGAGGTACATCTTTCTGTACATTCATCATATCACCATATACAGTTGGCAATGTTGAGGCTGCATTGCAACTGCATGATGTACTAGGATACGTGTCACCTGCATACATCAGCAACTGCACACGCATGTTATCTGAATGCACAACACTATGTGTACAGGTGTGTAGGTCCTACAATCCTGACATTTGGGCATGTTTGTAGGAATTGCAATTGGTGGACATGTGTAATGACATACATGACACATGGACTGTTGTATGATGTGATGGGTGTAATGGGTGACCAGAACAGAGGGCATGTTACCTCGGTCAACATTGATATCACACCTTATGCACTGTTAGCATTCAGCAGCCATGGACCTACATTCCATGTGCATGTGTGTAATGGCTGTAGCCACCTGTTTGCACAAATGACATCAACAGCTATGCTATTTACATGTATGTTGTGTGTGTGTGTGTGTGTGTGTGTGTGTGTGTGGCATGTACATACCCAGGACATGTACATGTATGTCATATCCATACATGAGAGTGTGTACTGGTGTACAGCAACAGTCATTTGCTAATGGTGGAATACACCAAGGGCCCCTGGTATGTGTACAGCTGACCTGGTCACAGACAGTGGTATCATTGCATTGCATAACACATGATGCAACTGTGTCAGTACATGTGTACTCTCTACAGTTGATGTGGAGCTTAGTAAGTACACAGGTCAAGGAACATATGGTGGTGTACTCTTCTATGTCATACAACATGTATGGATGCATGTTGGTAGTCTGAGGGCATGGTGTTGTCTTAGGTTTACATCCGAGAATGCAGCATGTGACACTGTGTTCTGTGTATGACTCATCTGTGATGCCTTTCATGGGGGGAGTGTTCAGTGCATGTGAGTGGCCTTTATGTCTGTGGGTACACCACCTGGAGCGGTCCGTACCTGTGTTGTGGCCCACGTGTCTGGTTCTGAGGTATATGGTGGTAGCGCTAGGTTCTGAAGTATATGGTGGTAGTGCTATTGTGCACTACAGAGCCATCAGCTAGGTGTTCCTCACTGCACAGATGTCAGTACTTCCCATTGTTGGATCTACAGTGACCAGCTGTGAATATGGATGCTACACATCTAGCACTGGTTAGCATAAGAAAACAATGCAGTTGTCCTGTAGGTGTATGGGAGTTAACCTGTGTTTAGGACATTTGCCTTGGAATTGCATTGTGTGGGTGGATGCGACTTGGGTAATATCCCCACTCCCTTGAATCATGGATGCATGCGATATGTGACAAAGGCCTGCCTAATGTCAGCCATGTCATCCCAGAATGACAGCAGATGTTACGTAAAAGACTGCTGTCAAATATATGTAGAGCAGCGTTCCTGCTAACAATGACAAATACTAACACCAGAGCCCATTACAATGTGTTCTTTACATCTAGCTGTAATAGCATGGCCACTGCGGCCTTCCGTGTTTAGCATCATAGTGCATCCCAGTCAGCCCTGTGCTACTAGGAGTATGAGCATGCCCAGTATATCCTTGTGTAGATGGACACATAGTAGTGCATTCTGACCAGTCCTGTGCTACTAAGTGTGTGAGCATGCCCCCTGTGCTACTAAGTGTATGAGCATGCCCAGTATATCCTTGTGTAGATGGACACATAGTGCATTCCAAACTGCCCTGTGCTATTAAGTGTGTGAGCATGCCCAGTGACACCTTGTGTCGGTTATGTGCCTCTGTGTATGGGCATGGCCACTGTAACCCTGTATAGTGGTAGTAGTCGTTCATTACACAGATGGGCATACTCCAGGTCAGGATGGATTCCTACTTTAAACACACAGGTTCACAGGTATGTACATCTTAAATGCCAGCATCCCTGTTGATGTCCGCATTCCCAGAAGGTCATAATGACAGCATTGATATGTGTAGTCTGTGTGGCACGATTCTTAAGTATGTAGTATTGTAATAGTAATCTGTAAATAGGCAGGTGTTCTGTTCCCGCCACTGGCGTGTGTGTGTGTATGTCTGTCCCCATTTGCCAGAGGACTGTAAATTGCTTTTAGACTGCCCACCCGCCATACATTTCTTATACCCACCGTTAGCAAGGCCGATGATGTCACCCATCTACAAATACACCTCTGGGAGTGCTGTGTCCCAGTAATATCGATAGCATGTTCTGTAACTGAGTAATGCTATAGTATAATAAAGGAATTAGGTTGGTGTTCTAGTCCCACACTTGCCGTGTGTGTGTCCCCGTTTGCCTGAGAACTGAGTAATGCTTTTATACTGCTCACACTCCATACATTTCTTATACTCACCGTTAGCAAGGCCAATGATGTCACCCATCTACAAATACACCACTGGGAGTGCTGTGTCCCAGTAATCTCGGTACTGCGTTCTGTAACTGTGTAATGCTGTAGGGTAATAAAGTAGTTAGGTCGGCATTCTAGTCCCACACGTGCTGTGTGTGTGTGTGTGTGTGTGTGTGTGTGTGTGTGTGTCCCCGTTTGCCTGAGGACTGAGTGATGTTTTTATACTGCTCACACTCCATACATTTCTTATACCGACCATTAGCAAGGCCGATGATGTCACCCATCTACAAATTCACCTCTGGGAGTGCTGTGTCCCAGTAATCTCGGTAGCACATTCTGTAACTGCATAATGCTGTAGTGTAGTAAAGTAGTTAGGTCAGTGTTCTAATCCCAGACATGCCAAGTGTGTGTGTGTGTGTGTGTGTCTGTGTGTGTGTGTGTCTGTGTGTCTGTGTGTGTGTGTGTGTGTGTGTGTGTGTGTGTGTGTGTGTGTGTGTGTGTGTGTGTGTGTGTGTGTGTGTGTGTGTCTGCCTGCGTGAGACAAGTACAGTGCTTTGTAGAAGTCACCGTAGCATGTGCCCTAAATGCGTGTTGCTGCAGTGTGATACTGCATGCGTTTGTATACAGGACATGGCAAGTGTGTGTTTGTCTATCAGAGCCTGTGTAAAGGTGGCCATGATTGTCTTACCATTGGACATGTTTAGGAGTGGGGTGTTGTAATTTTCCTATATGGTATCCGTCTTATGACACATTGGCCACCTCACGAGTAGTACAGCTGTCATCCAGTCATGGCACTGTGTTGGCAAGCCATACCCATACATCTGGCAAAAGGTCTGGTGAACTAAGTATGCAGCCAGGAGTACAGCTGTCAGTCAGCCACGGCAGTATGTTGGCAAGCCATACCCATACATCTGGCATAAAGGCCTGGTGAACTAAGTATGCAATAATTGTCCAACCAGCTGCCAACGATAGAAATAAGCAAACACTAGAATACGCTGAAACACACCTGTTTAATAGCAAAGCTTTCAGGTACAAACCCTTTATCAATACTCATACAGGTTACAAATAAAATCAAACATTTAAATAGAAGCCAGCAAAGCACATGACCAGCAGCCAAAGATCATGTGATGAAAATTTGTGTTTAAAAAATATATGTAAACTTTAAAATACAATTATTTCAATACTGAATGTTGTAATTTCACTAAAATAGGCTTTAGTGTAACAGTAACATTCAAGCCAGGCAACTTGTCAGCTGAAAGTCTTAAAATCCATTCAAATTCTTTTAAATCTAATTAAGTCTAGTGCTATATCATTAGAAAGTTGTAAGTCATAAATTGTCATATTGACCATACTTATACATTTTTTCACATCAGCGTGCACAATAGTTTTAAAAGCATCATTATCATCTAATAATTTCAAAACTGCATTCTGATAATTTACCCTATTCATAATTACGATAGCCCCTCCCTTATCTGCCTGTTTAATCACAATATCATTATTACTTTGCAGGTTCATAAGGGCTGTGTATTCCTCATAACTTAAATTATATGTTTTACTAACAGCATTATTTTTATTCTCATACAGCATTCGTAAGTCCCTCTCACACAAATCATGGAAAGCAGTTACTACCGGGGGGTTCACAGGTACAAAAGTACTACGTCTTTTACAGATACCAACATCATGAAAATCATTATTAAACATAAGTTTTAAGCTTAAATTCCTAACAAACTGTTTCAGCTCAATCAAAGCTCCCACAATATTGTCCTTTGAAGAAGGAATGAAGCTAAACCCTTTTTGTAACAGGGAATAATGCACTTTGTCCAAGCACAAGTCAGTTAAATTCAAAGTACCTTGTATAATTTCCAGTTGTTTCACAGTACATTAGATTAAAAAGAATTTGAATGGATTTTTAGAACTAAGTATGCAGCCAGGAGTACAGCTGTCAGTCACCATGACACTGTGTTGGCAAGCCTTACCCATACATCTTGCAAAAGGCCTGGTGAACTAAGTATGCAGCCCTACTAGTACCCAGTATATGTCCCGCACCCATGTGCCATGCACATACAACCTTGCCTAGGATATCCCACTATGTTGCTAGTAACATGCACATTGAGGACAGATAGTAGGCATGGTGTGAATGCAGTGGCCTGCAGAGGACATGGCACCCTGTACAGCGGTACAATAGGCACATATATGCAGACAATGTGCCTTCACTATCTTCCACACTGAATGCCTGCAACATATGTCGTGCCATGAAATGTGGTCCACTAAGGCCAGACAATGCTGTACACATGTACCCTGTATGGACCCATGCCACTGGCACCATGGAATATCTGTATCATACTATCCATGCAGGTGCAGGGCCGACCTGCTCACTATAAGCAGGTTTCAGCACACCAGGCCAGTATTGGCATATTGGGGTATAACAGGCTGTGTACACTACATGTGTCTGTCAAACCAGGTACACCTGTACATGTCACTGTACAGCATTATGGGACATGCACATCCCAGGCAATGTCCATGTGAAGGACTATCAAACACAGACATGGCATGCATTGCAAAGCTATGGCCATACACATTGGTAACCAGGATGTCAGGTTAGATAATGCAGTACCCATCTGTGTGGGACATTGCAGACACTACACCCCTGCACTGCACACCATTGTTGGGTGACATGATGGCAACGATCACCCCTCACCCAGCCTTGTACAGCCATCTTATACAGCCAGACACTACACACCCATGGAGCAATGCATACCTGCATGCCAGTACTGGCACCCTGTGTCTGCGTGTGGGTTGTGATGCTCCCAACCACAGTCACTCCCAGTATAAATCTCTTTGGCATATCAACAGTTGTCAAGCAATTTCACATGCCCTAGCCCATAGAATCCCCTGTGGTGCATGTGGTCCTGTGCATTACTGCAGTGTGGCAAACTAAGTAGTTACGTTGTGTATTTGTGGCCCTGGAAAAGGTGTCAATGCGTGTCCATTAGAGAGGGTGGTTGTGGTGACAATGGCATCTATTCATGTGGACTGACATGTGTGCCACACCTAATGTATGTCTACTATATCTGTTGCAGATGGCACTCACTCACCTACACACATGTTCTTACAGTACAGCAACATGTCGCACATGTAGTAACGTCATGCACATGTAATAGTAATGAGTAGTCAGGGGTTTGCCCCTGTACTATTCGGCGTGTGGCAGATGATGCATATGGTTAAGTCTCCAAGCCCTTCGCTGGTGTACATTGCCTGTCCCGCCCACACACTCTCTGGTGGATGTGAAGGTGTACACCTGCACAGCAGCAGCATGTGTATTGTAAGAGATGGAAATGGTCAGGTGATGGCCTCTGCACCTATTGCAGTCCTCCTCTAGCTGATTGCATGTGGTACAGCTGTGATGGTGCTCCCATAGCCATCCGCATGATAAGCACAGTACACTATCTAGGGAAACATGTTATTATCTGGCCATGACAGTCGTTGTGAGTGGTACCTGGATGTGGTGTTCTGACATGGCATCACAGATTATATCTGGATGTACCTCAATCAATTTCCACAGTGGGAAATAGCCTAAAGACAGGAGGGTGATGTGCCACACAACTGCAGCATGTAAGTGTAGCTATGCTGCATTGAGACTACTGTCTGTTTAACATGCGCGTGGTAATGGCTATTCTGTATGTTATAATACAGACATGACAGTACTCTGTTCATGAGGGACCCCCATCTGTAGGGCCATCTGTGAACTGGTCAGTGTGTGCAACCATTTGTTTCCTGTGTTACACACTGAACACACTTCTGTGCACAGCAGAAGCATGGTGTGAGGATTGCAGACAGTGCATGATGATAGGGATGTGTTACTGCCATTGCATCCCTGGCTGGACATGTGTCACATGAGACAGTGGTATGACTGACACTGTTTGGGATTCAAAGTGACAAGCCAATGATGGGCAACTGTTCATAGCTGCAGTCACACATCTACTACACATTGTACAGTTGGCGTGCGGTATATATGCATGTGTTGTGCTCCCTCTGCAAATGTATACCATCTGCTGTGTTGGGTTGCTGGTGATATCTGTGCATACTGTTGTAGGTAATGTATGCTGTTGTCTATCACTATGCCATATGTGGGTTTAAAATGCAACACCATTGGCTGAATGGGTTGGGAGGTCCCAGCAAAACCTCCTGTCCTACTTCAGCTGACCATGGCACCAGTTACTAGCACATCTGGGGCCCTGCCATAGTCATCAACCTCTGTTGGCTCTGCACCACCTTCTGGTGGTACCACCACTGAGGATAGAGCATGTCCCCCTTGGGAGCGGGACCAGACAGGTACATATCTGCTGTTGTGCGGTCCCGGATGTGTTGCATTGGTGGCTCCCTAAGGGGTTATGAAGCCAGATAAGCCAGTTCAAGAGTGGAGTGTCACATTTACAGGGTGATGCTGCCCTTCCTGGACAGCCCCCAGCACTGCCTCCTTTGCAGCTGTGTAGGTGCAATGGCAGTTGCCCATGGCTGGGGACCTCTGTCCCACTGTTCCCATGGGCTTTTGAATACCTAAGACCATAACCATCCAGAGTGTAACCCCCCACATGTGTCATATACCAACCCTGTATGCTGTCTTTTCTGTGCTTCTACCTATCCTCTACGGCCATACCTACACTCCTTCCCCAACATCTGACCCACACCTATGGACACATAAGGCCATTCGGCTCCTAGGACACCATCTGCCCTATATGTAGCTTTCCATTACACACACATGCCCACTGGACACATAAAACCCTTGTAATATGCATCATAACATACTCCTGTTATCCTCACCCCTGTCCCTCAGGCTCACGATCCTGGTATGCACATCACTCTTACATGGTCCAGGTACATGTGAGGAGGACAACCCCATTGTACACAAAACATTACAGGTCCCTCTATGGTTACCTCATTTACCTTTATCATGATGATGATGTTGCAAACAGCACCTTGCAAGAGTACTGTTCACACATAATGACTAGACAGGTACTGTTGTGTTAATGTACATTACATGCACAGAGTGATGTATATGGCCAATGTACAACTATTTGCCTGTATGAATGACACATGTCTGTCTGAGGTAGTCTTGTGATCACATAGAGCAACACCACTACATAATACAGGCGTCACTGGTGTTTCCCGTTTCATTCGTTTGTAGTGCTTTGTTGCCACATGGTATGTTCCTGAAACATCTCTATATATGTATGTACCTATATGCTGGACATAAACACTCACATGTACATCTACATGATGGGATACATTCCTATACTGTTGAATGACTGCGCTGTATGATATGTTTATAGTACTGTCCGTTGTCTGTATATCTGCCATGGCGTATTGGTAATACACATTAGCTGTGTGCACAGGGTCCTGGTTACGACCCTTGCGAAGGATGTTTACTTGGTTGCAGAGCAGAACAAGCCCATTGGATACGGAGGGAGTAAGGCACATTAAAGCAGTTGGGAGCAGGTGTGCGTGGGTTTGCGTGGTGTTAGGCACTGCTGACCTCTGGTTACAGCCTCATGTGCTTGGTTAGTCTCTACATTGTTTAACCAGTGCAATACTCACATACTGGTAGCCAAACACGCTTACACCTGCTCGCTCCCGCACTTGCTAATGCACCGACATTGGTGCTTGCATCTGTCACTCACAATCCTGGGTGTGAGCGAGGACCACAATATTATCTTGTGATGCCTATTACATTGCACTACATGACTACAGTATCGTGACTGGCTGCCCATTAGGCACCCGCATCGCGTTCGACTATACGGAATCAGCGGCCTATCCAGTGACACAATCATATTTGTGTGTACCTCATACAATGTGTTCCCACCTTGTGATGCCTATTACATTGGAATACATGAATACAGTATCAGAAATGGCTGCCTATTAGGCGACGGCATGGCATTTGATTGTACGAAATCAATGGCCTGTCCAGTGAATCATTCATATTTGTGTGTTCCTCTTACAATTTGCTCCCACCTTGTGGTGCCTATCACATCGGACTACACGACTACAGTCATAGCCAGCCTTAGGCATAGGCCAAATAAGCGGCCGCCTAGGGCGCCGCTTTAGTGGGGACACTTTACCAGTATTTATTTGGTGTAGGTAGACCAGGATATGGGGCACTGGGTGATGTGGTGGGGGGTGCCGTTGTGCCCTCGGCCTTGGGCACCAGTTGACCTAAGGCTACTCCTGACTACAGTATCAGGAATTGCTGCCCATTAGGCGATGGAATGACATTTGACTGTATGGAATCAGCAGCCTGTCTGGTGAATCATTCATATTTGTGTGTTCCTCTTACAATCTGCTCCCACCTTGTGATGCCTATCACATCGGACTACATGACTACAGTCATAGCCGGACTTAGGCATAGACCAACTAAGCAGCCGCCTAGGGTGCCGCTTTAGTGGGGACACTTTACCAGTATTTATTTGGTTTCAGTAGACCAGGATGAAGGCACTAGGTGGTGTGGTAGGGGGTGCCATTGTGCCCCCTGCCTAGGGCACCAGCTGACCTAAGGCCGCTTCTGACTACAGTATCAGGAATGGCTGCCCATTAAGCAACAGCATGGTATTTGACTGTACAGAATCAACAGCCTGTCCAGTGAATTAATCATATTTGTGTGTTCCGCATACACTCTGCACCCATCTGGCTGATACATGGGAACCGAGACTCTGCAATACAGACATGTAGTTGGGTTGTGGGAGCCACATCCATCGGACGAGTCATGCTACCGCATACCTATTATAGGTTTGCCACCATTTCAATTGGCCAAGGTGGGGCTTTAGGGTTACCACCTGTCCCATTTTGCAAGGGACACTGCGAAAATAATCAAGACATAGCAAATGTCCCGATTACAGGACATTATTATACTCTGCGTTTCATTAATAATTGCATAAAACAGTTATTTTATATATGACACTTCTATATGTTATGTGAAGTAGCATAAGCAATTCAAATGCAACTAGATTAAGCTTTTATTTGTGCAAATAAGTATAATCCTGTACTATGCATGGCTGTATGTATGTTTTGTCTGGAATGTCTTACATTTCTACAGAACATGTCCCACTCTGGCCATTTGGAAAGGTGGCAACCCTATAGGACCTGGACATCAGACATTGCAGGGCAACACACCCACAGCCAGCAGAAAGGGGAGTACTTCACTATTTTGCCTAAATAAAAGGTTACTCTTGTAGCATTATAGTTGCTTATACTGTTACCTATAACATGTAGGTGTTTCAGGTGAACATAATTGTTTTATGCAACTACTACAGACAATATAGGTAATCTTTGCCCTAAATCACAGGACAATTGTCATAATTACAGCTATTTTGCAAAACACAACTGCCCAAAGGAGAGTGCCCCTCGCAAAGGTGGACAGGTGGTAACCCCAACCCTATTATTCTATCAACTTTCTAAGTTAGTCGGCGGAACATGCGCTTTCTCTCACTATCAGACCTCTCATACGAATGGAGAAGAATGAACACTGAATCAGGGACACTGCATAACGACCTCAGGGACACATTTAGAAGGTTGTTGCTATTAACCTGACACACTGATGGACACAGAGCACATATGTATTCATACACATTGTCTGAGGTACATGCTGTTTATGACTCTTAGATGTTGTCATTATTCATTACATGTATTCTGCCACCTTTCCTCCTAATATCACTAGTTCTAGGAGGGTTTAGTTGGGACTGTGTTAGATTCTGATTTGTAATCAAGGATGTCCCTGGTAATCGGGGACAGTTCAATGATATGGCCCCTATGTGTTCCCCCAATGGTTTATGGACTATCCAGTAGATGTGCTCTTAAGGTTTGGGAGGTATGGGCATCTGCTATACCCACATTGAATATTACTTACACCCATGGGGCAGTCCTAATACATGTCTTCCAGCCAACACCTGCATGCCTAGCCCCATAATCGCATTCCCATAGTTCCCCCGCCTGCCACTGCTCTACAGCACTCATCCTTAATGTGGGCGCAGGTGGGAAATGAACACACCCCTACACACTGCCCACTCTCCCCGTGTCAGGACACATGTCGTACGTTGTGTCAACCTGTGTGTTATCAGGCTTGCA
>NC_056731.1:180967540-180970040 GCF_019279795.1 Protopterus annectens | reverse complement strand
TATATATATATATATATATATATATATATACACATATGTATGTATATATATATATATATATATATGTGTGTGTGTGTGTGTATGTGTATATATATCGGTCTGTACATACACATGCAAATACACCTACATGCTTATCTACATTTCCCATACCTTTGAATCACCACCATTTACCGTCACACATACACGCTTGCATACCCACTTACGTCTAGGGTTGCCACCTTTTCATATGGCCAAAGTGGGGCATTTTCAGGACAAACATCAAATTTTACAGGCCGACACATACCCACTGTCAGTACAAAGGTTAGAACTTTACTTATTTGCCTAAATGAAAGCTTATTCTTGTAGCAGTTTAGTTGCTTAATATGTTTCTTGTAACTTTAAGTATTTTACATACAGAAATAACTGTTTTGTACAACTGTTACATGAAATATGGGACATAAGTATTTCCTACAATCATAGGACATTTGCCATTGTATTGTATTTGGTCTGGACACAACTGCCCAAAGCGGGACTGCCCCTCGCAAGGTGGGGCAGGTGGTAACCCTACTTATGTCTGGTTTAGAGCGCCTTAAGCACCCTATATCTGACTGCCACTATGCGAATGTGTAAGGTATATATTCCCGATAATGCACGTGGGGAGACGTGCATCACGGTCAGGTGTTTAATCCTGGGTCATAGGTTCTGCAGGACTGGCTGGAGGCTGAGCAGTCTTGTGGACAACTACTGCTTATACAACTTGTGTCCAGATGTATACAAGACTGGACATTGTGTCGTTACACCAAGTCTAATGTTTAGAACAGATAATTATCTCATGAGGGATATCCAAAAATTGTGGGGACCAATGACCTTGTTTGCTTTACTGCTATAAGGTAGGGTTATACATGCAAGGGATACATAGTTTGCAATCCTGAGACTGCCTAGGGTGAGACTGCTTACTAGATATGGGTAGGGGTCACTATGTGGAGATATGGCTGCGCCTATCTATCTGCCCGAGTATGGGTGGTTTTGGTGAACATTCAGGAAGGGGGGGGTGGTGTGCTGTGAAGGGGATGATGGGTATTCAAATATGTATCCAGGTGTGTTGGGGTTGGATGGCTCAGTTCAGGCCAGACCATTATGTCGGTATGTGCCAGTAACGTTTCTGTACATGTGTATTGCACTTTTTAATGTTCACATGTTTTTAAGATTTTATTGTGGATGTGTATATTTGTTCTTTGGTTATCTTCCTGATTCACCCACTGCTCCCTCATAGACCTCCAGTTCCCCTATTGTGCATCTAACCCAGTCTCCCCTTGGTGAATTATTACATTACCCGTCACCCCCCACCCCCATATTCCACAGACACCATTCATCCCTTCTCTAGTTGATGGCCCATGGCACAGTCAACAGAACACATTGCGAACACTACATATCTCTGGGACCAATATAGTTGTGAGGACTACCCTAGCATTTCTGATCATCCATATGCTGTATTTCACACACATAGGTACACACAAATACTTATCTTTCATGACATGGTAGGTAGACCCGGGTAATACCCATTCATCTATGGGCCGTCCTGACAAGGATGACTTGGACCGCGAATGGGCAGATATTGGGCGAATGCTCTGATCATTGGTAGGGTTGCCACCTTTTCATATGACCTGGATGCTACATTTTCGGGACACACATCAGAGTTTACAGGCCAACACATACCCACGGTCATTACAAAGGATAGTACTTTAGTTTCATTCCTACATATAAGCTTTTATTGTTGTAGAGGTGTAGTTGCTTATTCTGTTTCATTTACTTGCTTATTCTGTTTCTTGTAACATTTAGGTATTTTATATACGGACTTAAGTATTGTATAGGACTATTACATAAAATATGGGACATAATTATGTCCTATTATCGCAGGACATTTCACATTTATAATGTTTTTGGTATGGACACACCTGCCTAGAGGGGGACTGTCCCTCACAATGTAGGACAGGTGGTAACCCTAACCATTGGGCTAGGCCTAGCAATTGGCGGCCTGCTAACACGATGCGTTTCGCTTCCACTTGGTATTACTAGCGACACTACAATGGAATACGGGCACGGAGCTTTAAATATAATTTGTTCGAGGGACTGTGACTCAATATTCAGCTACGTGCCTTTGTGTTTACTTCTTATTGCAGTGTTTGCAAAAATATCTTGTATGCTTTCCATACATTTCAGTATCCACGGACATTGACAGGAGTGATTACTATTAAAGGCAGGCTGTACTAGTCAGCATTTTAGGTTGTGTGTATGAGGCCGACATGTTCACGCCTCCGTGCAGCGCTTGGACACACCCCTGCACTTGTGCATGTTTCCTATGCATGTGACCATTATGGCAGCGCACCTTCATTAATATGCATGTGGTGCTGCTGCGCCATCTCTATGCCGCACGGTCGGCGCAAGGCTAATGCCATCCTTGCGCCGAGCTTCATGAATCCCAGGGTATCTGTATATATATATATATATATATATATATATA
>NC_056731.1:180900040-180965040 GCF_019279795.1 Protopterus annectens | reverse complement strand
TTTATTCTGAGGGATGGGCCAGTGATGAAATAGAACATTTTATATTATATTTGGACCAAACTACAGATTTTTTAAAATTCATGTATAATTATGACAGAAAAGGGATTAATTATCTTGATACATTCATTTCACATGATACATTTGGATTTAGATCTGTTATTTATAGAAAGGACACTTTTTGTAATAGTTATTTGCATTTTGGCAGTAATCACCCACTGACAGAAAAAAGACGTATCATCAAGGGACAAGCGGTGAGAATAGCCCATATGACATCACATCGTGATGATGTAAAATTAAAATTTGAAAAAATATTACTCATGTTTCAAGGAAGAGGATGCCCCAGAGCGTTGATAAATGAAGTTTTAGATGACGTATATAAGAAATGGAGTGTTTTATATAAACCGTTGTTGGGTGAAGGACTTACCCCTCATACGGCTATCACATTAGGACAGAATAGAGAAAGTGCATATGAAAAGGCTTGTATTTTGCAGTATAACTACCTTTCAGATGAGATCAAGGGAGCTTTCAGGGCTAACTGGAATATTTTCAGGGCAAATCAAGATATCTTGAAAAAAGTGGGTATGATACCAAGATTTGTCAATAGTACAGGGCCTAATTTTAAAAACATTATTGGAAAGCAAAACTGATCCATCACAGATATTGCTTTCAGGGACAAAACCCTGTGGAAAGTGCAGCCAGTGTCCATATATTCACAAGGAAAGGGCAGTCTCTTTAAACAATAAATTACATAGTCAAATTAATTTTCAGAAGGGTATATCTGGCTATTTGCATATCATGTGCACATTTTTATGTGGGCAAAACAGAACGTCCCTTAAAAAACAGGATTTATGAACATCCGAACAACATTAAAAATAAAAAAAACTGAATGCATTATACAGACATTCACAGACCTGTAATAATTTTGTTAAATTTGTGTTTGAAATATTAGAAGTTGCAAGATTAGAACCTAGAGGTGGGAATTGGAAGAATAAGTTAAAGAAAAAAGAAACAGAATGGCAGTATAAATTGGCTGCCATGTTCCCTCCAGGTTTAAATGATTTTATATCTATTTTACCTTTTTTATATGAGAAAGCAAATGACATATAATGCATTGTATGTTATGGTATTTAGTAGGATACACATTCAGTGTTGGCATAGTAAGTCATATATTTTATAATATACACATGGAATGATTTTAAACATACTAATATTGAACTCATTTTTGTTTTTTGTGATTGTGGCTTTAAAACTCAATTGTTTGTAGTCATGTGATAGATATGTTATTAATTGATGAAGGTATTTAAATGTTCAGATGTTAACATTTTGTATATTCTGATGATATCTCTTTTGAATGAGATGAAAGCGCTTAATATTTTTGTCTGGTTTCATTAAATAATTTCAGTACTAACATAAATACATTCAAAACACAACTTGCTTTAAATAAAAGCCCACAAGTCACATGACAGCAGCCAACATCATATGACTAGAATACATAATCAAATCTATTAAATAATATAAATCTAACATAGATATATAAATATGCCTATAATTTAATTTGTTGTATTCTCATTAAAATTGGTTTCAGACTTACAGCAGAGTTAAGGCCAGGTAAACGATCCGCTGCTAATCTTAATATCCATTCAAATTCTCTAATCTCAAGAATATTATTTATATCCCCACCCCTAACAGATGATACAACCGTATCTATAACTCTACACCTAAACCTATGATCACCTCCATGTAATTGTATATGCTTAAACAAAGCGTTATTTATATTTTCTCTCCTAATCTCAGATTTATGCTCAATTATTCTTTCTTTTAGCTTACGTGTAGTCTTACCTACATAAAATGAAGGACAGTTTTGTTGGTTTTGATTGCATCCCCTGAGATTTATAGGTTGCTGGGTAGCAAACCTTACTTTTCATATAGAAATAAGAGAACTATAAAGAGTAGGTTATGTTACAAGGATTTTAAAAATAGTTCTAAAACTAGTTTGAATATGAATTTGTTTGGATTGACCCGCTTTGGTACATCTAAATGTTTGAATTGTTCCTGTTGTGTAGATATTGTTGACACTTCTACTTCTTCTTTGTTTATCCATCTCATTACTAATAGAAATTATAAGTTTAGACTTATGGCGAATTGTAATACTGTTAATGTTGTGTATATGGCTAATTTTGTAGTCTGTCCTTCATTTTATGTAGGTAAGACTACACGTAAACTAAAAGAAAGAATAACTGAGCATAAATCTGAGATTAGGAGAGAGAATATAAATAATGCTTTGTTTAAGCATATACAATTACATGGAGGTGATCATAGGTTTAGGTTTAGAGTTATAGATACGGTTGTATCATCTGTTAGGGGTGGGAATATAAATAATATTCTTGAGATTAGAGAATTTGAATGGATATTAAGATTAGCAGCGGATCGTTTACCTGGCCTTAACTCTGCTGTAAGTCTGAAACCAATTTTAATGAGAATACAACAAATTAAATTATAGGCATATTTATATATCTATGTTAGATTTATATTATTTAATAGATTTGATTATGTATTCTAGTCATATGATGTTGGCTGCTGTCATGTGACTTGTGGGCTTTTATTTAAAGCAAGTTGTGTTTTGAATGTATTTATGTTAGTATTGAAGAAGGGTTTTACCCGAAAGCTTTGCTTGTTTGATAAAGTTTTTTATCCAACGTTTTGTGTGTGCTTTTTTGATATCCAGATTCAGCGCTTGTCTTTTTGAGTTCATTAAATAATTCCCCTACACTGCTGGCATGCATTTCTAGTGCCATATTTTCATTTTTATCAGTTTCCTTTGGTTTATCGTTATTTTCATGTCTTTTATACCCCTCCTCTTTTTACTTTACTTATTTATTTATTTTAAGTTTTTTAAGTAATAGTATTCACAGTGTCTAATGATGGTGCAGAGGACTTATAGTCTCTGTGGAAGTTGGGAATGTGCAGGGTTTGAATCTAATTTTTTGCCTTTAAGGCATGTGATTGATAGTATCCCACTTGTCTAGTATTCCCAGTCACAGACCTGCATTTATTTTATTTTAGTTTTTCTAAGTGTCTTTCGGCATGATGTGTAGATTATCCCTGGTGGCCAGTGTTCCCCCTGACCCACAGTATGTTTAAATGTTGTTTAGGCATCACCTTAAAGAGATATCCTGGGTGGCTAGTGTTCCACCTGATCCACAGTATGTTTAATTGTTGTTTAGGCATCACCTTAAAGAGATATCCTAGGTGGCTAGTGTTCCCCCTGACCCACTGCATGTCTAAGTGTTGTTTAGGCATGATCTTAAAGAGTTATTCCTGGTGGCTAGTATTCCATCTGACCCACAGTATGTTTAAATGTTGTTTAGTCATGACCTTAAAGAGTTATTCCTGGTGGCTAGTGTTCCCCTTTACCCACAGTATGTTTAAATCTTGTTTAGGCATCACCTTAAAGAGATATCCTGGGTGGCTAGTGTTCCGCCTGATCCACAGTATGTTTAATTGTTGTTGAGGCATCCCCTTAAAGAGATATCCTGGGTGGCTAGTGTTCCCCCTGATCCACTGAATGTCTAAGTCTTGATTAGACAGGATCTTAAAGAGTTATTCCTGGTGGCTAGAGTTCCCCCTGACCCACAGTATGTTTAAATGTTGTTTAGCCATGATCTTAAAGAGTTATTCCTGGTGGCTAGTGTTCCCCCTTACCACAGTATGTTTAAATGTTGTTTTGCCATGACCTTAAAGAGTTATTCCTGGTGGCTAGTGTTCCTACTGATGCAATGCTGCAGGATTTGCACATTAGTCTAGGGGAGTGAGGAGGTATGAGAGCAACCAACCCATCCCCCTCACACACACTTGTCTCCCCACCACACAGTTGCACTCACAGACACAAGTTGTAGATAGCCTAAATATTGAACATGCATTAGATTGTAAGAGAAATAAAATATTAAGGGAAGCTGTACACATGCTGTGGAGAAAGAAGTTGTTTACTGAAGTAGGTACTGAGTAGTTTATTCACACTATAAAGTAGTATATACCTTAAATCATAAGATTTTAGAAAAAGACACCCACAGATCCAGAAAGGAATGTCTGAGACTCAAATCTGCACAAGAAATGCCTGGCTTTTTTATGCCTGTATATATTGTGAATATGTACAATAGCACTACCATTTTAAGAAGCATTTTATTTCACAATGTACTTTCTGATTTTACCAGTTGCTACTACGTTCGTTGTAACTGAAGAAGCTGTTGCTACCATTTTTGCATTGCTGCCATTTTGTGTAACATTAATGTTGTTTTGCTGTAGCTGCTGATATATGTAGACATTATTTATACTGCCTGTGGACATAACTGTGTAACTAAATGTGAGCATTGTGACATGGTGTAAGAACTGAGATCTTTTGCAGAAGGTAATATTGCAAATAGACCAGAAACTGTGCCCATTAATTAGGTAAATGCCACCAAGCTCAGAGTGGGCTGTTTCAACTAAGAAGTAGTGGTTTTACCTCAGGAAGTGGTTATTTTATGAAAAAAAAACGTGCTTAGCAACAGAAAACCACATTTTCATTGAATATTTCGAAGTTTAAATAACAAGAGCCAACTGACATTGTAAATTCATTTACCTGATCACCTTAAAGGCAGAGGCTTGCACCAGTAAAGTAGCAAGGGTCGGGCAAATGGGACATTTGCATTGGATGCAAAGTGTCAGGAGCATGATCGGAAGTTCCTGCATTTGAATCTTTTTTTTTTTTAACCTGTACTGAAATGCAAGTACCAGTAACCATTTGAAATGTCAGGATCTGCTAGAGCGAGTCCCGAAATGTGGAAACTGAATGGCCGAAAGAATGGACTTACATATATTAAGTCTGGGATATAATTTCTCAGAATATTCCCTTTTCTCTGAGGTATGGTGATCTCCGAGTTAGTATATATAAGTTTGGTGGGGTGGAGGGAGGCCTTGCAATATGAAGTTTAAAGAAAAAGAGTGATTTTCAGTCTTTTTGCAGCTTGTTGGCACTCAGCATTTCAATAGGAGCTTCTGGTACTAGTACAGGAAGGAACTTCATTTTTTTTTTGGTCTTCAACTGAAGAGCTGAGAGTGGTGCCTATCTGTAGAAAAGCAATTTGCACAAAGCACAGTGCGGGGGGGGGGGGGGGGCATAGATTTGTAAGAAACTGATTAGCAAAACCAATCAGCTTTCCACAAACCCAAAGTCATTTTTTATTTATTTATTTATTTATTTATTTATTTATTTGTTGACTGGGAGTGTCCAACTGTACGTAGGTCCATTTTCAGTGGAGGCCCGGGGAGAAAAGCTCCACAGTTAAAATAAACAGACAGTAGTTACATTGGATTACATAGCGATTAACAATTTACATAGCAATTACTTACAACATATTTATAAATGAGGAACATAGTACATCAGTAGACAACTAGAATCTTTATCTGTGAAGTACATAACAGACATTAACAAATGTTAAAATAAGAAGTTCCTGCTGTATAAGTACTAGGCTTATGAGCATCTGAGCTTGCTATAATCAAGATAGTTAGCGGAGTGGAAAGAAAGGTAGTGGTTGGATGGGGTGGGTGATATTAGAGTGGGAGTTTCAAGGGCATAGCCAGCATGTTTTTAGGTGTGCTTTTCGTAAAGTTTTGAAGTGGGTGAATGATGGTACGGAGGTAATTTTAGTTGAAGATCTTCCAACAAGGTCAGTCCCCCCCCCCTTTACTCAAGTAAGGGGGTGAGCAGTACTGCAAGTACCAGCACTGGGCACTAAATGAGTCCGCTACAGCTCTGGCTTGCACACTTTTTGATGGCAGCTAGATAAACAAACTGTAGAAATTCAAAATTCAGGCAATTGCTTTGTTTTATGCCATGGACAAATAAGTAGAGGCAATTTACAGTTCATTTTCCTTTAATTTACATATGAGTTAGTAATTAATAAGCTCAATGAACATTTTGTGCCAAAAAGAAATATAACTCATGAAACAGACTGCTTTCACAGATGTACTGATGCTAAAAGTGAAAGTATTGAAACTTTTGTAAGTTGTTTTTTCTTTACATTTCTCCCTCCCTTCCCCACAGACCCATGATGACAGCTAAGGAGCAGATGTGCAAGGGGCATGTGGCATTTCACCTTACCTCCACTACAGCTCAGCCACGTCCTCACCTTGATTCCCTATTTAGACCACTCCTCTACTAGTAACATTCCCCAGCCTCTCCCAGGGATCATCATAGGAGACATCCATGGGACCGCTCACCATCCCAGGGATGGAAATACCCATCTCTCCCTGCCACTCAGGTACCTGAGTCACTAATTAAACCTGAGTTGACTGGATCATAGTCAGGGCTTTATCTCACTGGCCCTCTTGGTGCAATTGAAAGTGTGCCATAAATAACTGAATAGTGTGTGCCAATGGTCCTAGTCATGAAAAAAAATGGCAGCGTTCAAATATGTGCCGATTTAAAAAAAAAATGTTTAATATTGCAGTCAGATATGTTTATTCCAACTGTACTAGAAGACATAGCATTTAAACTATTTGGTGCCAATGTCTTCTTCACAGTAGATTTTTCAACTGAGTTTTGACAAATACCACTAGACAGCAATAGTCAAAAGATGACAATCTTCATTACTCCACTGTGAAAGTTCTGCTTTAAGAGGCTACCATTTAGTGTAACTTCAGCTCCTGAAATTTTTAAATGTGAAAATAATTTGTGAAAGGGGCATGAGGTTGTTATTGTAGTCATTGATTACATACTGGTGATTGGTTCTGATAAACATACCCATGATTCAAAATTAGCTACAAAGCTCTAAGCCATTAAGAATTTGGGACTGAAATGGAACAAAGATAAATGCTGCTTTGGGAAGCCAAAGCTTCAATATTTGTAAGACAGCATAAGTACTAGTGGAATCAGATCAAATATAAGTAAGATCAAAGCAATGGCAGAAAGAGTTCAGCTTTTGTGTGAGCTACAACAGGCTCTAGGCATGATTAACCTATTGGGCAAGTTAGCATCAAATTTGCATAAAATGCTACATCCAGTGGCTGACATGTTAAAAACATACCCTAGTCATGAGGAAATATTCAAGCATAAGATTCAAGCACAGTAAAAGTAATGTTAGCAGCTGCTCCCATGATTGCAAACTATGATGCCACCATGATAAAAACAGTGAGTACTAACCCTAATAGCATTAGACTTGGTGCGTGCTGCCTTACCCCAAATAAATGAACATACTGCCTTTCTTGATACTTGGCATCAATTTATTCACTTGGCTAAGGAAGCCAGCAGTAAATAATGTCATGAGACCATAAAGTGCTATTGGCTTCCCTTGAATGTGTAGAAAAATTAGCAATAAGTGGGAATGAGCTGGCATTTCATCTGGTAGACAGCATTTGAGAACAGTTAGCCTATTGCAAATCTGCAGTGTCAGTACTGGAACATGAATCCAAGGATCTGGTGCAAAGGGAGAACACATAGCTTTCTGAGTGTGACAACATCATTGACTGGGAAAGTTGTACAGATAGGCCAAAACAAACAGTTATTAGTCAGAACAGTTTCCTATGTCTCAGGCTGAATGATATGCAGTTTAATACAGGATTAATTTTGGTAGCTTTTGTTTGAAACATTGTGCACATGGCTTTCTTTCAGAGGACACTCTCCATCAGTGCATCATTAGTGGAAAGGGAAAGCAAGGCAATCACCAGGCTGTTAGGTGAGATGGTGTGGAAAGTGGGGATTATATACAGGCAGCTATTTGTATTCTTTGAAAAATATAAGATTAATTAATAAAACAAGAAGCAGCAGGTTTTCATGAAGACATAAGGATAAGGCAGTTCAAGCTCAGCCAGGCATTTTAGACAGAAGAAAGTGATTGTGATTGGGACGGGTTGTCACTATTTCTTCATTTGGATGGAAATACAGTGATTGGGATGCCCATTATACTACTGCAGGAAAAGCTCTGAGGTAGTTCAGTCTATATGGCAGAAGGTATGACACAGGGTCTTCCTGAATGGGAAAAGCCTCAGGCCTTGTACAGAGAAGGACCTCAGTCAGGAAGAAAAAAAATGCAAGAAGCAAGTTAGAAGGGACAAAAATGTGCCTTGGAGATACATGGTACTTTTCCTTCAATTATTTAATGCTCAGTTTTTTCCCCACACATAGGTTCATAGGTTGGTACTAGGATATCGGCTCTAGGGCCTATACAAGCCTAGCCATAACAATTTCCTGGATATTTCTTCCCACAATATTTACTTCCCTGGACCCCTGTCGAGCAGGGTGACTGACGTGATCCCCGAGGTGAATTTCCTATCTCCCACCCAATCGTCAAGGTTCCTTTTGAAGAGGGCCAAGGAGGCGCTCTGCTTGACATGTATGGGCAGTCTATTCCAGAGTATGGGGAGTCTCTGGGTCAGGAACCTATTTCTCCAGCATGTTTTGTTCATTGTGATGACAAGGTTTAGATCCCTGGAGCATGTGGCTCTGAGAGATTGGGATTTCTTTAAGTGGAGAATGTCCAACAGCTCAGGGTTTGACATGGCCTGATATGCCACAGAGTATAGCTGGAGTTTTTTTTAGATGGTCAGCATAGGGCATCTGCTTTAGGCCTGTGATTCTTTTAGTGAGGTATTTCTGTGGCCTTTCCAGCTGTTGCAGATGTCTTGTGAGGTGCATACCAAATGAGGCATTGTACTCTATAATGGGTCTAATGAGGGATGAGTACAGTGGGACAATGACCTCCTTTTTCTGGATAAAAAGCCCTTAGTGATGAAGTGTGCCACACAGAAGGATTTCCTGACTGTTGTGGTGATGTGGTTATCGAAGGTGAGACCACTGTCCACCTGTGTCCCTAGGTCTTTCATCACACCTTTGGTGTTTAGTGTACTGCCACCTATGTGGTAATTCATGGGTACTTGGTTTTTCCCAAAGGGGATAACTATACATTTCTTGGCATTAAGCTTGAGCCCATGGCTCTGGCACCAAGCATCTGTTTTTGTAAGGCCCTTTTGTAGAATATCCACATCATTTGGGGATTCAATAATGGCTCCCAGTTTGCAGTCATCTGTGAACTTTGTTAGCCAGAGTCCCTTAGTGTTGGCCTGTACTTCAGAGAAGTAGATGCCAAACAAGAGCGGTCCCAGGACTGAACCCTGAGGTACTCCACTTGTCACCTGTCTGGAGCTGGTTTTGAAGTTGGCTACTTTTACAGTCTGGGTTCTGTCAGTAAGCCAGCTGGCAACCCATCAAGTGATGTAGGGATTTATGCACAGCTTAGTAAGTTTATCTATGATTCCAGAGTGGGGGATGGTGTCAAAGGCTTTGGCGAGGTCCAGATAGGCTGTGTGGACTGTCTTACCCTCATCCACAGCTCTGGAGACTGATTCAAAGAAGTCAATCAGGTTCAGGAGGCAAGATCAGCCCTTCACAAACTCAAACTGGGTGGGGTCCAGTGTTTGAAGGTTGCCAATGTCTTTGTTTGTAAGTTCCATGATAATGCATTCCATGCCCTTGCAGAGCAGGCTCATCAGACTGATGGAACGGTAGTTCCCGGGATCCAAGGTGGATCCCCCCTTGTGAAGTGGAATAACTGTAGCTGTGCGCCACTCAGTGGGCATGAAGCACGAGGTGAGGCTATGATTAAACATGACACTTAGGTGAGGTGCCAGTTCATTTTGTAGTTCATGTAGTACACAGTCCGGGATGTCATCTGGTCCCATGGATGCTGTAGTCTTAGCTTTGGAGAGTGCGGTTTCTACCTGTGTGGCCGTGATTACTGGAATTTGGCAATCTTTTGGTATTGAGATCGGCCCTTTAGGGGGTGAGAGGGGGTGAAGTTGACACTAAATCAATCTGCCAAGATATTGGCAATATCCTTGGGATTAGTATATTTAATGCCATTCTGTTGTAGCTCAGAGCAGATCTGAGCATCGCCATTTAAATTCTTGACATAACTATAGAATGCCTTGTAGTTGTCTTTGGAATCTTTAGCAATTTTATTTTTGTAACTAGCTTTGGAGGATTTTATGAGGGATCTCAGCTTCTTACTGAGGCTGGTAAGGGAATTTTTTGCATCCTGGGATTTTCCTCTTTTCTGCAACAGTTTCTTCCTTCTGTTGTATAGTTTGTTTATGGCAGGGGACCACCAGATTGGCTTCCTTTTTTTGGAGGAGAGCGTCTTGGTTCTATTTGGGATGGCACAATTCATGCACAAGTAGATGTGCTCATACAGTGCCTTAGCGTAGGATTCAGCAGTCAAACTTTCAGCTCCTGTCTGCATGGGTGTCATGAAGTTTGTCACTTCTGACTTGAGTAGCATGAAGTTGGCTTTGGAGAAATTTTTTACAGAGGTTTCCTTACTGGGTGAGTGGAGGTGGGATGTGGATGTCAAGGGTGATTAGCTTATGGTCAGACCTGACCAATGAGGGGGTGACCACTGGTGTGGAGCATCTATCTCCCATGTTGGTAATGACCAGGTATTGGATACTGGAGCCATTGGTGGAACAATGGATTAGTTGATCCAGGGCATTTGAATTTATGAATTCCAAGAACCGTTGGGAAAAGTTGTTGGTACCTGAGTAGTTTTTCCAGTTAATGGCAGGGTAGTTGAAATCACCCAGTATTAGGGTGTTTGGTTGTATCTTAATATTTTCCAGTATGTTTAGAAAGGTGTAGTGAGAATCTTGGGGCACGGTGGGGGATCTGTAGCAAGCTACAATTTGGATTGCAGTCTTAACTGGTGTTAATTATACCTGGAGAATTTCAGATGCATTGTGTTGGGCAACTAGCCTGGAGGTGGCTGAAAAGTGTGGTAAGAGTTGTAGCCTGGTATTGCAGGGGTGCTCTATGGAGCCTTTAACCAGGTTTCAGTTACTGCACAGATATCGATGTTCTCCATTTTAAGGAGTGCCTCGAGAGGGTGTATTTTGGGGTTTAGACTTCTAGCATTGAGTAGCATTACCTTCAGATTTTGCATGCTTGTATCTGTTACGGTGATGGTTTTGTCCTTTGAACCTTGCCTAAAAATGGCAAAAAAAAATAGGGGTGGCAAGAGCTTTAACCAGTAATCTGAATCCCAGGGGTGACAGGTGCAGACCATCTCTGGCAAAGCATCGTGGTTTGTCGATCATGTCGTCCCAGGTAGATAGATACTGGATCCCCTTTGAATGACACCAGAAGCTTAGCTAGTTGTTGAAGTCAATCATTTTGTCCTTATACTGTGGTATCATTCTGGGTGAAGGCAGAATGTTACCCAGGGCTAGGGTCATACCTGCCTGGGCCACATGATCCAAGAGCTCTTCCATGTCTCTTTTCATGTAGTCTAGGAAGGTACATCTCAAGTTATTATTTTCAACGTGGACAATGAGAGTTGTATTTGTACTTGTTGTGGAGTGACTTAAGTGCATGCATTATGTGGCAGATCCTGGCACCCGACAGGCAGCTGACTGTAATTTTCTCCTTGTTTAGCCTGGTGAGTGGGACATCAGTGTGCCTGACTATAGAGTCACCTATGACTAAAGTGTTGGGTACGTTTTCTTGCCTTAGGGGCTGTTGTTGGGTGGCACACTGGTGTTATGAGCTATGTGTCACTTTGATTGTGACTGGTGTTTATTTGCGTTTCAGCTTTGGAGGTCCTTGTTGCTTGGGAAGGTTAATGTTAAGGGCCTCCGCATATGTGGGTTTAGTGTTGCAATGTGTGGGTATTGATGGTGTGGGTTTTGAAGGGCTATGTGTTGCTTGAGGTGTTAACCTTCTCCTCTTGACTGTCTAGCACAATCTTGGCTGGAGAGAGCTTTGCTTATAGTTTAGCTATGCAAGTGCATCTCTTGCAGGTTGTAGTGTTGGGTGGTAGGAGGAGAGGGTTGCCTGTGTACATGAGGCAGTTGCTGCATTGCCCCAGTATGCCCAGATTCACCAGGTGGACAGGATAAATCACCAGAAGCTGACCCTTGAACATGCCTGTTTAGGTGCTTTTTTTGTAAAGTACAAGAGCTGTTTTCCCTTACCTTTGCAAGGCACTTTTTTATAGGCTGTTTAGTGCCTACAATTAATTTCTCCTTATTAGCAAGGAGAGTTGAGTGCTTGTATCAGTTTAAGGCTTCCTAGTGCTTTCCAGCAGGTTCTAGAGCAAGAGCTAGTCACAGGGGTTCAGATTTTAATGCTGCTACGGAGAAACCAGCTAGTTCTTAGGGAAAATTTGAAGAGCACACTTTCTGGCACCTGGAATAGTTTTACCGTAGCCCCCCGGTTCTGCACAATGCAAAAAACATGCAAACACACGTGTTTTTAAGCCAGAAAGTTGAAAGGGAGAGAAATCAGCCCAAAATGGCTAATAAAATTACAATTTCAGAGCTGGAAACCACTCCTCTACTGTTAGATAGGCAGTATAATGCTCACTACTCCCACTGGTAAGCAGTAGGATTTCTCTCTACCACAGCAAGGTCTGGATAGCTCTGAACACAGAAAATAAAGTCATGAAACCAACAAAGCCTGGGATCTAGACTATACTAGCTAGGAAAGGTGGAAAATGAGCAAACAAGCTAGTATTTTAGGGGGGGGGTTGTTGGTTAAAACAGACTAAACAATGCAATAATACAGTAAATAAACACAGAAAAGGCTAACACACTTGAGTGTGTAACCTTAAACAGTAAATGCAATTAAAACTCTACAAAATTAGCAATTGAAAACTTTTTAAATGAAGCAAAGCAAGTGCACAACTGAAAAATGATTTAAGAGGCAGTAATACAGTAGAATAAGTAGCTAGTATACATATACAGAAAAGTCTATATATACAGAAGAGTACCTAAAACAACACTAAAACAATTCAGATGCAGTGCATCCTAGAGCACTTGAGTTGTAGCAATATTAAGGCAAATGCAGTTTTAATAAATGCACTAAAATATACTCTATATTTCCAAAATGTTTGAGAAGCACAGTCAGAACACAAGGAGTTTCAGGCAATTTTTTTTTTTTTTGGAAAAAGGAGAAACAGAAGGAAAGAAACTAAGTGGGCTGGCCTTCTCAGATATTCTCTCTAGGTAGAATGAGCTAATGACACTAGACTGGGAGGAGTGTCCATGATCAAATTTAGAGTAGGGGAGGGCAACTGCAAGGCCAGCAGGTATAAACACAAGATACGAATAGGGAGGGGTAGTGGGGAGCTTATCACTTCAGGATGAAAACGCTACAGGCAGTGAGACAATAGCTATAAAATACAGTAATAAAGTATGCAGCAGACAATACAAGTGCTATAAATATATAGAATAATCAATAACTAGTAAAAATAAGCAAAAACAAAACAGTCTACTTATTGTTATATATTACAGATAAGAGTTTTAGTCAGTGCTCCTTCTCCAATAGCTCTGTGTGGAATGGCAGAAAACACTCAAGTTAACTTCTTAAGTAACATAAAGTTGAAACCTGAAACAACTTTAAAAAAAGCTCAAAAGAACCAATGAGGTGCTTTCTCCAAGCCATAGACCTGACAATCCCAAACAGCAATGACCACAAACACTACACTCTCACTGTAATGGGGGATGGTTTTTGCTAACTAAGATGGCAAGGAAAATAAGCTGAGAACACAGCCTCTAACAAACAACTAGGCCCAAAAACACAATATTAAATATGGAAACTTTTCAGGCAGAAACCACTACAGGCAGTGAGCCAATAAAGTATGCAGCAGACAATAAAAGTGCTATAAATATCTAGAATAATCAATAACTAGTAAAAATAAGCAAAAATACAGTCTACTTGTTGTTATATATCACAGATCAGAGTTTTAGTCAGTGCTCCTTCTCCGATAGCTCTGTGTGGAATGGCAGAAAACACTCAAGTTAACTTCTTAAGTAACAGAAAGTTGAAACCTGAAACAACTTTAAAAAAAGCTCAAAAGAACCAATGAGGTGTTTTCTCCAAGCCATAAACCTGGCAACCACAACCAGCAATGACCACAAACACTACACACTCACTGTAGTGAGGGGGGGTTGCTAACTAAGATGGCCTGGAAAATAAGCTGAGAACACAGCCTCTAACAAACAACTAGGCCCAGAAACACAATCTTAAATATGGAAACTTTTCAGGCAGAAAACACTACAGGCAGTGAGCCAACAGCTATAAAATACAGTAATAAAGTATGCAGCAGACTATAAAAGTGCTATAAATATCTAGAATAACCAATAACTAGTAAAAATAAGCAAAAATACAGTCTACTTATTGTTATATATCACAGATCAGAGTTTTAGTCAGTGCTCCTTCGCCAATAGCTCTGTGTGGAATGGGAATACTTGAGAAGGGGTTTGCTGATTGTTTCAGCTGATGTTGTAGTAATGTGTGTGGCATGAATTGTGCAGTTTTTCTTCCATATGCGATTACACCATGCCAGAAACAAGGAAGACATTTTTTCTTAAATATTTTTTTTCTGAGTTGGAGCAATCTTGGAGTGGGAATTTCAGTAAGAACTGTTATAGTTGCTATAATTCTGCTGGTGTACCTTTTCTTGAAATTCACTATTTTTGAGTATACGTGTTTCAGTTGCTTATGAATTCTAGTTTGTGAGTTTCATGCTGCCTTGTCTCAGGAAACATGTTTAAAGCTTTTAAGCAGTGATCACCTATAGGAGACTTGTATTTAATAATCATTCATATGTATATGTGGGGGTGATACTGTTTTGGTGTGTGAACATTTCTTTATACACTGTTTGGCAGAAAGACCAAAGCCATTTTCAGAACTCTAGGGACTCAAGGCATGGATAGAGCAGGCAGTTATGTCCATGTTACTTGATTTTTCCCTTGCCATACTTGTCCTGCTGTGATTGTTGTGGACTTGGGCAGGTAATGACCTGTATACAGTGTTGGGATTTCAATTTTAGTGTTGTGTTCAATGGAATCTAAAGGCACTATGAAAGAAATTGACATCATGGAAAGGGATGTCATCCCTGTCAATTCTGAGAAGATTATGGAAAAAGGTCAGGAATGCAATGGTTATGTGTTGAACAGAGGATGTAATAAACATAAGAACAGAAAGCAAGATACATGATCATGGTCAGATGTAGGAATTATCAGATGACAGAAGACTACGTATGCAGTACTAGAGATGCACAGGTGGGAGGAGGTTCATTTATGTGAAAATGGGTTACATACCTTCTGCCAAATCCAGCAGGAGCTGTTGAGGTAGAAATTAAATGTTAGATGTAAAGTAAGTTAAGATGGGAAGCCAAGAAGGAGTAAGGACTGCACCTGTGATTGATAATGACAGGAAGAATAACAGAATTTAATTTGTGCATTCATGGGGACAGCAGCAGAGGTGGACATCATACAAACATATAAATAATGGAATTAAATCCAAAATAAAAAAGATGTATGAAAACAGCAGGGCTTAAGTCGAACTTAGAATATAGATGGTCTCAGGAGATCTGGGGAAATATTACTTCAAAGAAAGCATTGGGGATGATCAGAAAACAGTTTCTGACATATGGACATATAAGCCATGAAAAACAGTAACAGAAGTAAATTACACCTTATATGACGTATTTCCTACATGGACTTAAGAAAAAAAAAAGAATGAAACTGTAAGCAAACTAGAACATGATCCAAATGGTAGGGATTTGGCTAGAACAGGTACACCAGGATGGCCCTATCTGCTGCTAAGTTCCATGTTTATATAAGGGAGCTTGGGCGAATGAAGAAGGAAGGAAGAACGGGGCTTCAGATTTGTGATCATGGCAGGTAAGAGCCGGGTTTTGGATAAAATATTTATAAAAAGAGAGGTACAAGAGTAGGAAGGCAAAATAAGAGGGAGAAAAGATGTATAAATGTTCACAGAGGTGGTATGCACATGACCTGGACAGAAAAAGGCCCAAATAGAGGAGATGCAGTAACAACGAATATATTCCAGGTGAAGGAAAGCCAAGCATCATGAGTTCTCAGCTGGAAAAAATGTCACTATGCTGGTTATGACAGTATGAAGGTGGTAGGAGACAGAGGTATGGCTTTTTGCACTAGGAGTCTGGCCTGTGCACAATGGATATGGCTGTTGGAGATGAGACTGGAATACAGGTGATGAACATGTTTGTAAGATAAATATCTGCTAATAGTACTGCTGCATCTAGAAGGGATGAAATATTGTGGGTATTTTACAATTAATAAAGGCAGCTCATACAGAACTTAACAGCTTTGTGCTTAATATAAGAATCTCATGTAAAGTAAGAAATATAGTGTGCTATTTAAGTGTGCATGGGAAAGATTAATTCTTTAGAAGACTGGCATTATGAAACATGATAATTTAATCATATGAGGAAAATGTGACTGGCAAACATTTTAGTGCATTGTGAGAGCAGACGTCTGTATCATATTCAGAATGTTAATTTTATTTATAATCTTGTGATGTATGTGGTCAGTAGCTGCTTCCTTAAAGATGCTATTCCTCAGACATCTATACATTACTGAGGTCAGTTCTGCATAACAACCACATAAATAAACCTAGTTTCACTAGGGAAATGGTAGAACTAAATCAGACACCACTTCACTAGCTACACTCACTGTCATTAAAAAATAAAGTCTATATACATATATATATATATATATATATATATATATATATATATATATATATATATATATATATATTATTTTTGCATTCCCCTTTCCTCTTTCGTTTTCTTGGGACAGTCTGGCACAATTACCATTCCATACAAACTCTATGGCACAGTCATTCTTAGTTCTTATGACCTCATCCCAGTGCATTCCCTAATGTACTTAACTTATATTGATCATTATCGAAGTACACAACTTTTTGTGTATGAGATTGTCCCATTATTTTTAATAATTACATGATGCAAAAGCAAACAGAAAAAATGTAGGTACTTACAACAAGGAATCAAGCCATTCTATAGTTTAGTTTTTATTATATTATCTTTTTTAAATGTGTTTTGTGAATAGTTTGGTTCCCAAAATCGTCTTGCACAATGCATTAATTCAGCAAAGGAGTACCTCAACTACTCAGCTACAAACAGCTAGTCAGTGCCTTCAACATCCTGAAGTACCCTGACAAAACTCCATCTCTACAATAACTACTTTCCCACTATTCTACTAATCGTCCACTTCGTTCTACCAATAAATCACTCCTCTGTATAACTAGTGCCAACAATACTGCAGGGAAAGCTCTATACTCTCATACCATAGATAAAAACTGGAATAACATTCCCTCTTCTATAACTTCTTCCTCTACTATCACACAATATAAAAATCACTCAAATCACACCTCAGGAAAACCTGGATTTGCCCATGTATAACATAAAGATGACTGTATTTCGTATTCCACTTTGCCTCCTTCCTAATCTTCCTACTGTTGAAACAACACAAGATTATAAGGTCTAGACTTCTAGACTTGTAATTATTTTATAGTTTATTGGGACAGTTTAAGCTCATCATTTTTATTATGCATGTCTCTGTGCTATCATTGTCTGTCTGTCTATTTTTGTTACTTAATCTGTCTAATTGTGGAGCTTTTTTCCCCCGGGCCTCCACTGAATATGGACCTGGTCCAGTTGGATTATCCCGGTTAAAAAATGCAAAATAAATAAAATAAAATAAAAATAAATGTGGGTAGTTTAATTTCCACTTTCACAACTTTCTGGATGTAATAGTTTCTACTCTTTTTGCAGTGACCTCAGAAATTGCCCTAGTAAAACACCCTTGACTGGACAATAAAAAATTATGAAACTGATATGAAATGCTAAAATAGAAAATAAGGCCCCTGAGGAAAATGAGCAAATTAATTTACTGTACAAAATTTTAAAAACAGACTGATTTCCACTCTGCAGCCTTGGTAAAACAATCTCACTTGCATTATCTTTTATAGTGCATACACTCAATGCAATCACAGTACCAATTCTTAAAGCACAGTTCATCTCTCTCTTTACTGAAAAAAAAAACTGTTATATTGAAATGAATCCACATTATATGAGGTGGATCAAAACATAGCCTCTCTCTCAGGTGCTCAGTTATACAAAACCTGAATTTTCAAACCATTTATGCTGTAAAGTAGTTAATCCTAAAAAAAAACCCTCATAAGCACCTCCACTCAAAGTATATCCTGTTTAATTACAACACAGATCTGTCTTATAGCTAGTAATAACTGTGCACAAGATAACAATATTCTCAGTTACCCACAATAAGGAAAAACATACCCCTCAGCAGTGCCTCATTATGAGGAATGTTCTTCATTTTGAGTCTTAAATGTTCATGTTCCACACTGTTCCATGTTGTAAGGGTCTGTAATATCTTCATTGTTATGAATTTTTGCAACACCCACCCATGATAAATAATAATGAACCATATTAATTCATCAAAAGGAGGTGGAGTTTCAGTATTTATCAAAGACATACACACCTCCAGGCTGGTCAAACAGTATGACACACAGGAGACACTCCAAGTGCAGTTAACTGCTGACAAAACACCTATTCGAATCATAGCTAGCTACAGACCCTCAACCATAACTTAGGGTGCCCACTCCACCTGTCTGGACATACTTGAATCCATCAAGATTCAACCCTCTACCCTGATTCTGGGTGACTTTATCTACCCAACCATAGAGGGGAAGACCTATTCTAGCCCAAACATGAATGCCCAGAGATTCCTTGACTTTGTCAATGCCAATATATTGGATCAGCTGGTCGACACCCCCACAAAAAGTGAAAATATCTCGGACCTGGTACTAACCAACATGAATAGCCACTGTTGCACCCCATACAGTGTCCTCCTCCTCGGAAAGATCTGACCATAAAGCAATCACTTTTGAGGTCGCATCTCCTCTGCCCCCCCCCCCCATTAGGGTCAAACAAAAAACTTTTCCAAAGCTGACTACAATCTCCTGAGATGAGAGCAGGTATAAGCAGCTTCATAGCCACCATCCCTTCAGTTGGAACTAGCACTAATGTCCAAGCCTACACCAAAAAACTATATGAGCACCTATATAGCTGATTGGAACCAGCAATACCTGACAGGACCAAATCATCTTCCTCAAGGAAGAGTAAACCTGTCTGGTGGACAGCAGCAATAAACAAAATCTATAATAAAAGGAAAAAAAATGCTGTCCAGGACCAAGAAGGAGCAGGCGCCAAAATGGAAGCAATGTCTCTTTGTCTGAACAAGCAAATAAGGTCATTGGTGAAATCCTCTAAGGCTAACCTTGAGTCCAAATTGGTCACATCCACTAAGGACAATCACAAAGCCTTCTACACATACATCCACAGTCTCAAAGGTAACACCCAAATCTGTTCTGAACTGGTGGTCATGAACACTACATATGCAAAAGCTGTAGATATAGCCAAACTGCTGGCAGACAGGTTGTGTGAAACCTCCACCCCCCTGTTCCACCATCAGTAAACCAGGACATCTCCAGCACCTGCCCCACTACCCCTCATTACCAGGGAACAGGTCTTTAATGCCCTCTCAAAGGCAAAAAATACAGTCTCCATGGGACCTGACAGCATCCATGGCTGTGTCCTACATGAACTCAGACATGAGCTCTCAGCTCCATTAGGCACCCTATTCAACTAAAGCCTGAGCACTGACTTCACCCCAGCCAAATGGAGGACAGCCACTGTCATCCCTGTACACAAAGGTGGAGCATCCATTGACCCAGGTAATTAGAGGGCCATCAGCCTAACTAACCTGAGCTGCAAGACCATGGAATGCATTATCATGGACCTTATAACCAAGGACACTGGAAACCTCCAAACGCTTGACCCCATTCAGTTTGGCTTTGTCAAAGGGAGATCATGCCTGTTAAACTTGGTCAGCTTCTTCGAAACAGTCATTAAAGCCATGGACATGGGGAAGATGGAGCACACCACCTACCTTGACCTAGCCAAAACCTTTGACAGTATTCCCCACTCAGGCATAATAGATAAACTCTCCTAACTAGGCATCAACCCATATGTTATCAGACAGGTGGCTAAATGGCTCACTGATAGAACCCACTCAGTCAAAATAGGGTAAGCCTCCTCTAGTAGTAGACCTATAATGAGCGGTGTACCCCAAGGATTGGTCTTAGGGCCTCTACTGTTTGGGATATACTATTCTGAGGTGCAAGTCAAAACTGGTGGTCTGTGGCTGGTAAGGTCTGCAGATGACTGCAAGCTGGGTACTGTCTTAAATTCCCCTAGTGATATTAACATCCTCCAAGAGAGCCTTACCCAAACTAATGATTGGTGCCAGAAGCCTGGCCTCAAACTGAAAGCCAAGAAATGCATCATTATCCCCTTTCTGAAAAATGGTGTCCCTACTATCACATTGATAAGAATGTACTAACTACGCAATCAGTAGTGAGGGACTTGGGCACCCAGGTTGATAGCAACATGACTTTTGACCACCATGTTGCCTCCATTGTATGGAAGGCTTTTCACATGGCCCACCTCATAAGAAAGGGTATTTCATTCAGGAACAAGGAGGTCATAACATCCCTGTACTCCTCCCTTATCAGACACATTATCAAGTACAATGCCCCCTTCAGCATGTACCTTGCCAAGCACATGCAGCAGCTGGAGAGACCACAGAGGTTCCTGAACAAGAAAATCCAGGGTCTCAAACACCTATCCTCTACAGATAGGCTAAAATCCCTGTCCCTCTACTCACTCTCATACAGACTGCTCAGAGGTCACCTGTGTCTGGCATACAAGGCCATGTCTGACCCAGCTTTGATGGAGTTGCTGCATATCCGTAAGTCAAACTCCACCCGCTCAACCTGCACGCAAGGCCTCAACCTGATCTGTGACATTAATAGAACTTGTTGGTGGAATAGATTTGTGTCCCAAAGACTCCCCCATCTGTGGAATAGACTCCCTCTCCATGTCAAGCAGAGTACCTCACTAGTCCTCTTTAAGAGGAACCTAGACAAGTGGATGGGAAACTGAAAATACACCCCTGGGATTCTACCTGTGTCCTTGCTGGACAGGGGAAACAGGTGCTGACTTTGAGGGAAATGGGCGAAATTCTTGGATAGGCTTTTAAGGGCCTCTGTGCCAATAGCCTAGTATCACCCTATGAACCTATGAACCTAAAAGAACAGCACATTTTCACCATGGTGAGAGAGTTACTTAAGCTCCATAACAACAATTTTAGAAGGAATATAATTGCATGCCAGCATAATTCTCCTCCCCTGCTCTGATTTCCTACTTACCTGCTGAAAAGATAGGAATTTAAGAAATGGGGAGTGGGAAAAATTTGTCATTTATTAAGGAAGATAGAATTTCTTCAGAAAGGATAGTTAGTGATTGGGATACAATGAAAATGGAGTTTAAAAGAAAAAGAGATAAGGTAAAGTAGCAGTAATTATTTAGAGGGGCTAGCAAAGGTTAAAGTCCTGCAGAATAAAGGGAATCTCACAGAATAAAAATATTAAACCTTACAGATTGCCAAAGGGAACATATAAGAGTACTTAAGCAATTACCCACGACTGGGTGTGGGTTAATCCTTTGATACCCGCACCCTGCTGTGAATTATTGCTATTATACAGTGACATTATTTAAGAAAGAAATTGCTTACCTTTCTTAAATAATGTCTTTGCATGACAGTGCTGTAGTGTTCTTCTGCATTCTTTTGTGTTTGCTGATGTACTGCATATGCGTATGGGAGTTATGTTCCTACACTAGCACAGTACATCGGTGCTGTTCAGAAAAAAATAGCTTTTTCCCATTGCTGTTAATTTTTTCTCCACATACCACTATGGGTTCTTAATGCAAAAGCCTAGACAAAGCCCAACTTAATGTGAAGAAACAAACGTCCAAAAATAGGGATAGACTTTATTGCTACTTATAAACATAGAAAGTTACGCCAATAAGAGGTTTTGTGTTAGCATACATTTTTCTAATGGATATAAGTGTAAACCTGAAATGTCTGTTAGGTTTATGCGTCATATCCATTAGAAAAATAAACCTGAAATGTCTGCCATTGGACAGTTAAGAGGAACAAAAGTCTGCTGAGATTTTAGATTGGACAGCACAAAAATGAAAGGAAAATGAGGTATGTTTTGTGTTTCTTTAGTTTTGCAGAATGTACCTAATTTTTCTTGTATTCTGCTCTGTCCTCTGAGCATATACCAATAGAAAAGTCTGGCTGCTTAATGTTACGTTAGCAATTGGACTTTTTTTTTCCTATTGGTATATGCTCAATTTACAATGGGTATGCTGGCTGGGCTGTCCAATCAGCATGCACATTTTTGAATGGCAATGAGCTATTATTGTATAATTGGACAACATGCATGAGTTTAGAAAGGTTGCTGTTAAGCAATTATTTTGGACAATTCCAGAGTACAAAAACTTAGAAAGTATAGACAAGAAAATGATGAGAGATCCTTTGGAGATATTTGAGATAATTTATGAAAATTTTTATAAAGCAAGGCAGAGGCGCCGGAAGCTGTTGAAGACTGGGGGGGGGGGGGTCAGAGGGTGAAAGGGGCACTTAGCGATCTAAAAAGGGCATTTTTTTAAATGATTTACTGTCACAACATAGGTTCACTTGGAGGACATTTTAAGCTTAGCCAATTTCCCTTTTGGTGCTTGAATTAACATTTCCTAATTGGTCTTACCTATCCCATCACTGATAATTGTATATTAGCCCTAGTGAGAATAACTGTGATCATACTATAGATAATATGAGGATACCCATGTAAGGGATGCAGCATTTAGGAACTGCTTATATCCATTAGTGACATGAGGGGCAACCCTGGAGTACATTTTCTATAACCCATCCTTAGATCCAAGTTTCATTTGAATATGGACAGGCTTGAGCTTTGTTTTATTTGAATGGATAGTCTGTTCTGGAACAGTGGTAGCCTCTGTGATATATATCCATCTCTCCACAACATTCAGTTTAGATACCTGGACTGAGCATTTCTAATGCCATTTGACTTGCTGATGTTCAGTAAGTTCATCTGTATTAAGTCAGAGGATGCCTTGTTTGCCAGACATGTCACTTCTAAGCACTCTGTAGGATACTGAGTATAGTGATAAATCTTTGAGGTGGTCCATGCAAGACCTATTGTTTAGGACTGTTATCCTTTTAGTAAGATATCTCTGTAGGTATTCCAGTTGTTGCATGGGTCTGTACAGACACATACCAAAGTGGGCATAATACAAACTGATTGACCTAATGAGGGCCTTCTAAAGGGAGACAATAACATCTCTAGATATAGTCAAAATCAATTTGTTTATAAGCTGTGCAATATAGAAAGACTTTCTTATGACTCTGGGCACATGTTGGTCAAAAGTTAGGTCACTGTACACACAAGTTCCCAAATGGCAAACAAATGGGTCAATTCTCAGGGGGCATTGTCATTTGGGCAGTTCCCTGGAGTAGATGACTTCCCAAAGGATATGATAATGTATTTCTTGGAGTTTAGTTTTAATTCATGATTCTGGCACCAGTTATTGTTTGGGACAAACCTTCCTGCATGATGACTAAGTCATTTGGGGATTCACTAAGTGCTCGTAGCTTGCAGTCATCTCAAACTTAGTTGGCCAAAGCCCTTTGGTATTTCCTTTTACTTTTGAGATGTATATGCCAAACAGAAAATGTCTCAGCACCAAACCCTCGTGGGACTCCATTGGTGACTGGTCTCTTTCCCTATTTTGATCTCCTGTATCCTGTGAGCAAGGGTAAATGTATGCATACTTTGATTCACTTTCTTGATTGCATTCACCTGATTCTATAAAATTATGTTCCTTGTATAATACAGCACCACTTGTTAGAATATGTTTTAAATTTGTAGTTTGGAAAAGTGTTCTAGTAAGCAATGAAACAAAATGTATGAACCAATAATGACAAAACTACTCATTTCAGAAAATTTCAACCATAAACGGTCACTCAAACTTCTGTCATTACAATCCACCAATATCAGTAAATATGCAAAATCTCTGCAGAACTAAGTCATCTAAATAATTCTACATTAAAGGGATCTGTAACTAGTGAAGAGGTTGCTGCTAGCAAACAACTTTATATTTCATTGTTTCATCTACAAATAAAGTGCCTGTTGCCCTTGAAGAATAAATCACCTATGCTACATAAAAAAATGATAATCTGGTAATTTTGCAATGGGGAATGGATGGCAAACTGATAACAGAAACATAGTTACTAGGTAACTCCTCCAAAGAAGGACATTCATAGGAATGCAGCATCCACTCCCCTTAAAGGACAACACAGTACAGTATCAGTGATCCAGCCTTCTGCATTAAAAGCAAGTACATTACCTGCTGTGTTACTGACAATGAAACGACTTAGCATAAGTAGCACTAAACTTCTCTTCCCCTGAAGCTCTCAGTTCCATGTAAAATCTACTTGACACTCAACTAACTCTCTCAATTTCGCAGCACAAAAAATCTGGAAAAAGCCAAAATTTATTTGCGGAGGGGGGCAAAGGCCCAAAACCAAGTACACATTTTAAATATTGCTTGTATAATCTTAGAAATTTGCTAAAATAAAGTGTTTTGCGTTACCACATGTTTCCTGAAAGATAGGAAGACTGAAACTTAAAGGGCTATCATTATTTAATGAATTCAGTTCTCACTGTTTTACCAGAAAACCACAACTTTTAAGAGGAACAGACCAAAAGTATGAGCCAGATATTATGTGAAAATATGGACAGTTGGGAGCTATGAACTCACCTCCCTGAATTACAAGTGGTGGTATGGGTAGACAATTCAGGCTTTTGTTTGAGCCTGAGTAACACTAACCACCAAGTATACCTAAGTGAGAAATTTTATACACACACACACACACACACACACACACACACACACACACACACACACACACACACACATGCGCACATACGTGCATGGGAGCAGCGTAACTCCAGCAAATGAAAGAACAAAACTCTCACTGGCATGACTCTGACTCTGGCAGCACCAACAGAACAGCAGCAGCATAACTCTGTAACACAGAGCAATAAGAGAACAAGAACAGCTAGTTTAGTTTGTTTAACTTCCACGCGTGAATCTACGTTCGCGTGAAAACACCACTTCATTAATTTTTTCTGACAGGTCTTACAGCTGTAAAAGTGGGGTGGCTACTCGTCCCCCTGGATCTATAGTTCTGGCACCCATGAAGCAACTGAATGTAGAAACCAGCAAGAAAGCACAAATGAAAATATTTATGGAAGACATATTTAATTATGCCAAGGTTGGAGGAAGATGAGACTCAACAATTAACAACTAAGACATGAAGAGATGAGACAAAAAACAGTGATGTATAATCAATCATCAAATAAGTCTCCAGTGACACATGGAATTCCTTGTTGAAGCTTGGAAGCTGGGAGGAAAGGACCAGAAAGGTTTTATTTAACCATATTTTAAAAATGGGGGTATCAGCATCTTGGAAGAAAGCTGTGGTGGCTGTATTATGAAAAAAGGAGGCAAATACCATTCAGATTCAGTTTCATATAGACAATTTTCAATTTGAAACTATGATTATAAAGTATTTGTGACTGTACTGGCTAGAAGAATGAACTTGACAAATATGGATCAATGTGTTTCTGTGAGGGGAAGCAAACATTTGACAGTATTAACAAAACAATGATGATCCAGGAGGAAGCAGAATGGAATAAGATGTTGCTATTACTAGTGGGTATCAATGCAGAGAAATTATTTGATAGAATTAGCTCAAATTTTATGGGTAGGGGAATGGAAGTATTTGCATTCCCTAATAGAATGATAGGGTTAATTAGGAGGATATATGAATGGTGATGGGTAAGAATTAAAGTTGGAGGGTTGCTCCATAATCTGTTGTGCTTGAACAGAAGAACCAGACAGGGGTGTTCTTTTTTCCATTTGTTATCTGTTTTATATCTACAGCCACTGGCAAAGAAAATAGTAAAGAACTTACAAATTCAAGACTATAGCTGGTGTGGTGCTCAAGAAAAAATAGCCTTATTTACAGATGGTAATACTTTGTACTTGATAAATCTAGAAAAGTACATTTCAGTGTTGTGGAACATTTTCATGTTGTGAGCTTATTAGCTTCCTGCTTGAAGTTGTTAGTAAGTGTTTAAGACTTCATCATTTGTTCCATATTACGGGAGGTACTGCTCAATGTTTTTGCAGATGAAACCTATGCGGAAAAACATCATCTGAAATTTAATTAAAAAAATACTCCCGTCAAGCTTTCTAAAGGTAGACAAGTGAAAATGAAAATAATTATCGTTTTTATCTTTCCTGAAACAAAGAAAACAGTCTGTTGTCATTTTGTGAGTCCTCCACACTTCACTCATTATACACTAACCACTCTGTCCCAACCCCATAATTCGTGGTTTCAACTGCGACCTGTAAGTGCTTCTTTTACTGTTAACTGAAACTATATCTTCCCTGGTCAGCAGTTGGAAACAATTCCCAGGATTCAGAAACAAACAGTACAGAATTAAAGGCAAAACTGTGTGACAAGTGGTGGTCTGCAGGGAGAGGGTAATTCAGTGACACACTGTGTGGGGATTCAAGGCAGTGAAATATCATAAACATCATACTATGCAAATTAGCTTATAAATAGATGGAAATAAGCAACATTTTGGTAACAAGAGTAATGGTGAATGCAAATAAGGGTAAACAACATGGTGGATTAATTCAAAAACATAAAAATTGTGCTGTGAATACATAGAGACAATATTAGAATGTTAGGGGCAGCAAAATGATTATCAGAAATATGCATTTTGAGGGTGTCCCCTCTGTTAGTAGTCATGAAGGCATATGTTATCCCCCTGTGCTTTACAGAAGAATTTTGTCATGCCTAACTTGTCATTTCCTCCATGCCACAGAAATAGTGGACTGCTAACATCTGGACAGAGACATCATGCAGGAAATGGTACAGATGTATCACATTCACATGAAGGCTCATGCTATGGGTTGAATACCCATTCCTGTGGACACTATAGTATGTGCAACATTGACAACCCTGGCTATAGACAAACCTTCTAATGATAAACTCAGGACAGGCAAGGTACAGCCCAATAATCTGCCCCAAGGATGCTATTCTAGTTTCTCAGTGTTGTGCTATAGCATGTGGAAGAGCATATGTGGTACCTATGTGTCAAAGAGGAGAGAAACAACACCATGCATGCAGTTTATGAACAAGCTCATTTCTCAGATGTACAGGGTAGCATGAACTGCACCTACATTGACATCAAGGCGTAACCTGGGACACAGGGACAGCAGTATATCAAGAGTAAGAGCTTCTACACCATTAACCAGTAGGCGAGGTACACTGTGGATGGTGCAATATACAATGCGTCAGTGCATAACCTAGGCAGTACCTATGATATGAACATCTGGCACACATGCACCTTGTACTAGTGATTTGTATGGGGTGATTTCTCCCAGAGCCATGTTATTAGCAATGCCAGCTACACCCTGGAACCATGGCTTATGACATTGATATGCAACCAACATAGAATGTTATAAAATTCATACAGTACCTACTAGCAAAGACAATATCAAATGTTTGTGAAACCAAAAGGAGCAACTAGGCTGATGCAGAGTCACAAGTATAAATGAAAGGCAAAATCCTCAGGTTAAAATCCAAATGAAAGGCAAAATCCTCAGGTTAAAATCCAACTTTAATTCCACTGCAGGTCAGATAAGCGCTTTCACTCATTCATTTGAGCGTCATCAGATCATGTAACAAAGACCTTCAAGTACATAGGCTACATTTATACAGTTAAAAAATCTCCTATTGGCCTACCAAAAGCTGCTTCTTGTTTACATATTCATGAGTTAATCTAAGCTTAAAAATATATGCACATATAAACATGCTGAGATGTATAAAATGACAAAGTAAATATAAAAAACATATAAAAACTCTCCATGAACACTCAAGATGCTCTAATAAATATGTATATATAGATATATATGTCAAAGAAATATATTTCATAAAACATATATGTTCCATCATTTATTATAAAATCTACAAACATTCCTCCGTTTGTTCCCTATCTGCTCTCAATCTAACTATCCACATACTTTAATATTCAAAGGCTCTAAAAATAAAAAAAATGTTCAGGACCTGCTTGGGCTGTGTGCTTATAGGGGGCATTGAGGGTGAAGCCTTCCTAATGTGGTAAAGATGTTCTCTTATCATAAACTATATAGAGTAATACAGGTAGTAGCTACAGCACGTATGCTATTGGCACACACTGCAAATAAGATAATAGTAGTAGTATCAGGTAGCTGTGGCAACGTATGCTAAAGTTAGTGTGCATGTCAGGATGTTCAAAAATGGACTGGGGTCAGAATAACATAACATTCTCCTTAAATTTAATTTGTTCAATAATATTCTTGATTGCTGGACAATCAGTAGTTCAGTCTAAGTTTATTGACATCTAAGAGGTTGGACTCAATCTCTTGTGAGCTATAGCCCGTTCTTCTAGCCTTATCTTGAGGTCACTCACTTCATTTAGGAAGCCTTCTTCTGTAGCATTTAGAGGTTCTTCTCCCATCCCTGGCCTGATGATCTTAAAAAAAATATGCTGTGGGTGCATACTATCACGCTGTAATAGAGCATTAAAATAGCAGGGTTTCCTATAGACACCTGTATTAATCAAACCACATGCTAACTTTTCTATATACAAGTCAAGAAATTCTATCTTCTCGCCAGTGAGGTTGTTCAATGTAGTATGGAACACAAACAAATCATCAACACTGCCTCTCCATAAAACAAAAACATCATCATAAAAGTTACATGTTGTTTAAACATTTCTAAATTAAAGAGACTCTCAAATTCCAAAAAAAAAAAAATGCAAATTTGCATGTTTGTTGGCACAAGCACAGGTGTGCCTACGCTCCCTCGCTGTTGGTAAAACTAACTTTCATATAGGTGAAAAAGATGTTTATTCAAAATGAGTTTCAGGAAATGTACAAAGGGTCTCTTTAAACTGATGTATATTCGCTATGTAAGAGTAGATACTCAGTGATATAAATCAGGCCTATGTTATTTGGTAACACAGTAAACAAGGACTTAATGTCAAACGTTACAAAAATCAAGTTATCAACGTCACAAATGCCACCTAAACAGTCATACAAATCTGTTAAAAACTGTTTGGAATCTTTCAGTACAACTTTGTTCTTATTTAATATAGGTAATGTTTCTCAACATAGACAGAAAGGTTTTCAGTGATCCAACCCTGACCAGACACTATGGGTCTCATTGGTGGGTCAATGGAGTCTTTATGAATCTTGGGTAACCCATGTATTGTTGGTACAAGTGGATTCTTAACAAAGAGATAGTCAAACAATTCTTGATCCAAGATATCACCTTTCAACATATCTAATAACATATTGTTTACGTGACAAATAGTGGCTTGCACTATTTGTTCGTTAACTTGTAAACAGAAATCATCTTCCAAGAGTTTAATCATAGCATCATGATATTTGCTAGTGTCCATAACTACTATCCGACCACCTTTATCAGCTGGTTTGATGGTTATGGACTGTAATGACTGGAGTTTAAATAAGCTAGTCTGCTCCCCTCTAGTCAAATTACCATTCTTCCTATATTTCTTTAGAGAAAAATATTCATACAAATCATCCTCAGTTAGTTTCAAATATGCCTCAACTAACGGATGATTAGGTGGGACAAAGTTGCTAAGCTTCTTAAACTTTGGTGGTCTAGTAACGTTATTGTCTGTCAATTCACTATCAGTTTTATCATGAAATAGCAGTTTAAGCATAAGGTTTCGACAGAAAAGTCTCATGTCTACTACAGTGTCCGTAAAGTTACTGTGTGCACTTGGTATAAAGTTTAGGCCTTTACATAATAATTTCTCATCACATTCAGTCAACAAATATCCTGAGATGTTATGTATCATAGAATCTGCTGGTATCAAAATTTCAGCTGTATCTAATTTACTTTGTTCTTCCACATCTTCTTTATTGTCTGATGTGGTACATACTCTTCTGATAATTTTCGTTTCTGTCTCCCCTGCTCATTTGTTATATTCTTGTCCTTTCGGACTGGGAGGGAAAAGGAGCTCACTTACTACTCCTGTAGTGATGGTGGTATGTACTTTGTGAGGTAACTTAGATCTCACTATGCCATCATCTACTGACAACCTCTTATTGATCAGTCCCTTCACAACATGTACTGCTGGATATAAGTTAGTTCTGTCTGCAATATTATTCACAGTAATAGGCTGACTAACTTCTTTAATATTTGTATTAATAGAGCTAGATCCACTCTCACTATGTAAAATAGTAATTACATCATCAGTATCATTGGAAGTAGTAGTGTTATTAATGTTAGCTATATTCTGTACCCTATTACTAGGCGATACATTGTTATGTACACAGTTAGTAATATCCACAGCTTCACAAGCATTATTAACAACATTAACATTTTCAGAACCAGTACTAGGTTCGGAACTCAGTTGTCTAACACTAGTATAGTCATTAGGTTTAATGGTAGCATTATAATGTCCATGTTTAGGCCAAACAAAGACTTGTCCTAAATTAAAATCTCTGTGATCTCTAATTATCTTGCTTCTCTTCTGTTGGAGAAGTTTCGCTCTAAGGCTGATATTCCATCCAACAGGCTTTCAAATAGTGGTTCTATTACAGTACTTGGGAAACAAGAAAAAAATCTCTTCTGTTGTTTCTTAATGTTATTAATGAGTTTCTCCTCTTCAGAGGCAAAAAGTCAATAAGTAACTCCATGTACTGTTTGCTTACCTCAAGTTCAGGCGCTGCCACCTTGAAAGCAACTCTGGATAATGTTCCCCTGATTGGGCATATTTAATATCGTAATCCTCTTGGTACAATTTTTGTGTCCAAACAATTGTGTTTGCAAGCGTTTCAAATGTGCAAAGTCTTTCTCTAGACTGTCTAACAGGCGTTGTAGCTCATCCAAGTCGGGTCATCAAAGCTGCCAGGAAGTGACTGTTGAACAGGCGAGATTCTGTTCAAACCTCTTCTGTAGATGAGCGACTGAGCCCAGGTCTACCCTCGGGGCTCGTAGTCTAGCTCAATATCTACAGTTTCACTCTGACTCTGCATAATAGAAAAAATAGTGCAAAGGCACAGTAACAAATAAAATAGCCAAAAATGGCTGTATGCAGGGTAAAAATACAAACAAAAGTTGTGCGCTAAGCAAACGCTATTCACTGGTAGTAGACTCTGCTCCAAAGTCAGCGAGAAAAAATGAAGCTAATAAAACAGGAACAAACCACTGACAAACAGGATAAACGCCCAGTGCTCCAGAAAAACTTAAATAATATTGATGAAACCAAAAGGAGCAACTAGGCTGATGCAGAGTCACAAGTATAAATGAAAGGCAAAATCCTCAGGTTAAAATCCAAATGAAAGGCAAAATCCTCAGGTTAAAATCCAACTTTAATTCCACTGCAGGTCAGATAAGCGCTTTCACTCATTCATTTGAGCTTCATCAGATCATGTAACAAAGACCTTCAAGTACATAGGCTACATTTATACAGTTAAAACATCTCCTATTGGCCTACCAAAAGCTGCTTCTTGTTTACATATTCATGAGTTAATCTAAGCTTAAAAATATATGCACATATAGACATGCTGAGATGTATAAAATGACAAAGTAAATATAAAAAACATATAAAAACTCTCCATGAACACTCAAGATGCTCTAATAAATATGTATATATAGATATATATGTCAAAAGAAATATATTTCAAGGGGTAAAAACATATATGTTCCATCATTTATTATAAAATCTACAAACATTCCTCCGTTTGTTTAACATAGGTTTAATGGAGGCTCTCTCATTGAGACCTAAACCCCTATCTGCTCTCAATCTAACTATCCACATACTCTCCTTGCTCTCAGTATGGTTCCTGATGTCACCTCCTCGTATACTGGGTTTAATATTCTCAAGAGCTCTAAATAAGAAATAATGTTCAGGACCTGCTTGGGCTACGTGCTTAGCTAGGGCATTGTGAGGTGAAGCCTTCCTAATGTGGTAACTATGTGACTATGTGACCCATAGTGTCTGGTCAGGGTTGGATCACTGAAAACCTTTCTGTCTATGTTGAGAAACATTTGCGACCTATATTAAATAAGAACAAAGTTGTACTGAAAGATTCCAAACAGTTTTTAACAGATTTGTATGACTGTTTAGGTGGCATTTGTGACGTTGATAACTTGATTTTTGTAACGTTTGACATCAAGTCCTTGTTTACTGTGTTACCAAATAACATAGGCCTGATTTATATCACTGAGTATCTACTCTTACATAGTGAATATACATCAGTTAAAGTAGACCTCATTGTACATTTCCTTGAACTCATTTTGAATAACAATCTTTTCACCTATGACAACAAGTTTTACCAACAGCGGTGCGTAGCCATGGGCACACCTTGTGCCAACAGCTATGCAAACATGTTTTTGGCATTTTGGGAATTTGAGAGTCTCTTTAATTTAGAAATGTTTAAACAACATGTAACTTTTTATAGGCGTTGTGGATGATGTTTTTGTTTTATGGAGAGGCAGTGTTGATGATTTGTTTGTGTTCCATACTACATTGAACAACCTCACTGGCTATTTAACCTTCAGTATGAATCACTCTAGAGAGAAGATAGAATTTCTTGACTTGTATATAGAAAAGTTAGCATGTGGTTTGATTAATACAGGTGTCTATAGGAAACCCTGCTATTTTAATACTCTATTACAGCGTGATAGTATGCACCCACAGCATATTTTTAAGAATATCATTAGAGGCCAGGGGATGAGAACCTCTAGGCTAAATGCTACAGAAGAAGGCTTCCTAAATGAAGTGAGTGACCTCAAGATAAGGCTAGAAGCTATAGCTCACAAGAGATTGAGTCCAACCTCTTAGATGTCAATAAACTTAGACTGAACAGAGCAGCCCCTTATTTTGGACCAGTTATTACTGGTGGATCCATTACAATAGACAATAGTAGAGATGATAGATCAACTCATGTAAGGGTTTCTTTACCATATAGTACTGATTGTCCAGCAATCAAGAATATTATGAAACACTGGCCTATTCTCTGTACTGATGATACCATCGGTAAACTTGTGGGGACTAAACCCTTTTTATATAGGAACAAATTAAATTTAAGGAGAATGCTATGCTATTCAAAAGGGATGAATGGTCAATGCCTCTTGAACACACAAAACCATGTGGCGCTGTAATTATTGTAATTCTCTTGACCCCAGTCCATTTTTTGAACATCCTGACATGCACACTAACTTTAGCATACGTGCTGTAGCTACCTGTGATACTACTCATATAGTTTATTTGGCAGTGTGCCAAATATGTGATGCATTTTATGTTGGCAAAACCAATAAAGACAGGATAAGAGAACATCTTTACCACATTAGGAAGGCTTCACCTCACAATGCCCTAGCTAAGCACGTAGCCCAAGCAGATCCTGAACATTATTTCTTATTTAGAGCTCTTGAGAATATTAAACCCAGTATACGAGGAGGTGACATCAGGAACCATACTGAGAGCAAGGAGAGTATGTGGATAGTTAGACTGAGAGCAGATAGGGGTTTAGGTCTCAATGAGAGAGCCTCCATTAAACCTATGTTAAACAAACGGAGGAATGTTTGTAGATTTTATAATAAATGATGGAACATATATGTTTTTACCCCTTGAAATATATTTCTTTTGACATATATATATCTATATATACATATTTATTAGAGCATCTTGAGTGTTCATGGAGAGTTTTTATATGTTTTTTATATTTACTTTGTCATTTTATACATCTCAGCATGTTTATATGTGCATATATTTTTAAGCTTAGATTAACTCATGAATATGTAAACAAGAAGCAGCTTTTGGTAGGCCAATAGGAGATGTTTTAACTGTATAAATGTAGCCTATGTACTTGAAGGTCTTTGTTACATGATCTGATGAAGCTCAAATGAATGAGTATCTGACCTGCAGTGGAATTAAAGTTGGATTTTAACCTGAGGATTTTGCCTTTCATTTGGATTTTAACCTGAGGATTTTGCCTTTCATTTATACTTATGACTCTGCATCAGCCTAGTTGCTCCTTTTGTTTCATCAATATTATTTAAGTTTTTCTGGAGCACTGGGCGTTTATCCTGTTTGTCAGCGAGTGGTTTGTTCCTGTTTTATTAGCTTAATATCAAATGTTTGTTTGGACTGATGAAGGTTTCCTTTTACTATTTAGATGCCTCCAGCCATGCCCTGCACTTTTCTCCAGTAATGTGCAGCAAGATATCTGCCATGTATATAATGTTCTACAACATGTTGGTACACAAACTGATACAGCAGGGTAATGACATCGGAGGAGAGGAGGAACCAGAGTCGGTAGCAGAGGAGGTGTTTGGTGAAGAGTTTATGAATGACTGGGTTGCAAGGAGTGTCATGTGAGACAGAGGTGGACACTGACAGCTGTTTCACTGGCAAAGAGGCAATCTCTGGTTTCATTGGTTCACAACTATGGGAAAAGATTAAGCATAATAATTAACAATGATGCATGCAGTACTACAACCAAGGTCTGATATACCATGTATGGCCTGGCCACCATGCTGTGCATTCAATACAGGCTATTCTAGTAACATAACAATGAAGACAGGGCACAGATATCATTGTATGCACAGGTGGACAAGGCACTGTGTTAGATGTTGGCAATGGGCACTGTGTGGGGTGGGAGGCTAATTATATGGGTAGATGTCTGCATACATGTGTGTGTGTGTGTGTGTGTGTGTGTGTGTGTGTGTGTGTGTGTGTGTGTGTGTGTGTGTGTGTGTGTGTGTGTGCAGACATAGTTTCTGCAGATGGTACTGCACCGTGCATGTTTGTCTCTGACAGGCCCAAGGCATCTTCAGGAGATATGCTCAATGAAAATGTACTTCCCTGTCCAAATAATGGTACTGTCAGGTTCCACAGCCACATCAGGTGTTCTATATAAGTGTGAATGTTGGGAACTACTACAGGAAGACCCAGTATGTACACCCCATCATCTGCATATGTGTTTATGGTTGGCCTATGGCTGGCCACAGCTCCCTCTGAAGTGGCAGTAGGCATGGAAGATGTGATGCTGTGGGACCTAGAGCATCTCTAACCATCCTGAAGTAGACTTTCTTATGAGATAAAGAAGAGAATCATTGATGGGAATGGTGGGTGCATACAATGTACAGCTGCAGCTGGGCACATTGAGAATACAGGCTTCCCACTTTGCCTGCTAAAATAATACATAAATGGGCAAATCCTTCTCTGAGATTGTCATTATGCTTATGTATCACATAGATCAGCTTTGCAGTGGACCATAGTGGCATCGACTTGTGCCTGTATAACTGTTCTTACAGTTATTGCGTGACTGCCATTGAGGTACTCAGCTCATGTGTGGAGTGGAAACCAGTGTATTAGTGGCCACAAGTATTCTGGCCCTTACTTTCCTCTGTAAGTTCATGGGAGGTGTCAACAGCTAGTGATGTATTGGGTTCAGGGGACAAGGCTGCAGTCTGGGCTACTATGTCAGCCAACTCCTGTCCTACTAATATATCCTGTGAGTGATGGGTGGGCTGCACAGGAACTGGGGAAGTGTCTGTGAAAAGGGAGGGTATTATGTCTGCCATGTTATATTTGTCTGATAGTGGCTGCAGACTGTGCCATGCTGAGGCTGCCACCACCATCATCATCATCATCATCATCATCATCAGACTAAGATATTTCCCCTGACATCAGGCATGCCAACACCCATCATGGAGGGCCAAGCCACCAAAATACTTGTGAAAACAGACAAAAACCAAGCTTGGTGGTCTTTCCCCACTCCAGTGATATTACAGCTGTAAGCCAGACTGTAATGTAAAATATAGGCCACATACCATGTGCAAATGCATGCAGTAGCTGAAAACCTGAACTACCTGTAAGAACAAAATTACCATATTCAGTGTCAGTCTTGTTGTGACTCTGGCATGTTATACTGCATGATATATAAGTAAGGGAATACCCACCTAGGGCAACATCCATTCACACCTGTGGTGGTGATGAGTGAAATTCTGCACCAGTGTCAAGTCCTTCACTAGCTATGAGAGAACATTATTGCACCACTAGACAGAGATGCCAGAAACTCCTCCATATCTGCTACAGATGACTGTGTGTGGATCCCTATCAGTGGCCAGATGCTCTTGCTCAGTTTGCTATGATGTGGGCATGTTAGATCATGCCACTGACCCTATGGCATACTTGATCAGTCAGTCTCTTATGGTCAATGACAACATCTACCTGTACAACAGTGTCCTGCCATACATATTCATGGAAGGCTTGTCACTCATGTCTGATGGCCATGTTCACACAGGGACTGTGGCATGTCTGTCTCTGCCAAGGAGAGCTTAATCATTCTTTTTCTTTCTTTTGCATCCATCCTGCTCTTTAAATGTGAAACTAGACATGCAGTAAGCTGTAGGCATGTGATATCTGCTGTACCCACATTACAATACTCCACCACATAATCCATACTTAGTACAGACAATGCAACACCTGACTCACACACAGGTACAATCCACCCCAACAATGTTGCAGGATTTGTTTATTAGTCTAGGGTGGGGTGTGCAAGTATGACCACAAACCCCTACCTAACCTACCCATTCATGAACCTCCCTTTCTGTGACCTCCAAGACTGCCTACCAGTGTTCAGATTTTCATGCTTTTGAGATGGTAGCTGTACACCTCACAGTAACCTTTCTGAATCTGTCCCATTGCATTAGAAATATGGGTTGACATTATAAAAAATGTCAGGGTTATGAGTCAACATTTGGGTTGCTAATGTTTATTCATCAAATTATGCAATTTCAGTATTTTGATGAGCTCTGCTGCATAGATTTGGGACTGCATCTCATGAACTGTTAAACTTTCATTGCACAAAGCTGCTTTTTACAGCAAATATAAAACTGTGCACAGTGACTGAGAAGTTACTTTTGTTAAGGAATTATACAGTGGCAACAACACAATACTTTAAGCAATGCCCTAAGATGACTTTATAGAAAATCTAGGGAAGCAGCCACAAACCACAAAAGTTTATTCCATTTCAAAAATGCATGCATATGCTTGTTGCAATTTCTGGCATTATAATATAAAGCTTAAAACACAGAACTATCACTCGATAACATCAAAAACATAAAAACATTTGTCTGCAATATCGGCAAACCTTTTTATTACTTTACTAAAATAATACTAACTAACCTTTGATAGATGAAATATTTTGAATTAAATTAGAGAATACAATATACAGTTCTCTAAATGAAACTGCCTAATTTTTAAACACATGTAAATACTGTCTGATTTCATAAGCACAATAAAGTACTTCATAACTATACATGGTGAATATATTATTGCAATCCAGGGGATAAGGCATTTATAACACAACAAAAATGGTAGAGTCAGTAAACTGTCTTTCAGCTTTTCCCAGTTAGGGGTTGCCACAGCAGAACTCTGGTCTGCTAATGATTGGCAGCGAATTTTTACAGTGTTGAGTTGCCAGCCCAGCACCCAACCTGCAAAGAAGGCACACCCACACATGCTTGCACCTACCTACATGTCTTTAAACTCACTTGACTGCAGGAAGGACATGCAGACTCTGCACAGAAGGTGCTCCAGCCAAGAATTGAACTGGAGAACCTCTTGCTGTGAGGTGACAAAGATAACCGCTGCACCACCTTAATAAGCCTGTAATATCTAAGCAATGGACACAAAATAATAAAAGTCAACTATTAAGTGCTTCTGTAACAAAATTATCCATATAATTAACTTCAAAGTTACTATTTAAAGGCATAATACTTGAAATTCTTACAAAGATCACTCTGAGTGAAGACACAACAAAGAAGAATAGAAATTTTGGAAGAGTATATTTTACAGCAGAAGAAATATTTTTTTAACAAGTTAATTAAGAAAATGAAGCAATGTGTTATTCAGCTCCATTCCTGAAATGCATAAAATGTATCATATGCCACAACAGATGATACTTTGCAGATAATTAATGTTGCCAGTCAAGATATGATTTCAGACCCCATTGGAACAATGGGTTCAATTTAAATATAAACCTGACTTCAAGTTCATTTAAAGCAGTAGTCACATTGCCTTTCTCTGGTGAAACAGGAGCTCGAGTACCAGTTACATCATTCCTTAACATGTACAGCTACTGATCTCAAAGGGCTGTCATTTCTAATATCCTTATAAGGCTTTTGTGTTTGTTTTATTTGCTTATGCAACTGCATTGTATGCCATATATCATCATATTGCCAGAACTGCACATATCGTACCTATAAAAAACTGTCCTTACTTCATTACTTTTCACTTTGCTAGTCAAATCCAGTGGTATGGAAGGGTAAGTCCCCAAATATGGTCTTGGTTAAGAGTTTATTTAACAGCTTAGGTACTTGACAGAGTTGGCAGGAAGAAGAGTCATTCCCTTCCTAATGGAAGGGATGTGGAGCTGCAGTCCTTTTATAGAAAGCAGGAAGACCTGCAATATGGAGGCATGTGTATAGTGAACCAAGTCACTAACGGGTAGTAGCCTTCAATGAGCAAGTGCACAGGAACATACACTTTTGGAATGGAAGGTGTTGTGCCACCCACAGTGATGAGGGCCACATGTCTCCCCACCCAGTGGAGGGCTTAAGCCAAACAAAATGTCCTAATTCATGGGACGGTGGCAAGGATCCAAACAACCCTCATGGCTGCCTAATGACAGCCCCCCTGGATGACTGTTAAAAAAGCTACAGTCTATCTGAAGAGGCATGATCGTTGGGAGGTGGGGGGCATAAAGGTAAAAAAAAATTCACTTCAACAGAACTTTGTAAATTCCTCTTTCAATGAGGTAGAGATGCAATGCTTTTGGAGGGATTTTGGATGACACCATCTCATTCATCAATATTTCTAGTTTTCAAGCTTAATATACAAGAACTGTTAGGTAGAATCCCTCTTACTTTCTTGTCTGAGAGCAAAATATTCCACTGTTACCTGGCAATCTGTTTTATTTGTTCTGAGGAGCAGACAAACTTACTTACAAAATACAAAGACACAAAGGGCATTCATTCAGCTGTACCGTAACCACTGTCTGTTACCATTTTAACCCTCTTAGCTTGCCCTGTGTGCTATTAACCACATTCTGAGTCCCCTTAATGCTTGCACATTCTATCCTCTGTCCAACAGATGTTGAACGATCACTGTACAAACGTCCAAACATCCCTGATTAGTTGTAGTGTACCAATTGGATAACATATAGTCCAGATGGGAGACAGTTTGAAAGCTGAGGAGAGTAAGAACTAGAAACATGAATTTGCTGAAGAGGTCTTCCTAAGACAACCATTTTCCAGTTTCTCCACCTATGTCCCATGTGTTAGTGAGTAATGTTTCAAAAATCAAAATTTAGGCAATATCTGTTTTAGTCATGACCAATAAATCATTTTTGTACCTTAGAAATGAACTATGAGTGTTAAAAACATATGCTTCATTCACACAATTATTTGCAACAAATGACATAAACATATTGGCATATGATGGATTTGATGCTTTTTAATGATTGAGCTCAGTAGTGCAATTTTTTCATTTAGATGCTTTCATTATAAACATATTTATATTGTCATTCTGTGTGGAAAAATGTATTTAATTTAAACTTTACATTTTTATTCAAAATGTCTATAGCCAGCTTGAGTGATTTTTTTTGTAAATATTTGGAGTACTATGACTTTAAACATTAATTGTATGTTTAATAAACTGGATGATCTTATTATAAAAGTGCTTACGTGTTTTCTTGTATTCTTTTGCACCTCCTAGGAGGTTAATATCAAGCCACTGGGGGGCTTACAATATATCTACACACTCAGTGAAGCAGTCTTATTTTAGCAGACTTATTAGATTGTTGGCATAGCTGTTGTATTTTTGAAGCAGTTGCCCCTTCATTGTCAGGGACATACAATTCGAATAAAAAACAACATAGCCCCATGGCTCTCTAAAAACATAAGAACTCTTCTAAAACTTATGGATAAAGCTTGGGTTACCTGGAATCACAATAAGACCAATCACAACAGGCAAATCTTCCTCAAACTATGTAATAAAGCAAAAAAACAGATAAGACAAGATAAGAAGAATCACTACATGAGCTACAAGTAAAACATACCACTAACCCCCAAAAATTCTGGGCAGCTGTCAAGCAGGTATTACAACCAGGCAAACCCACTACCCCTCTCCCAATGTCAGAGGAGATAATATAGAGATAGCTACCCAATTTAACAACTACTTTACTTTTTCCATCCTTAACCTAACTAGCAACAGCCAGACCTGCACTCCCCCACAACCAATCACCAACCCAAACTCATACCCCCCATTCACTCTCAAACCAGTTCCTACCAATGCAATATACAAGCATCTCACTAAACTAAAATCCACCACCTTGGCAATCGACAAACTCCCTGCATAGTACCTCAAAATTGCCACTAGTGCTATAGCTCATCCCATCTCAATACTTATCAATCAGTCTATCAATCAGCATACAATTCCAGCCCTTTGGAAAACCTCCTACATAATACCTTTGGACAAAGGTGGTCCTTCAACCAAACTTACCATCTACCGCCCCATAGCAATCTTATCCCCCTTAATCAAAATCCTTGAAAAATTTATCCATTCTCAGCTGATGAAATATTTACTTACAAATAGTCTCTTCACCAACACCCAACATGGCTTTTGCCCATCCCATAGTACCACCACAGCACTCATCTCCTTCACCAACACTGTCAATCAATATAGGAACCAAGGAAACCTAGCGACTGCCACCTTCCTCGATCTGTCTGAAGCATTCGATACAGTATCCCACAGAAAACTACTTACTGTTCTAGCCTAACTCAACCTAAACAACCCCTCCTTGCTCTGGTTTCAAGACTACCTATCCAACCACCAACAAACAGTTAAGTGGCATAATTCCCTCTTCGCCCTTCTCCCAGTAACAGTAGGTGTACCACAGGGATCCATTCAGGGACCTCTACTATTTAATATCTTTATAAACACCCTCCACACCACCACCCAGCAAGCTACAATAGTCCAATATGCAGATGATACTACATTGATCTGCTCAGCCCCCACACTCCAAACACTCCAGACTAAAACCCAAAAAGCCTTCTCCAATTTCGAAAACTGGTTAAAAATCTCACAACTAATACTTAACCCCAAAAAGACTCAACTTAAGCTTTTCCACCCAACCAAAACTATTGATTCTTCTGCTCTTTTCTGTATCAATTCTGCTGATAACATCCAAATCTCTCCAGTATCACAAGATAAACTTATTGGTGTAATACTTGACCAAAACCTAAAGTCTGACAAACATATAACACAAACCATATCCAAAGTCCATAAAAAACGTGGAACCCTATACCACTGTAAAAACTATCTAACCAAAAACACCAAAATTACTATATCCAGAGCTCACCTTCTCTCTATATTGCTTTATACATCCCCAGTATTAACAAACCTTAACAAGACAGACCTGCACAAATTGTCCATGTGCTATAATAAAATAGTTAGATTCGCAACCAACTCTAATTTCCACTCCCATCAATGTTACTCTCTATAACAACTAGGTTGGCTAGAATTCCCCTACTTACTAAACTATAACCAACTCACCATGGCTCATTACTTGCTGTGTCACCCAAACAAGATTCCTGATCTCTCAGGCTAAGTCAACTTTCACAATTCTGCTTGCCAACCAAGATCCACAAACAAAGCCCTTCTTGAAGTAGCTAAGTGTAGACACAGTGCTGGAGAATCCCATTACTCCTACACAGTTGCTAAAATCTGGAATTCTCTTCCACTAGATATCAGATTACAAAACAGCAGTCCCACCTTTAAAACCCAATTAAAATCCCACCTCAATATCATCTGGTAATGTACCTGTACTGACCATGGCTAGCCCTACTACCACTATTCAAATAAATCTTCTTCTGGCACTACTCAAAGGTCAAACACACACACACACACACACACACACACACACACACACACACACACACACACACACAAAAACTACCATAACAAATTGTATTTTTAAATGAATGTATATAACTGTATATAGTATTACTGCACTTTCTTATTCAAATAGATTATATTTTCTGCTTTAATACTGTACACTATCTATATTGTACACTTCTGTAACTTCTTATCATACTATGCCATGATATACTATTGTTTGTTTGCTCTATTAATTTGTTCTCTTCTCTCTGACATTTGTATTTTTATCATGTGTATGGAGCTGTTGTATTTTGTATTTTTACGATTGCCATGTATGTGGAGCTTTTCTCTCCATGTTTCTGCTGAAAACAGGTACCTGATTGCCCAGTCAGAGTAACTCAGTAATCAAATATAAAATAAAATAAATAAATAATTTATAGCTTCTTCTCAACTATCTGTCTCACTGCAAACATTGGGTTGGTGGTTCTGCATCCTCATCTGAATCTGTACTGCTCATCTCCTATTTTACTTTTTACTATTCTGCATATTCGTTAATCAATCACCTCTCCAAAACTTTCATGCAATGTGGTAGGAGTTTAATACATCTGTACTGCCCACAGTTGTGGATGTCCCCTTTGTTCTTGTTCACTGGCACTAGTATGCTTATCCTCTATTCATCTCTGATGTGCCTTCCTCCCCATGCTGCTATGAGTACCTTCACAAGCCATTTCTCCACTATTGAACCCACATTTTTGATCATATCTGCTGTGACCTCATCTGAGCCTGCTGCTTTTCCTTACTTAATTTTCCTTAGTGCTGTTCTTACTTCTTCTAGGGTGGGCTCTTTCTCTTTACTTGCAGTAGGCTGTATCTGGGGCAGTACCACTTCTGTGGGGTTTTCTTTATTGAGAAGCTGCTGGAAGCACTCCTTCCATCTGCCTTTGATGCCCCTATGGGCTGGTAAGAAGATTGTTGTTGGCATCCCTTACTAAGTATGCCCGACTAATATTTGCATATGTCATTCTTTGCCTTACAACTTTGATCGAGCTTCTTTGTGCCATCTATCATTTATTTCATATCATTAATTTAAACAGAGTGAGAAGATGACACACAAAAAAAAAAAAACAATCGGTAAAAACTAAATGTAAACTCCAGCCACACTAGAGCGTCTAATGAGTGACCTCTCAAATCAGAGACACATAGGTTATATGCAAATGACCTTTTTCAATGGACAAATGCAGACCAATAAAATGAAACCCTACTAACTGGGGATATACATATTTTAACCTTGTTATGATGTCATCAACACAGCAGAAACAGAGATTTTAACTAAGCATAAGAAAGACAGAGCTCTTTTACCCGGCTGATGTCCATTACAATTTGGGTAACTGCAAAATATCCCAACTAACAAATTAAAACAAAAAGTGAAAATGTCACACAAAAAAACAGTCAGTAAAAGCTAAACAAAAACTCCAGCCAAGCTAGAACTTCCAAATAATGATCTCTCAAACCTCTTGAAACAGAGGCATATGGGATATATACAAATAACGCTTATGAACACCAGGTGATCCAGCTATATAGCAAATCTGAATGCCCATGACTTATTTCTTTTTAAGTCACTTCAATAAATAATTTCAAGACAATAAAACCAAACACCACAAGCTGTAGATATGCATATTTCAACCTTATCAGGATCCATCAGTACAGTACAAGCAGAGTTTTTGACTAAGCATAAGAAACACAGGGCTGTTATACCCAACTGATTGCCATTACCATTAGGATGACTGAAAAATATCCCAACTAACAAATTAAAACAGAGTGAGAAGGTCACACAAAACAAAAATCAGTAAAAACTAAATGAAAACTCAAGCCAGTCTAAAACTTCCAATGAATGACCTCTCAAACCTCTTGAACCAGAGGCACATGGGAGATATGTCAATGACACTTATGAACAACAGGTGTTTCAACTATACGGCAATGCTGAGTGCAGCTGATATATTCCTTATTTCAGTTCAGCAAAACTAAAACCCACTAGCTATGAACATACATATTTCAGACCTTATTATAACCTCATCAACACAGCACAAGTAAAATATTTGACTAAGCATAAGAAACACAGAGCTATTATACCCAGCTGATGTCCGTTACCATTAGAGTAACTGCAAAATATCCCAACTAACAAATTAAAACAAAGACTGAGAAAGTCAAACAAAAAGCCAAATCAGTAAAAACTAAATGAAAACTCCAACCAAGCTAGAACTTCCAATGCATGACCTCTCAAACCTCTTGAATCAGAGAGACATGGGATATATAGAAATGAACCTTATGAATACTAGATGTTTCAGCTATATTGCAATTCTGAATGCCCATGACTTATTTCTTCTGAAGTTGTTCTAATAGACAATTTTAGGCCAATAAAGACAAACCCCACTAGCTGTGGCTATGCATACTTTGGTCTTGTTATGACCTCATCAACACAGCACAAGCAGAGTATCTAACTACACATGAGAAACACAGGGTTGCTATACCCAGCTGATGTCCATGACCATTAGGGTGACTGCAAAAAAATCCCAAGTAACAAATTAAAACAAAGAGTAAGGTCACAAAAAAAAAAACAATCAGTAAAAGCTAAATGAAAAATCCAGTCAAGCTAAAACCTCCAACAAGTAATCACTCAAACCTCTTGAATCAGAGGCACATGGGATATATGCAAATAATTCTTATGAACACCAGGTGCTTCAGCTATATAGCAAATCTGAGCACCCATGACTTAACTCTTTTTGTTATTTTAATAAAGAATTTCAGGACAACAAAAATAAACCCCACAAGCTGTAAATATGCATATTTCAACCTTAGTAGAATCCAACACAAGCAGAATACATGACTAAGTATAAGAAAGACAGGTCTGTTATACCCAACTGATGTCCATTACCATAAGGTGACTGCAAAATATCCCAACTAACAAATTAAAACAAACAGTAAGAAGGTCACACAAAAAAAAAACAATCAGTAAAAACTAAATGTAAACTCCAGTCAAGCTAGAACTTCCAACGAGTGACCTCTCAAACCTCTTGAATCAGAAGCACATGAGATATATGCAGATGACCTTTATGAACACCAGTTGTCCATTGAAATGACTTAAAAAGAAATAAGTCATGGGCATTCAGAATTGCCATATAGCTGAAAGACCTTGTGTTCATAACAGTAATTTGCATATATCCCATGTGCCTCTGATTCAAGAGGTTTGAGAGGTCACTCATTGGAAGTTCTAGCTTGGCTGGAGTTTTCATTTAGTTTTTACTGACTGATTTTTTTTTTTGTGTGTGACCTTTTCACTTTTGGTTTTAAATTTAATTTGTTAGTTGGGATATTTTGCAATCACGTTAATGGTAATGAATATCAGCTGGGTATAACAGTCCTGTGTTTCTTGTACTGATTTAAGTATTCTGCTTTTGCTATGCTGTGTTGATGAGGTCATAACAAGGTTTAAATATGTATAGTCATAGCTAGGGTTTGGCTTTATTAATCTACGATTGTCTATTGAAATGACTTAATAGATAGCTGACATGCTTGGTTTTATAAGGATAATTTGCATGCATTTCATCTGTCTCTGATTCAAGAGGTTTGAGAGATCACTCACTGGAAGTTATATTTTGACTGGAGTTCGGAAGTTCTGTTTTGGCTGGAGTTATCAGTTAGATCAAGCTGTTATATAGTGCCTCTGACACCTTGCTTTTTGTTATTGCAATTCCTCTCTTAGTCTTTTTGTTAGCCAGCCAGTATTCCTTTTTAGCTTGATATGTCTTTTCTATTCTCTGCTTTTTCCTACATTCCTCCTTTCTTTTAATGACTTCCTGGGCGTCTACATTCCATCACCAGCCTTCTTTATGTACCTTATTTGCATGCCTGTCTCAGCCATATACCTATTCTGTAGTCCTTACACAAACTGTTTTGAACTGCTGCCATTCTTCCTCTTCATCTCCACCTACTTTCTCTTTTCATGAGGTGCTAGAGCCCTGAGTAATTATTTGAACTCTTGTGCATTTGCTCAAGTCAACTTCCAGGTCTTCAGCCTAGTTTCTGTTAACCCTGGGGACTTCTCTGACCACTGCTTGCAGCTGATTATGGCAATTAGTGGTTTATACTGGGGGCTAACTGTTTCACTGGGGATGACTTTGAAATTCCTGATTCCATTCCAGTGCTCTTTCCTTACTAGGAGGAAGTCTACCTGTATTATATGTTGGCTATTCTTGGATGTGATCTTGTGGTTGACTGTATCTGTCTTGTTAAACCATGTGCTTGCCACCATCAAGCTATTTGCCAAACAGAAATCTATAATGGCTTCTCCTTCTTTATTCCTGTTGCCTCAACCATGTGGACCAAGGTAGTTCTCATATCTTGTTCTGTCTGTCCAGATATATGCATTCAGATCACCCATAATCAACACCAATTCATGTTGTTCTGCTTTATCTAGTAGGTCCTGCAACTGCAGTCTGAATTTACTCTTTTCTTGACTATCACAACTTTGCTGTGGGGCACATGCTGAGATTATGAACAGTGTCCTATCATTACACTGTTGTCTGATTGCCATGAGTCTGCACTAATTCTGATGACATCCTTCACTGTCTTCTGAAGACTCTCCCTCATCACAATTCCCACACAATTTCTAGCTTGTCCTCGTCCTCCTCCTCCAGTGTATTTGACTTTGAACCCCAAGCCAAGTGACTTTACTGCACTGCCCTTTCATTTTGTCTCCTCAATAAATAGGAAGTCCAACATTCACCTTCAGGCTGGATCCTGTTAGTGAACCTACACTGATTGTAACAATTCTTAGTTCATGTTTGGCAGGTTGACTGACTTTATGTCCAGCTTTTGCTCAACAGAGATATACCAGGTAACTCAAGATGGACCAGTAGCTTATTGACCCAAGGCTGCTGGACTTTACAATGGACAAACACTGGCCAATAAGGGCACATACCCCTTCCTACCATTAGCATGAGTCCCTGGCATAGGCCAGAGTAAGCTGGGTTCTCAACTCATTTATTGCTAGCAAATAACCAGCTCGTTACAGTGGTATTAGTCAACAAGATTGAATCACCTAGAGACAATTTTTACACTGTTGAGTGGTTACCCTTGACATGGTACACAGTCAGTGATCCATGTTCTCCTATCTTGAGGATACTGCACAGCAAAGCTGGTACACGAAGAGGCTGCTCTATACAACTCTTCCTCCTATAGGGCAGCATCAATAGTCTGTGCCATTGCCCACAGCTCCATTCTTAGGTGAGTTAGTAGCAGAAACACCCATCATGTTTTGGGGAGATGGGAGTTACCCCATAGAGACCAAGGGAGAACATGCAAACTCTATACAGTTATTGGCCAAGGTCAGGATTGAACCTTGTACCTTGTGCATGGGAAGCAAAGACCTTAACCATTATATCACTTGATCTCCTGCTCAGGGAATGCTCACAGACAACAGAATAACATTTCTACTGACAGTCTTGATAATGAGTAAAACAGCATGAATAAGGGGAAACATGAAGATTTTTTTATGACATTTTACCCTGAGGAGATCAGAATGAATAGCAAAAGGGTGAAAGTAGCCACAACAGCAGAACAACCAATGGGAGAGCGCCAGGGGCGATATCAGTAGCCACCATTACACTCAGACACATGGCTATGCCACCATATTACCTGGAGGGAAGTTACATTACAGCAATGCTATGCTCAAGCACCCTTTTACAGATAGACATCATTGATAACATAAGGCAAGACTCCAAAGCAGGGTCAGAGCACCCAGTTATTTTTGGCTTAAGAGAGAACTGGAGTGAAATGTCACAAAAAGTGCCTTAAGTACAGCAACCCTAGGCTCAATGTACCCTCCCTTCCAGATTGACATTAATGATTACATCAGGCAAGGCTCTGAAGCAGGGTCAGGACACCCAGTTATTTCAGCTCCAGAGGGCATTGGAGTGAAGTCACAAAGCAGTGCCTTAAGAAATGACCTTCCTATTACTGTAACTGTTTAGTTAGGTATTCTTGGATTACTGTAGGGAATTTCATTGTTGTTGGTATCTCTTGCCTTAGAGTATGTGCAACTGCTTCCTTCCACCTTATTTTATGAATACTTTTCATACCTGGTTTTCTTCCTACTGGAGTCCATTTATTTTTACCCTACTGCTGTACACTAGGCATACTCTGGTTTGCCTTTCAGTTGTAAGGCACACTGAGTTACTATTGAGTTTTGGCTGTTGCCTGTCCCCTGTCTGCTACATATATCTCACTCCTAACTCCCTGTCTACTTCCCCCATCTGCCCTGGCCTAATTCTATCTCATTTGGCACCCTCTTACTGCTATTTGATACACTGTCATTTTCTATCTCCTGCTGATATGAGCTTCCCTGTTTTTCATGTTAATAATTCCAGTGTTTTTTAGTGTTAATTTTTAACACTGTCATTACTTGTGCTATGCCCTAGTCTAAAGACATTTCACTTAACTTTTTGCAAGCCTGATTTTTTTCCTGCAGGACTCAGTTTGATCTGACTCCACTTTGGCTCACTACACTTCGCTTCCCTTTTTTCTCTCCACCCTACCCATATTCCCACCCACCTCTGACATCAGTTCCTTTATTATAGGCCTATCTTTCTCTAGTCAAATTCCAATCTATCACAAGACCCCTAACTCCTCCTACCTGCATCAACATAACAATCTCGCAAATAACCACTCACAAGCTGTCACTCCTCTCAGCCACAGAGTTTACATCTGACTCATTTGCTCTTCATACTATTACATGAACCTAAATTTCATTATTAGTCTCCTTAGTTATAGTCTGCTCCTATTGCCTCTGACTGACTTCAAATATCATTGATTCTCCTCCATTTCCTTTTTCATTATTACATAATTAGAACTAACTAATAAGACAAAACTTCTCCATTACTTATCTTCACCTCTGCCTCCCTCCACATTACACTGCATACTATACTTCAATTTTTCCTCTTCTCTGTAACCACCACAATTTCAAATGTTTCTCCAAGCTTCATGTCTCCTTCTTCTGCTGCTAGCATCCTATCTAATGAACTATCACTTTATACTCTCACCTATATCCACCTCTCCTACTGCAGTTTACTCAGCATACTATGAAATCAGAAGTGGCTGATATATCTCCCTGTCTTTTTAATCTGTCACCTTGTCCTTATTTTAAGCACAGAATGCTTCACTACCACCACTCTACTCAAAAAATAAAATTCATACAGGCTCCCTCTAAATCAATGTACTACTTCTCAAAAATCCCACAGTGTGGTGATATCCATCCCAACTCAGGCCCCAAAAACTCACCAGTTAATCTAAATGGCAAAGAACTACCCTACAAAATTGTAAATTAACTAACCCTCCATCTGTCATCTCAGACTATTATACCTCTTTCCAGCTGTATTGCCCTAACATTAAACAACCACCTACTAATAAAACTAGCACATCAAACCCCTTGCCCCATCATTCTCCCACTTGTCTTCCAAAAAATGTAATATTGCCACTATCAACCTCTGTAGCATTTATAATAAAATTACATGCCTAGATATCTCAGTATAACCCTGATATTCTTGCCATCACGGAAACCTAGCTTAAGCCTAACATTAAAGATTCTGAGCTAATCTACTGGCTAAAGTATCATCAGATCTGGTAGGCCCCACAAGAAATCAGGAGGGGTGGCCTTAATTTAACCAAGTTCAAACAATCTCTTTCCCTATTCACACCACATCCCAGAATTCCAAAATGCCAAAATACTAGTTACAGTCTATAGCCCACCTAGAAATAGTACAAAAATGTTAAGAGAAATCCTGTCCTGGACAACTAATTATAAACCTAATGAAAAGAATCATACTAGAAGATGTAAATATTGACTTGCAAAATGTTACATTAGACTTCCCCTCAGCTAGTATAAACTTTCATGGTTACACACAACTTATTAAAACACACATTCGATTTAATGATACCAACAGTAAAGGTGCAATTCTAGACTGGATACTGGTAGCAAATTTTCAACCTTTGGAACCTATCCAAACTAAGTTAGTGGCCACCTTCCAGCTTATACCCATAGAGATAACACCCTCCAACCTAACACCCACCAAATTAAAACAGTCTGAAACCTTTCTTAATTTAGTATGGACTCCTTCATCAATACATTTAAAGCCTTTAATTGGTCTGTCCTAAAAACTGTTCCACTCACTGAGGTAGTATGTACTTTTGATACCTTATTCTTAAATACCTCAAACAGTTAAGAGCCATTCTGAAAAAAAAAGAGTAAACATTAACCATGCTCTGTGATTCACTATCCAGACAAAAGCTACAATGTCCAACAGAGACAAAGCTTGGAAAGAATGGCTTAAACGTAGAACTCCCTATAACCTGCAACTTTATTGAGAATTGCACAATATGAGAAAAAAAAACAGGTTTACTTAAGTTAAAAAACAATACTATTGCCATTTAAAACTTTCACATAGAAATGACCCCAATAATTCTGGACAGCAATACATAACCTGTTACATTCAGGCTCAAACAAGAAACCCAACCCTTCTTATAATAGTTCTCCACTAGAAATTGCAACCTTATTCAATACCTACTTCACAGAGAGCATTACCTCCCTCTCTAAAATCTCTTCACCCCATCAAGTGTTTCTACCATCCCCCAATAACACCCAATCCTAGTAATTCAGTAAACAGCAGGTTAGACCAAAAGCAATATTCCCCATATACCATACACACTACCACTTTCTTTACTCCCCCATTATCCCCATCTGAATCTAATTTATTCTCTATGTCCATTGTAACAACTTCCATTTAGGACCTGTCTTCACATCAGTGATAAAAAACTTCTACTTAAACTCAAATCTTGTTCTACTGCAGCTGACAGCCTTCTACCTACCTGAATGCCTAAAGACAGCTGCTGATGCCTTAGCATACCCAGTCTCTATCTTTATCAATATATCACTATCTGAACCCTATGTAGCCTTACTATGGAAAAATCCTACATTAACTCTCTTCATAAAGGTGGCATCTTGTATGATGTCTCTAACTTTCACCCTACTGCAATATTATCACCTCTTGCAAAAATTCTTGAAAGGTGTATTCATAAGCAACTCCACCACTATCTTCTAGAAGAACAGTTCTTAACATTCACCCAAAATGGCTTCCTCCCATTACACAGTGCTACATCTGCTCTGCTATCATTCACTGATACAATAAACAAATACAGGGACTCGGGCAAACTTGTTTTCTCCTTATGATTTGACCTGTCAAAAGTTTTTGACAGTTTCTTACCCTAATCTTCTGTATAAACTGTCTCAAATTGAGCTATCCTTTCATCATTACTGTGACTCAATATCTACTTAACTGACAGGCTTCAGTCTGAAAAATGTCAGAATACTCTCTCTCCATACTTACAAATTTCCACTGATGTACCTCAAGGCTCTATTCTTGTTCCCTTCCTCTTTATTGTCTTTGTCAATGACCTCTATACCTCCCTAAGTCCAGCCTCTTTTGTACAATATGCTGATGATTCTGCACTTATATGTGCATCTAATAACTTGACTCAACTATTCCATATCACGCAAGAAGCTTTTTGCCCAGTTGAGAAAAGGTGCCATAATGCCCCACTACTACTCAACCCTAAAAAACAGTTACTGATATTTTTCCTCAAACAACACATTCCTGATAAAGTAAATTTCAAAATATTGTTGCTAAACAAAACTGAAAGTGAAATAGTTTCCCATATAAAACTTCTTGAAGTGATTATAGATGATAACCTTAAATTTGAACTGCATTTTCAAAATAACATAAAAAAGATTCAACATAAATTAGGAATGCTCTACAGGCATAAAAACTTACTTAGCAACACCACCAGCACCTCTATTGCCACTACCTACTTTCTCCTATTTCTCTCATATGGTGCATCCATCTTAACCAACCTTCAGACAACTTTTAAAAATAAGCTGCAGGTAAGCTATACTAAAGTTGCAAACTTTTTCACCTACAAACAATACGGCAGCTACCATTGTATTGCACACAAAGCTTTGAATTAGCTGGAGCTGCCTCACCACTTAGATTGCATACAGCTTATCTTTACACACATTATCCACAAAGCCGATGACTATCCTGCTTTTACTCCTATTCTCCATTCCTAACCAACCTTCAGGCTGCAGTTTGAAATAAGCTGGAGGCATGCTATAATAAGGCTGCAGAATCTGCCACCAACAAACAGTTCCACAGCCATCACACTGTATTGCCCTTAAGGCTTTGAATTGGCTTGAACTACATCACCACTTAGATTGCATATAGCTTATCACCACACACAGCATTATTATTCACAAAGTCGATGACTATCCTGGTTTTCCTCCTATTCTCCACTCCTTTCACCCTAACATACGCCTTTGATCTAATCAGTAACCTTCTCAGCATATATAAACTCCAGAAATCTCCTGGCCAAATTCTCTACTTGTACTCTGTCACTAAAAAAATGGAATTCTATCCCTCTACAAATTAGATCTAGGTCTATCCTCTCCAACTTCAAACTACTACTAAAAGACTTCCTAACTATGACTTGGCTCTTCTTCTGCACTATCCCAGGCTGAACTAGTCCTCTCCTTCCACCATCAGTATACCTTGACTATGTTCAGAGAGAATGAATTAGTAAAATCTGTTATTTGGACAAAGACCAAATATATTTTTGCCTAGGCTATATTATCTAGTCATTTATGTTCCAAAGAGTGTACTCAGTGTGTTTAATGTCATCTCTATGAACTACATCTTGTGAATACTTTATCTGTCTAGTTATTTAGTTTTTATTTATTAACATTTGTTTACTTGGAAAACACATTTTCAGTGGAGGCCTGGGGGAAAGCTCCAGAGAAAAAAAATAACATCAAATCAAACAGTAGTACAAATGTAATTAAAATAAGCATATACACATACATACATACAGGTTGGTAGTGGAATACATAGGATACAATAAAGCATAAGGCAACACCAGTGATGCAAAGATAAAAAGAAATAAAAAAAACAATGATTAAATATGACAATCAGTATATACAAAAGTATTAGAAGTATAGTCTTCTATGCTAGGAAATAAAAATAAAAAGATACAAGTCCATCCTAAGAACGGGGAGTAGGCAGTTGTTCAAAGATATAAACAGATAGTAGGATGAAAGGTTAGGTTAGCTAGAATGCAAAATATTTATTAATATAGATCATACAAGTGAGGTACATGGGCATAGCCATGAGTTAATGAGAAATTCTTTCAGAAAGGACTTAAATTCATGGAGGCTAGATATAGTTTTGATTGAACCTGGAATAGAATTCCATAGTTTGGATATGTAGTGCGAGTACAAAGTTTGCTCCATACTTTTTTTTGGTTTATAGATTTCAGGCAGGTTTTTGTCTTGATAGTCCAAAGGGTGATTTGGGAGATAGTGATGAAGTACTGAGGAGATAGAAGGCCAGGTAGAGGGATTATATAGCATTTTATGGGTTAGAAGAAGTTGCGTATAGGATAGTCAATGCGGGAGTTCTAACCAGTTGAGAGCACATAATGCAGAGCAATGATGAGCTCTACGTGGCTGGTTAGCTGCAGATCTAGCTATCTTAGTATAGCATTGCTCCAGTTGTGATTTAAGACAGATTTAGATGTTAGTCAAAATAATTGAGCCATTGAGAAGAAAGGACAAAAGATAAACATTAGGTAGGGTGATTATACTAGAAGGAATAATTAATTTTTTGCTCTGTATAGCAGACCTAGCTTTTGATGAGTTATTTTATACAGTGTAGTATGAGAAGACCAAACTTTAATTTTTCATCTATGATTACCCCAAATTTGGTATGGGTAACTACTTCAATAGCTATATTGTTTAAAGAGATGATGATGAAGTTACTTTTAGGTTGGCATGGGACTTTGTAAAAAATGGAAGTAATTTGGTCTTTTTGGGATTAGGTAAAAGCTGGTTTTGATGTAACCACAGTTCAACTGAGTGGAAGGCATTTTGTGCCATGGATTGTAGTTATAGTGGGCCCTCAGATAATGAGAGTTGAGTCATCTGCATACTGAATAAGGCAAGCTTGCTGTGAGGAGGTATATAGGTTATTGATGAAAATGTTAAAGAGTAGTGGACCAAAAATAGAGTGGTGAGGAACACCCATTTTAACTAGGAGAAAAGGAGAGAGAGAAGAGAGCCAGCTACTAGCTTTCAGACAGGTAGTTAGAGAACCATAGAAGAGTGGGTTTGGAAAGGTCCAGAGAGGATATTTGAGTAGAAATTTCTCATGTGACACTGTGTCAAAGGTTTTTGAGAGATCTAGAAAAACACAGGAGATATACTTTCCTTGGTCTCTAGCCTTATTAATAATGTTGGAAAACGTGAAGAGAACTATAATGGTCCTATGGTCTGGTCAAAAACTATGTTGTACTGGGGTTAGGAGATCACTTTGCAAGGGGTATTGAAGGAGTTGCTTATGAATAAATTTTTCCAGGATCTTAAAAAGAGGAGACAAGATGGCAATTGGCCCAAAGCTAAAGATTTCGAGGAGTTACCTCATTTATGGGAGGAGGGATGCTGATGAAGAATTTTTTTCCACAGGGTAAGGACAGGTGAGTCTTGAATAGATCTGTTAATGAAAATTGAGACTGGGTAGGATATAGAGTCTGTAGCAAGCTTAAGGCATTGTGTAGGGAGATTATCAGCAGAAGGAGAACATGGTTTAAGTTTTTTAGTAACGTTAACATATGATGTGGCGACAGGTTGGAGATTAAAGGCATGGATGTCAGGACTAATAGAGTTTTGTGGTAAATTAAATGGTTGTGGAAAGCTGAAGTAAGAGCGGTCATGATATTTATAAAGAAAGTGTTACATTTGGTAGCTGTTTCTGAGGAGAAATAAGTCTGGATAGAGGTTTGGTGAGGCAGGATAGCCAGGCTGAAAACTTTTCTTAACTGAGCTTCACGGTTTCTTTGGGGTTTTATTATTATTGTCTTGTGGGTCAGCGTAATTCTTTTTTTGTCTGATGAATGTGCTCCTTGGTGAGGTTGTGCAACTCCTTGCATAGATGTAAGGTTTCAGGGGGTTTATCTTTGTGCCATTGTTTCCTTGCTTTGTCACATTTTTGCATGACGATCCTTTGAAGAATGAGACAGACAGGGGATTTAAATATTTTTTACTCTTTTGTTTCTGGTAGGGGTAAGGGTATTTAAAGTATTCATGAATATATTGTTAAATTTGTTGACAGCTTCGTCTAGGGGTAGGGTTTTGAGTGGAGACTAGTTGACAGATTTTAGTAGATTAATGAGTATGTCAAGATGAAAGTTGGAAAGATTTTGGGTAGTTCTGTACTGATTTTTTTTTTTTTAACTGGTAGGTCATTTTTCTATTGGTGAATACAGGGAGATAGTCACTAAGGGACTCAGGTAGTACCCCTGAGATAGCACACTTGCTGGGGTCAGCAACAAGTATCCTGTGAAGGATAGAATTTTTATGATTCACATTGTTGAGTCGAGTAGGGGAAGAGTTCAGCTGTTTGAACCCGTACAAGTTAAGACTAGTAGCTGGGGTGTTAAATGTCACAGATAACCAGTTAATGTTAATGTCATCTAAGATAATGGTTTTCAGTAGTAATATTTGTATTTATCCAGCAAACAGTTTCTTCTAATAAGCTAATATTATTACCTGGTGGCATGTAGAGGGCAACTATACAAAGCTTCTTGTATTTATTAACATTAAGAAGAGACATAATAATTTTTGCCTTTTGGAAGGTTGGTATGTATGAGTGGTGAGAAACTAAGACATTTATTACATGCAACTGCAATAACTCCTCCATTATAATGCAGATGGTGAATGGTTAAAATATTAATAGAGTATAGTCATTTAGAAAAATGTAGAATATACCATGGTGTGGTAGGATGAACTTATGAACTTAAAAAGGTATTAGGAGAATGATTAAGTGGGTGATGTGTTTAATAAAAGTTTGTGGGTATTATTTCTTCTGTCAAGGAAGGATAATATTGTAGGATTTCCTGAAGAGGAAGTGAATATTGCACATTGGGGGAAAAGAATGTTCTTTTTTCATCTTGTTATAGCTGTCTAAATATTTGCACTATGTATTTATACATTCACACTGTAACTGAATTTTTTTTATTTGGTTAATACATCATTCTTCTGTATTATGTTGTGTAATAACTTTATTTAAGCATAACCATATTATGTAAATGTAGAGTTTTTTTCCCTGGGCCTCCTATGAAAATGGGATATTATCACAGTTGGACTTTTCAGATAAACAAATGTCAAATAAAGAAACACGCGTGCCATTTATAAATGGAAATTCATGACAGAAACACTAGAAATGCAAGGGGAAGTAATCATAATGACAATGTGAAAGATATTTTGGATTTTTGTAGCATTTATTGATTATGTTACACAGGATATAAGTACATACTTTGAAGTGATTGAAGACTGATGTATTGCATTTTCAACAATGTATTGTGCCAGGATACATGCTATTTTACTGGGGAATTTCTGACTGTCGCTCATGAATGGAAACTGGCAGTATAAATACAGGAAAGTGATAGGGAAAGGGTACAAGTCTGTTATCGCCTGCATGAGGAGCTAAACCCACACATAAAAATGCTATTTAACCTTAGCCTTACTTCAGGATATGTACCTGAACACTGGCGTACAGCAACAGTGGTCCCACTCCACAAAGGGGGTACCTTTACAGACTCTGGGAACTACCGTCCCATAAGCTTAACCAGCCTGGTCTGCAAAGCTATGGAAAGAATCATTATGGAACTCATAAACAGAGACATAGGGGACCTACAGACACTTGACCCCACCCAGTTCGGCTTTGTAAAGGGCAGATCCTGCCTTTTGAACCTGGTTGACTTTTTCGAAACAGTCACTAGAGCCATTGATGAGGGCAAAGCAGTCCATACAGCCTACCTGGACGTGGCTAAGGCCTTCGACACAATACCCCACTCAGGCATCATAGATAAGCTCAACAGCTTAAACGTAAACCCTTATGTCACTAGATGGGTTGCAAACTGGCTAAAGGACAGAACCCATAAAGTTAAAATTGCTGGAGCAATGTCAGACTCAAAGCCAGTCACAAGTGGTGTCCCACAGGGATCTGTCCTGGGACCCCTCTTGTTCGGCATTTATTTCTCAGATGTTAAAGAAAACATGGGAGGGTTGTGGCTGACATAGTTCGCAGATGACTACAGACTAGGCACCATAGTCGATACAGCAGCGGACACATACATCCTACAAAAAGGCCTCACAGAAATGGACAACTGGTGCCGGAGTCACAGCCTTAAACTAAATGCCAAAAAATGTATAGTCATCCCCTTTGGGAAAAACAAAGTACCCACAAATTATCACATAGAAAGCAACCCACTGAGTATGGAAAAAGTAATCAGAGACCTAGGGACCCAAGTTGACAGCGACCTCTCATTTTACACCCATGTTGCCAAAGTGGTTAGAAAAACATTCTACCTTGCACACCTCATCATGAAGGGATTCACATCCAGATCCAGGGATGTCATTGTACCCCTATACTCCTCCATCATCAGACCCATGATTGAGTACAATGCCCCATTTGGTATCTACCTCACCTGGCATTTGCAACAGCTGGAGAGACCACAAAAGTACCTCACCAAGAGGATCAAGGGTCTCCAACATATGTCTTATTCTGCCAGACTAAAGAAACTTCAGCTCTATTCAGTAGCATACCGCCTGCTCAGAGGTGATCTCTGCCTGACGTACAAGGCCATGTCCAATCAGGATCTGATGGACATGCTCCACCTCAAAAAATCCAAATCCATCAGGACCACGAGAGCTAAAGACTTAAACCTTGGCACAAGTATGAATAGGACATGCTGGAGGGATAGATTCATAACACAGAGGCTTTCCATGCTTTGGAACAAGATCCCAGTTCGTATTAGGCAGAGCTCCTCACTGACTCTCTTCAAGAGAAATCTTGATGAGTGCATGGGAGATCGTAAGTTTACCCCAGGGGTCACATCTGTGTCACTGCTAGACAGTGGCACAGTAAACTAATTCTATTATATAAGGGGACCTTCATTGTGTCACTACTAGACAGAGGCACAGTATTCTAATTTTATTCTGTACTTTTTTGTACCATTTCATGGGGTGGCAAAAGCCACATCACTATGGCTAGGCTTACAAATGCCCCAGGGCAGATAGCCTAGTACTATACTATGAAACTATGAAACTATAAAATGACAGTATAATGTTAAGGGCTTGCAATATGGCTATGAATTTGTTGATGATTCTGTACAGGTTATTACAATGCAACTTTAGGTAGCTGAATTGGGACTTGCAGTATGTGTGTATAGGTATGAGTATTGTGTCATCTTTCCTAATATTAACTCAAATATTTGATTTATTTGTGATGAAATCTGGCATGTGTTCATTGCTGTGCTAGTTAGCTGATGACCGGAGAAAACGTTTCAGTATGTGACTCTGACATGTTGCTTTACGCAAGTGAATAATGCAACAGCAAAGATCTAGACAGAAAAAGACAATTTTAGCCATGAGGAAAACTGCATCATATAGGGCATATGGCAAACTCCTTTTTGTAAAAGGGAGATCCACACAAGTTGAGATGGCAAAGGCCTGGCACCAAGTGGTTGGCAGAAGGAACTGCATATTAACACAGTGCAAGAAGAGGGCAAATGATAAGACTGGATGTGGAGCAGCAAGGACAAGCCAAAATACAACTGCCTACAGAGCTAGTGGGGGGGTGCCTTAAACACTTATTCCTTTAACTCCTGATAAGGAATACCTCTTCTTCATTCATGGGGATGATTATGAAACAGAGGACACTAGCAGTGGCATACTCAGAGGAACTGTGGACACTGGGTATTATTCATGTCTGCAGCATCAACAGACATCAGCACAGGAAGGTTGGTTTGATGACAGTAGCATATTTACATAGAGAAATGACTGTTCATATGGAATGATTACATGTAATACATGACAATCATTATAAGCAGGTGAACCCTCCACTTCTGCGCATAATGTCATGGGACATTGTTTGCATGCGAAGTGCACTGCACACCTCCTTACACAGTATACAGAAGTGTATGCCACTATCTGAGCAGTAATGCATTCAATTAATTCTTTACAGGATCAGCAATGGAAGCAAACAGTTCAACTCCACCAATAAAATTAGAGGTTATCAGCATTAGAGTGGCTGCTGCTGCTGATTATAGCACAGTTATATTTATGAGATAGCCTGAGGAAAGTGGCACACAGTCACCAAGTTTAATGGCAGAGTCACACTCCAGAACATGTTAGAAACTCTTCAGAAAGTGACACTGCATACAAAGTCAAGTACATGGTGACTTTACACTACAGGCTGAACAGGGAGAAAAATCCATACACCTCTGCACCACTATCTCCCAACCCATAGGAACACCTTCCAGATGATGGCAGAAATTCGCAGTAACAGTGTCCACAGTGACACCTTTACAAAGGGGTGTAAAGGGCAGGCATATGTCACTGCTATCCTGGGAAACATATAAAGCATTGTCTGTCCAGCAACAAATGTGCTGTGACATTGTTAAGGCTCAGTGCACTGCCACAGATATTCAGCCAGAAATGGTCAGTCTCCTATTGGTATAAGGGAGGATTTCCAGCACTACATGAAAGTGGTAGTGAGTAGTGATCACATTGATCTGTAGTATGATGGCACATCAAGCATCGATGCCCACCTCCATTTGCACACTAGTGACAACTTACCAGACTCAAATAGGATTCAGTATTGGAAGGGAAAGGGGAAGAGGATGAGGTACTGTCCATTAACTTGGGGGCATATAACATCGCATTACAAGTGCTTCTAAAGAAGATAATGGAAATAGTCTATGTGTGTGTGTGTGCGTGTGCGTGTGCGTGTGTGTGTGTGTGTGTGTGTGTGTGTGTGTGTGTGTGTGTGCGTGTGTGTGTGTGTGTGTGTGTGTGTGTGTGTGTGTGTGTGTGTGTGTGTGTGTGTGTGTGTGTACGCGCATGTGCGTGTGTGTGTGTGTGTGCGTGTTTGGGGGGGTGGAACAAGCTCAACAGAATTCATGCATGCCATGTCAATGTTCATCTACACATAGCAGAACCTCTAATTCAAGGTCCTGGTCCTGCAGCACTGTGAAATCAATGTCTGTAGGATCACCTGCATAAAGGAGGTCATGCCATCACAGCATGACATTATCCAACTCACATAAAACCCCTTCTCAAGATCATATGCACCTTTACCTACCCTATCTTTAGGAGATGTCATGTATCACACATTTGACCTTGACCTACTGTGATTCAGGCTACATATTTCTGGTACTTATAATCCAACTTCTACACATAGGTGTTAATTTTAATTTAAAAGGCAATTTATTAATAAAAAAAGGAAAAAGAAAAAATAGTGCAGAATATATAACTGCAGAATATAAGCCAGTATTAATACACATTTCCCATTGCATCTGCTTGCATTTCATTTCAATAATGGCAGTGCTTACAGTTAAAGGACATATCTGGAGAGAAAGCTGCATGTCAAAACATTCAAACTGCAATTATTTATACCATTAATGGCCCATCCATTATCAAGAATTTAATTTCAACAATGGCACAACTGACAATTATGTAGAATGTAAAACAAAATTATACAGTATTAAGAAATTCACTCCTTAAGGGGGAGAAAGAAAGATTACATGATTATTCTGCCATGTAATCTACTACTGTTGCCACTTCACCCTCAGCACTGCCAAATGATGATATATTTCTCTGAGGACACAACTTGTCGTGTATGAGAAAATGAAATAATCTGATGAGCAGTATCTTAAAGGGACAATCCCACTGATTCTTTTGTTTTTATTCAGGTCTTTGTTTACATTTTCAGTGTGCCTTTCGGAGCATACTCAGCTTTATTTGTGGTGGTCAGGGGGAGGATACCTCCAGGAAGTTGCAGAGGTGTTAACCATTCATTAGTTTAGTCTGCGCATTTTATCCTCAGAGAAAAGTATCCTTTCATGCATTTTATGACCTGACTGCTCCTCTCCTTTTAGAAAACATATGAGTAAAACAAAGCTAAAACATTAGCAAACAGGGTTTTTGTTCATTACATTGCATATTTTATTTTGTGCTGATTCTGAATGTAATCAAACTGCAATGATTTGATGACATGACTGCTGCTAGCTCTGTAGAAAGCATCTGAGTAAGGCAAATTTCAAACAGCAGTAGAGACACTGTTTCTCTTTATTTCATTCTGTAGGAAATAAGTTTGATTGTGTTCTGATTTCTGAATACTAGTCACATGTAGACATTCTGACCTGCTTAGTAATTCTGTAGAAAGCATGTGATACAAGGCTGATGCACAGCTGAACATAATTCCTTTCATTTTCTAAGTTAATATGTACTGACTTCTGAATGCCACTAACCAAGTGCATACTTTATGACCTCACTGCTTGCACCTCTGTAGAAGCATGAGTGATGTGAAATTCAAACATTACTAAACACGCTCATCTGTGTCCCTTTCATTTTATATTTTATGTTGTACCAACGTCTGGAGCACAAGCACAGTGTTTTTCTTAGTATACATGCCGTGTCTTAGCGAGTTACTGCATTGTATATGTTCTTTAACATTTGCAAAACAAACAACGTTAGACTTACCCAATCTAAGGATCTAAACCTCATCTGTGACATAAACAAAGCATGTTGGAGGAGCAAGTATGTGTCTCTAAGATTACCCCTTCTCCTGAGCAACATGTTCCCCATTCATATGAAACAGAGCTCTTCCCTAACTGTATTCAAATGCAGTTTAGATCAATGGATGGGAAATCATAAATTTACCTCTGACTTGTCTCCTGTGGCCCTTATGGATGAGGCAGTCTGGAGATGACTTAAGGCATAGGCATATACCAAAGCCATTTTAGCATGTGAGCATTGATAATTGGGAAAATTGGGGCATGAATGACTAGGCTTAAAAAGGCTCTAGGACTGTTAGCCTAGTAACCTCCTATGATACTAAGTCATTGTACCTGACACATACCCCCCTAGACTATATAAAGAGAGAGAGAGAGAGACATGGAGTGCTTAAACCATATGTACCAGGTTGGTATGGGCCTAGAATTGAGCAACATTCAACATTCACCAAGGATGATGCCATAACATGAACAGAAGATGACTTTAATGATTGGCTTAGCCTCTGGTGTAATTCCAAGGAGGTGCAGTATTTACCTGAATGAGAGGATATAATCTACAGACCAAATTGCTTTGCCAATGATGGTCTGCATCTGTCTCCTGTGGGCTTTTGTATTTTGGCTAAAATACTGTCCTCCCTATTGTATCTTTTTTTACGCAAAACAAAAATGACAAATGCAATGCCATAGCAAAACCAACCCAAAAGAATCTAAAAGTGTTGCTGCTCAATGCCAGGAATCTAAACAAAAAGCCCCACTCCCTCCAAACTCTCCTCACCCTTGAGAATGCAAACATCTGCTTTAAAGCCATGAAGAGCAATCCTGGCAGTGCAAGACTACAATGCCTTCCACACATTTAGGCCAGCTACTGCAAAGGCAAGGACTAAAGGGTGAAGGTGTTTCAATTTACACCAATAACAAGGTCATCTCAAGGCTGGCCAAACAGTATGATGGGCTTGAGACACATGTATATATATCATCATCCTCATCATCAGCCCCCTTTTTCCCATTTTTCTACATGGGGTAGGGGTATCATGTTAACTGTCTCCAATTCTCTCAATTCAGTGCCCCAATCCTGCTTTCTTCAACACTCATGCCTGACTGTAGCAGATCTTCTTTCACACAATCCATCTACCTCTTTGCTGGATGCCCTCACTTCCTTCTACCTTCTTTCTGTCTGTCCCAAATCTTCCTCACCAGATTGCTTTCTGCTTTTATACACATGTGCCCAAACCACTGTAATCTGTTCTCTTTGATCTTTTCTGCAATTGGAACTACTTTGGCTTTTGTTCTTATGTCCTCATTTCTTCATCTGTCCCACAGTGTGCATCCTACCACCTTTCTCAGGCACTTCATTTCCATCACCTCTAGCTTCCTCAACTGTTCTGCATTTACTGCCCAGGTAAATGTACCACACAGTAGTACTGGTCACACCACTGTCTTGTACACCTTTCTTTTCAACTTCTTTGGCATTCTTCTGTCATAGTCTATACCTGATACTCTATGCCAGTTGTCTGCAGCCCCTCTGATTCTAGCTTTGACCACTTCATTCAGACTACCCTCCTCCTCAACCACCCCTCCCAGATACTTGAAGCTGTTTACCTGTTCCACTATCTTCCCTTCTATCTCTATTCTCAGCTTCTTCTGATTTACCCAATTTGCTGTAATTACAACCATTTTATCTGTGTTTAGTTTCATCCCTTGTGCCTTCAGATTTGTATTCCATTCTCCTATTCTAGTTCTAGCGCAGAGTCTGCCTGTACTGCCACATCATCTGCATACAGCAGCTTTGTTAATCTGTCCCCTCCAACCTGTTTGCTAATGTAGTCCATCACCAGTATGAATAGTAGTGGGCTCAGAGCTGAACCCTGGTGTACACCCACTCCTACTGGGAGCCCCTCTGTGAGGCCAAACACTGTTTGTACTTGAGTTGCTGGGTCCTTGTACATAGCCTGCACTAATTCTACCAATGTTTCTGGGACTTCAAACCACCACAGTACTACCAAGATCAGCTTTCTTGGGACTTTGTCAAATGCTTTCTCCAAGTCTAGGAATGCCCAGTTGGACTATGTCCTCATCTCTAGCTTCTTCTCAAGTATCTGTCTCAATGCAAATATCAGGTCAATTGTGCTGCATCTTGATCTGAATCCGAACTGCTCATCTCTCATCTTACATTCTACTACTCTGCGTATCCATTTATCAATCACCCTCTCCAGAACTTTCATGCAATGTGGTAGGAGTTTGATGCCTCTGTAATGCCCACAGTTGTGGATGTCCCCTTTGTTCTTGTACACTGGCATGAGTAAGCTTATTCTACAGTCATCTGGGATACGCCTTTCTCTCCACACTGCTATTAGTATCCTAGGAGCCATTTCACCCCTATCTCACCCAGCATCTATATCATATCTGCTGTGACCTCATCTGAGCCAGCTGCTTTCCCTGACTTTATCTTTTTTAGTGCTGTTCTTACTTCTTCAAAGGTGGGCTCCTCTTCTTCTCCCATTGTAGGCTGTTTCTGGGGCAGTACAGCTTCTGTGGGGTTTTCTTCATTCAGAAGCTGCTGGAAATATTCCTTCCATCTGCCTTTGATGTCATGTGGACTAGTGAGTAGGCTGTTGCTGGCATCCCTTATGAAGGGTGTCTGACAATCGTCTTTACCTTTCTGTCTTTGCCTTGCAACCTGATATAGTTTCTTTGTGACCCTTACTGAGTCACTTTCCAGAAGTTGCTACAGTGCCTCTAATGCCCTTTTCTTTGCTATTGCAACTTCTTCCTTAGCTTCTTTGTTAGCCAACCAGTAGTCCTTCCTAGCCTGGTCAGTCTTTTCTATCTCCTACATCTTCCTGCACTCCTTCTTTCTTTTGATGACTTCCTGGGCTTCTGCATTCCACCACCAGCTTTCCTTATGTACCTTACCTGGCTCAAACACATATCTTTTCTGTAGTCCTAACACATGCTGTTTTTAGGTGCTGGCACTGTTCTTCAACTCCACCTATTTCCTCCTCTTCTTGGGGTGCTAGAGCCCTGAGTAATTCCTTGAACTGCTGTACTTTCTCTCCAGTCAACTTCCAGGTCTTCAGCCTGGTCTCTTTTGACCTTAGAGCCTTCTCTGACTACTGCTTGCAGGTAATTGTGGCAACTAGTGGTTTATGCTGTGGGCCGACTGTTTTCCCCTAAGAAGAAATTTGCTGAAGTGGCCGTTCACAGAAATGGAAGTTTGATGTTTACTGGTTGCCAAAAAGGCATTTGATGTGTAGGTTTTTCAATGTGGTAATATAGACCCTATAAAAATATCATATATATACTTTTTGTCAAAGTCTTCTAGACACAC